>NC_132888.1:38747783-39089033 GCF_030463535.1 Salminus brasiliensis | reverse complement strand
TCTTCACCACAAAGACATTTTTGTCCTGAAATGCACAAAAGCGGACACACACACACTCATACACACACACACACACTTCATTTCAACATCCTTTCATGCTCTGTCTTCATGCCCCGCTCTCAGCACTTGGGCCTTGACTCCGCCCTGTTCTCATTTACTGCACAAAGCATCCATTCACACTCCGGCTTCTGTGAGAATGCTGGGCCTCGATGCCACCACGGTTTGGCTGCTGCTTTGCCAGATCAGGAGATGTGTGTGTGTGTGTGTGTGTGTGTGTGTGTGTGTGTGTGTTGAAGAGACAGCCTCACTTCATCGCCTTTACTTGTTTATGCGTCTTAAATGAAATGTTGTCTCTGGACACCTCAAGACGAGGCTATTTCTGCTGCGGAACAGCTGCGGCACTTCTCCGGCCGTGTGACATACTGTGCCGACATGTATTTACAGAAAGGGCCGTTAGAGCCCAGATCAGAGCGTGTGGAGGTGGAGGTGGAGGTGGAGGAGGAGGAGGGTGGCGTATGAAGGTTTACTGTCGCTCTGAGCTGGGACGGCCCAAGTCTTAAGACTCTGTTGGTGGAGGACTCCCCCGGGAGGGCTATTCCGAGCCCCGGCTTTGGGTTTCATCTTCGTAGCGCTGGAATACCAAGGAGGGCACGGCCGCCTCCGGGGTCGCTAAATCAGACGTCTCCAGGCGTGGTCGAGCGTCGCCTCGGCTATTTCCGACAGCGCTACTCTCTCAAGGTCCTCCGAGGAACAACGGCAACCAACAGACATTGGCGACTTCACCTGTTCAGCACTGATGTGTGGACACTTTCATCTTCAGCCAAGCTGAAAAAATCGGCCAAGTTTGATTTAGCTTTAGCAAACAGCTTAGCTTTAGCATTGCTAATTTTAGACCCTGTCTTTCTTCACTTTTCCTTCAGGAGAAACCTCAACACCTGTTCACCCTTATTCTAGTGCCACGAAGGAGCAACCAAAATAGCCATCCCCAAGAGGGAGTACTGCTAAAGAGGTCTTATGGGTTAGCGAGCTAACTTTCTGTGCTAAGTTTAAATTAGCACATTGTTAGCTCACAATTTACCTCAAAATCAAATAGCTGCCATGCTAAGTACTCTTAGCTTCTACGTTTACATTAACATTGAAGGCCTTTAGCAGACGCTCTTCTCCAGAGCGACTTCCAAAAGTGCTACACTGTTTACTTAGAAAATACCTGTAGCTAGTTTGTATCGGCTAGGATCCAAAAGCCGATGCCATCGAGTACGGAGGGGCTGGTCCGTTCTTGGCTTTGTAGACCAGCGTCAGGTTAAGCGTAAGGTTTTCAGCTAGGGATTTTAAGCAGCATAATCACGTTAACGTAATGGAGTATGCGGCTAAGTTTCCCTAGCGCAGGAATAATAGCAGCTAGCGGTACAGCTAGCATGAAGCACAGCGGTGTAGAACTTTAACTATTTATCAGGCTTAGTTTAAGTAAGTGCTAAGCTACGTCTATATGATGAAATTACTAAGAACGATAGGTGAAGAGGTAGATTCCCATAGTTGTAGGCTATGCCAAGGCTGCCAGACTAGCTGTAATGCTAGCTTCTGCGACTCCTCCATCGCTTTTAATTGAGGATTTACTCGAATACAAGCCCAGTTCAGTTTAAATTCCTCTGGTTTACGTGAGTGCTAGGCTAAAGTCGGACAGAGTTACCTCAGGTTTAGCTTAGAATTGTCTAAAACCAACTGACTTGCCTCAAAAATAGCATAGAACCCCCCGTATGATTCAATTAGCAGCGATACACTTGGTAAATAGCCAACATGCTACATTTCTAGAAGTTTCTAACGCAGTTAAACACCGTTGTAGCTCCAAAGTCTTTGAGGCCACCATGCTAGCTGTAATGTACTATATATTTAAGAGATATTTTAAATATATTTAAAGTTTTACTTGAATATGAGCCCAGTTCAGTTTAAATAAGTTTTGTTTACATGAGTGTTAAGCTAGGTCTAGCAACGTTACCTCAGAGTTACCTCAGGTTTGGCTTATAATTGTCTGAAACCAACTGACTTGCCTCAAAAATGGCATAGAAACCCCCATATGATTCAATTTGCAGCAATACGCTTGGTAAATAGCCAACATGCTACATTTCTAGCCGTTGTTATCGCAGCTGAACACTGTTGTAGCTCCGAAGTTTTTGAGACCATCACACTAGCTGTAATGCTAGCTGCTACGACTCCTTCATCACTTATATTTAAAGATTTACTTGAATAAAAGCCCAGTTCAGTTTAAATAAGTTTTGTTTAAATCTGTGCTAAGCTAGTTCTAGCAAAGTTACCTCAGAGTTACCTCAGGTTTGGCTTATAATTGTCTGAAACCTACTGATCTACTTTAAAATTAGCATAAAAACCCCCATATGATTCAATTAGCAGTGATACGCTAATTAAATAGCCAACATGCTACATTACTAGCAGCTTTTATCACAGTTGAACACCGCTGTAACTCTGAAGTCTTTGAGGCCACCATGCTAGCTGTAATGCTAGCTGCTACGACTCCTCCATCACTTGGAATTTCTAGCAGCTTAGAACACCGTTGAACACCATTGTAGACCCAAAGTCTTTGAGGCCACCATGCTAGCTGTAATGCTAACTGCTATGATTCCTGCTCTGGGCTTTAGGCAGCATAATCCATCACTTATAATTGATGATACATCAATTGATTAGGTGCCACCCTGAGATGTTCCCCTTGTTTATCTTTGACAGATAACCAGAACAGGCCAACGATCGAAAACGTAAGATAGGTTTGTGTTCGTAGCGCTCGGTTGCGCTCTGTTAGCGTTCGTCTTCATCTTTCATGCTCGCTGTTTCGGTGTGTGTGTGTTTGTTTGCCTCTGTGAACGAAAGAGATTTGACTCACTGGGTGACGTTCGTCTTCGCGGTGCATATCAGAAAGATATTATGCGTCTCACATGAGCGCCAATTAAGCCGGCGCTCGGCCGAGCCCCGGAGGTGTGACTTTTCGCAGAAGGAAGCGTGAAATCTCGCAGACTAGATAAAAATTGCACCGAATCTAAATTCAGCCGTGCACTCAGGGACTCTGCGACACCTCTGATCTGCACCTGTGTCGGAGGCAGCGCGGATAGACGCCGAAATCCACACTGAAGGCCCCGTACCCGCGTCCCAGATTTCATTACGTTATTATTATACACATGTTCTTTATTACGCTAAACGGCCACTTCTGTTCTAACTCTGCACGACTGTAGTTCATTTATATGCTGTAGAATTCTGTTCTGATGGCTTGTTCTGTACTGTGCCTGGTTAAAAAGGCAATAGGGATTGATGTGTGTGTGTGTGGCCTGAATGGGTGGAGCTAAACTGCCGTAGCCTGAATAGGTGTGGAGGAAAACTGCTGTAGGCTGAAAGGGTGGGGCTAAACTGCTGTAGACCGAATGGGTGGGGCTAAACTGCTGTAGGCTGAATTAATTGAGCTAAACTGCTCTAGGCTGAAAGGGTGGGGCTAAACTGCTGTAGACCAAATGGGTGGGGCTAAACTGCTGCATGCTGAATGGGTGGGGCTAAACTGCCGTAGCCTGAATAGGTGTGGAGGAAAACTGCTGTAGGCTGTATGGGTGGGGCTAAACTGCGCTAAACAGCGAAGCGATTTTGTAAGTCGCTCTGGATAAGAGCGTCTGCTAAATGCCATAAATGTAAATGTAACTGCTGTAGGCTGAATGGGTGGAGCTAAACTGCTGTAGACCGAATGGGTGGGGCTAAACTGCTGTAGGCTGAATGCGTGGGGCTAAACTGCTGCATGCTGAATGGGTGGAGCTAAACTGCTGCATGCTGAATGGGTGGAGCTAAACTGCTGTAGTATGAATAGGTGTGGAGCTAAACTGCTGAAGGCTGAATAGGTGTGGAGCTAAACTGCTGCATGCTGAATGGGTGGAGCTAAACTGCTGCATGCTGAATGGGTGGAGCTAAACTGCTCCATGCTGAATGGGTGGAGCTAAAGTGCTGTAGTATGAATAGGTGTGGAGCTAAACTGCTGAAGGCTGAATAGGTGTGGAGCTAAACTGCTGTAGTCTGAATAGGTGTGGAGCTAAACTGCTGTAGGCTGAATGGGTGGTGTTAACCTGCTGTAGCCTGAATAGGTATGGAGCTAACCTGCTGTAGGCTGAATGGGTGGTGTTAACCTGCTGTAGCCTGAATAGGTATGGAGCTAAACTGCTGTAGGCTGTATGGGTGGGGCTAAACTGCACTAAACAGCGAAGCACTTTTGTAAGTCGCTCTGGATAACAGCGTCTGCTAAATGCCGTAAATGTAACTGCTGTAGGCTGAATGAGTGGAGCTAACCTGCTGTAGCCTGAATAGGTGTGGAGCTAAACTGCTGTAGGCTGAATGGGTGGGACTAAACTGCTATAGTCAGAATGGGTGGTGCTAACCTGCCGTAGGCTGAATAGGTGTGGGGCTACACTACTGTAGGTTTAATGAATGGAGCTAAACCGCTGTAGGCTGAATGAGTGTGGAGTAAAACTGCTGTAGGCTGAATGAGTGTGGAGTAAAACTGCTGTAGGCTGAATGAGTGGGGCTAACGGAATGGGTGGAGCTAAACTGCTGTAGGCTTAATGAATTGAGCTAAACTGCTGTAGGCCGAATGGGCATGGCTGAATGTGTGGTCAACCCCCACATGTGTGGGGCTGACCTGCTGTAACCTGAAGGGGTTTGGCTGCCTGTAGTAAGCTAAGTGGCTCCACACCAGCCCTTTTGGAAGTGAGCTGAACTTTTGTACCTCCCTTCGTTTTTGACTGCATCATCAGTTTTCAGAGCCAGTTCAGTTTTTTAACAAGCCCTCAGGATGTAAAGACTCAATTCCTCAAGGAAAAACTCTTCTTTCTCTTCTTAGGACAGCAGCTGTGCAATTGTGTGTGTGTGTGAATCTGAATACTGAGCAACACTGAGGAATACTGAGTAAGAGCACTGCTACTACAGCGCTAATTCACTGGAGTGTTAGCATTAAAGAACGTTAGTAATGTAGCAGTGACCTAAATTATGCATTAGTTACTTGAACAGAAATGGATGGTGAGAAGGTCCAGGACTCAAGGTTTCAACCAGGCTGACTTTCTGGTTGGAATTAGCATGTTAGCAAGCTAGGTTTAATACTTTCATACTGCTGTACTAGTGAGCTGTCGTGGTATGGACTGTATTAAGGTGATGGAAGGTGTTCATTATGGAGATAAGCTGCTCCACAGTAGGGCGTCGATTGCTCTGTACAACTCGGCGGAGTCGCCGTCGTTCCCCTCTGGCATCAGTGGCCCATGTGGCACCACTGTTATGCCGTCGGGAGGCACTCAATCGGTACACCTTCACAACGACGGCTCTGGAACATCCCACAAAGTAAGCAGTTTCTGAGATGCTACCACCCTTCACCCGGGGTCGTCCTATTGCCATGCCATTTTGAACATCAGTCAAATCGCGTCCTTCGCCCATGCCGATGATTTTGGACACTGCTACAACTGACTGGTGTGCTCGCTGCCTGCTGTTTCGGTGTCCACAATGTTCTACTGTCAGAAGGTGGCTCGTGGAACATGGCTGGACTTTTGGAAAGCTGTCGAAAGGTAGTCTTATGACCAACGATGAGGTTGTGACAACGTTGTAAAGAGAAAAACGTAAACAGCGCAACCTTTGGACAATGTTGTAGCAACGTTGTGGGTTTGCTGGGTAACCCCCCCGTCACGTGGCATCTCTGAGGTCCTGTGCCAAGTTCTTTCCAATCCAGGGGTGGTCATAATATTCTGATGTGACTGTGTAGACTCTGGAAAGATATCCAGCTGCTTGCTAACTTTCGTACGAAGGAATTTCGCTCAGTTGTTTTTCGCTCGGTTTCACTGCAGAGGTCCTCTGGTTCTCGGGTTGGGTGGGGTTGTCAGTCCTTTACAGCACTCATGCTATTACTGTTTGGGGACGTTGCCGTACAAACACTCCCTTCATCTCCGTCTGGGGCCTGCTGTTAGACTCATATGACTGTCATAACACTGTCCTCCAAAAAGCAGGACACACACTCCATTACACACACACACACACACACACTGAGAGAGAGAATTAGAGTCATGTGATTATAGTTACAGTACTTGTGTCTCTGTGGATACCGGCTCCGTTTCACAGCCCATAGTAGGACACCCTGCCATGTGCTTGGCAAATTATACATACACTATGTGTCCGAATATTTGTGGACGCTCCTTCTAATGAACACATTCAGCTACTTTTATCTGTTAAGTACTGCCAATAGAATAGGACTCTCTGAAGTAGATAAGCCCTAATGAACCTATTGGCACCATACTGCCTAATGCCAGGCCTAAGCAAGAGGGGTAAAAAGCCCCCCAGCATTGAGTTCTTTCATCCGACTTTCGTCTGTTACTGCAAAGTCCTGCAACCTCTCTTTCACTCCCCATGTATTTTTCAAAGCATCTATATTTGGACTAAAGAAAAAAAACTTTTAGACCTTTTTCCTGTTGAAGTGGAGAACTGTGGGAGAATCAGATTATGGTAATTGATATTCTAAAGTGGTCCCATCATGCCAGCGGCTATCCCGTCTTTATTAAATCGCAGAACAGCAGCAGAACTTTTTTTTATTTTTTTTATTCCTACTTGTCCAGCTAAGCAGAATTTTTCAGAGGCGGTTCAAATCAGTGGGGAACAAAGACTAGAAAGCGGGGCTCTTCAGCATGTTTGAATATTTTTCTCCTTATTAAGATTTATCTTGGAAAACGAAAATAGCGAAAATACAGCTTGCGCTGTTTTGTAGAACAAGTATTTTTCCACCTACCGCCCGGCTTCGGCCGCCTACAGCAGTCAATTAGGAATTAGGCCGAATAAAGCTGTGAAATCTGATGGTGAACGCGAGCAAAGACATGAACACGGTGGATTTTATCTTTGCTGAAGGATCCTGAAGTCAGTGAGTGGGAACAGGTGCCCATATGGTCTTAGTAACGCTTATGTCTGTAAGTTTTTGGACATTCGTGTTGATAGGATAATGCCCAGCTCAACGGACAAGTTGGACGGAAGCTTCCATGGGGTGCTAGGTATGTGGGATACTAAGGCTAGCCACATGCCTCCAGTCAAAGGTTTGGAATCTCCTGATTGAATGTAAGCCTCCCGGACAAAAAACGAGTCACCTGCAGGTGGCGTTGTACGAGGATGATTGGGCTATAAATACTTGCAGGTGTGCGATAGGACTCAGACTTTGAGAAGAGTACAGTGAACTACATTGAGTGTATCGGTGTGGAAATTGGGTCGCAAAGCAGATGTTAGTGATTGGCTAAAGGAGTGATTGCATTTTGGCATGGCCAAAGACCATAGTGTGAAGGAAATTGCTGAATCTGCAGCTATTAATACCATGTCAACAAAAAAAATCACTTCACCACTAATTTCTAAAAGAACACTTTACAGGGAGCTGCATTTTGGTCCTTCATTCCCAATTTTGGTGAAAATTTACAGTGGACTGGGATTTCTGCCACTGCTGGTAGAACTGTATGACCGTATGCTTCCATACACCAAAAAGCAGAAAGCAGAAAAATGCGACAAATTGAGAAACAAACTGGGCGATATGGAAAAATTATGAAATATCACGATATTTAAAAACATTTTTCTCAATACAAAATATTTATCACGATACTTGTAAAAACTACTATTCTGATCATTTTCCAAACTGAATACAGTGATTTATATATATATATATATATATATATGCTGCTCTTTATCTAATTAAACCAGTATAATTACTTACTAATTATTACAATTATTACTAATTGTTTGTAATGAAACTTGCATCAGTTGATCAGTGCAATTTAAGCACTACCAATATCCTTGATATAGTAGAAAAGTATATTGTGTATCACGATACAAAATATATCATGATACGCTAAAATATCAGCATATTGGCCAGCTCTAACACTGACCTCAGTGTTCAGCTTCAGACTTTTTCTCTCCACTTTCATCTGTCTCTTTGGACAATTGGTCCGTTCTAGTAACGGCTCCACCGGACAGTGACCACCAGCTTGAAGGAGCACGGTGGGCATCACTACAGTGGACACTTTGTATGTTTCACTCCGGCCACTTTTTCCAAACTGGGATTCCGTCTATAAATAGTGGATTTGTCTGAGGTTTTTGCTTTGGGATCACGTTATTTTTTGCTCATTCAGCTTGAGGTGCAGAAGCTCTAGCACACCGTCCCATCCCATATGCCCCTGCTCCCATTCGAATGCGTAGGAGGCATCCCATTTTTAGAGCGGAAGCATTTTTACGTGCCCTCAAAGGAGGATTCAAAAGAAAAGTAACAAAAAAAAAAACTCTGCTTTCCCAGAGGACCGGCCTTGGGGTACGAGAAGAAGAGAAGCAGAAAAGATTCAAATCTGGAAATGTCCCTCCGACTGGCACGACTTAGCCAAGCAGAGAACGAACCCATGTTGAACTTTCTAGAGTTTATATATGTAATCCAGTCACGTGGCGAGTTAAATCCAGTCAGCTGGACTGATTGTCATTGACCGTATGAAATATGGACAAAAGTATTGGGACACTACACATTCCACCCACCGGAGCTTTTATATGACATCCCATTCTAAACCCATAGGCTGTATTAATATTGAGCTGGCCCCCCTTTGCTCTAAGCTCTACCAGCACCAGCAGCAGGTCTGGAGCTCTGCTGCAGTTACTGAGTCAGTTGGAGGCTTTTCTGCACTCTGCTCTGAGCTCAGCACTCGGCCCTGACCCCGCTCTGTAACTTTACGTGGTCTGAGCTGCTCTCTGTGAGCTGTTCCTCCTAAACTCTTCCACTGTTCAATAATAACACCACTCACAGCTGATTGAGGAAGGTCTAGGAGGGAAGGTCTAAATTTCACCAGCTGACTGTGTTGCAAGCTGGAATTCAGTGAGCTCTGAAGGCTGCATGGCTTGGTGATAGATGTTATACTGAATGACAGACCTGAATTTAATGATTAAGATGTGTCCCAATACTTTTGTCAGGGGAATATGACGTGTGAGGAAGTGAGGAATGGACTTTCCCTTGCTATTCCCTTGCAGAAAACTTTATCCCTGTGGGTCAGTTGACCCATCCGTTCCAGGGACGTTGATACAATTTGTGGGGCCATCAAATAAAAACAGCAGCTGGATTGAGACCTGGATTGTCCTTAGCTGACACGTCCATTTATAGACAGCAGGCACTGAAGCAGGGTTCTTGTAAATCACATCCTGGAGTTCTTCTGCTTTCATGATATTCCTGCTCACACACACCTACTCTACCTGGAAATTCACGGAAGAGTTGAACCAGGTAAGTTTAAGGACAGACACCACCAAACTACGCTGGACAACGGCCTTCCAGGACCGGGTTGGAGGAACTTTTTGGGACTTCTAAAGCTTGAGGAACTTTTGGGCCACTTGCCTGATTGGGCAAGTTGAGGGAAACTTACTTTCTAGAGTAAACGCAATAGTCGTAGGTTTAGCCCAGGGTTAGGCAAGCCTTTACTACCCCTTATTGGGGGTAGTAGTGACGTCTTCTATTCAGGCCCCTCTTTGCCTTGATGTAGCTTAGTACCTCTTCACTTAGGCTGCTTTCAAGAGGAGCCACCTGGGCAGCTTTTTCCATCAGGCTTGAAGAAGTTGCTGAGATCTCGTTGGCTGCTAAAAAGTAGTATATGTTGAGAGAAGGACGTTGCTGGAGAATAACGCCTCCGCTACCTGGATGCCATGGTAGTAGTAATTATAGTAGAGCTAGTCAAATGCCGGCATGCAACCTCCATTGAAAGCTGGCAGCCAGATCGAGGCCCGCTACAGAGGGGACAAGAAGACAGATGGCCTCGGCCTCTCCGTTCCGCCTTGCGCTCTTCGGTGTCCTCGAATAACCAGTGCGGCACGACTGAATGGATTAGCAAGAAGTTATATTGGGATCGAGCACGGGCCCTTGATTTCCATGGCGATGGCGGGAGCTGCTGAATTGGAGATAATTGCACACTTCGAATTCCATCATCTGGCCCTCAGTCGGGGTGAAGAAAGCCCCCAGCCGCTTCTGAAAGTCTCTGCAGATGCATTTAAAAATCTTGATGCAGTTCTTTCAGAGATGGTTATTGCTCGACAGTAGGCTGTCTTCTTCCTCTACAGCACACTGGGAGACTAGACTGGAAGCTTCCTGCACTGAGCTCACCACTGAGCCAGCCAGTACATATTAGAGAATATTACTTTCACTGATTGGGGAAAAAAGGACTTTAATGAGTATAAAATGAGTCTTACAGGATTGAGTCTTGGAAGTCTGGGTCTTGCAGTATTTAGTCTTGGAGGTCTGAGTCTTGCAGTTCTGGGTCTTGCGGTATTTAGTCTTGGAGGTCTGAGTCTTACAGGTGTGGGTCTTGCAGTATTAAGTCTTGGAGGTCTGAGTCTTGCAGGTGTGGGTCTTTCAGTATTTAGTCTTGCAGATCTGAGCCTTGGCGGTCTAAGTCTTGCAGTATTTAGTTTTGGAGGTCTGAGTCCTACAGGTCTGGGTCTTGCAGTATTTAGTCTTGGAAGTCTGGGTCTTGCAGGTCTGGGTCTTGCAGTATTGGGTCTTGGAGGTCTGAGTCTTGCAGGTCTGGGTCTTGTAGTATTAAGTCTTAGAGGTCTGAGTCTTGCCGGTCTGGGTCTTGTAGTATTAAGTCTTGGAAGTCTGAGCCTTGCCGGTCTGGGTCTTGTAGTATTAAGTCTTAGAGGTCTGAGTCTCTCCGGTCTGGGTCTTGTAGTATTAAGTCTTGGAAGTCTGAGCCTTGCCGGTCTGGGTCTTGCATTATTCTGTCTTTCGGGTCTGAGTCTTGCAGTACTGATCCTTACACATCTGGTTATTGCATGATTGGGTCTTGCGGTGTTGGGAATTATGGGTTTTACAGTACTATGCATTGTTGATCTGCATCCTGGAAGATCCGAGTCCTGCATTAAAGATTTTTTTTGGATCTGGGTTTGGTCTGGGTCTTGCGGTATTGAATTTTGCAGGTCTGGTTTTTGCAATACTAAAGGTCTGCAGGTCCTAGTCTCGCAGTTTTACAGTTCCCGCAGTTCCGCCCAGTCCCCATAACAGTAGGTGCTCAATGTTCTAGAACTGTCCACTTGGTCACCAACGTTTATCAGTGTCCCAAATTCCGCAGTCATCTCCTCCCCCTTTCTCTGTGGTGGGGTTCCCTCCCTCACCACAAGGCCTCCTTCACCACCACAAAGACGCTAAGATTACGTAACAGGACCTTAATAGTCCATAAAACCAGATTACCGGTGGATTATCTTTGCTTGTGGCCCCGCCTTCCCACACACTCCCACTCCTCCCACTTTGCTTGTGTGGGTGGGTGCGTGGGCGTGTACATGGGTGGGTGTGTGTGTCTGTTTGTAGTGTGTTGGGGGGGGGGGGGGTTGACTGGCCTCTGTGCATGATGCCATAAACACTAGAGCCAGATGGGTCTAGTCTTAAGCTGCTTAGAATCGTATTAATCATGTAGCTAAGTTGCCATCAATGGTGTGGAATCTCTTGCTAAGGGGTTCACATACACAAATACACACTCTCTCACACACACACACACACACACACACACACACACACACACCCCAAATATGAGCATCACGTCAGCGAGGAGATAAGCAAGCCGATAAAAAGCATATTCCCGGCTCCTGAAATGTCAGCCACCGATTTTAGAACAGGATCAATTCGGCAAATAGCCTCGTTTTTCTTGCACGGCTATCATGTGGGGCGGTCCCGGCCCCCCCTCGGCTTGACCACTTGGGCAGTCCAACTAATGTGATGGTCGTAACATGTATAGTATGCCAGACTAGGGATTGGCAGTTTGAGTATTTATCAGTAATCGGATAGTAACAAGCAATTTGATTAGCATTCAGATTAGCATTTCTGTAGATTCGCCTTCTATAAGCCGCCAATGCAGCGTAAATGCCCTGAAAATATGTATGATGATTATTGGCTATTGACAGAATAATTAAAAAAATGGGGTGAAAAAAGCTCAGATGGGGTTTAACAAGCCTACCACCCTGTTATTTTACTCTTTTAGCTTTTATTGACTGGTTATGGCACGGCAATGGCTCACAGGAGCTAAGTAGCATAGCATAGCAAAGCTTTGTTTTAGCACTGTAACAACACCATGGTAGTAATCGTAAAAGTTGTCATTGTAGCCAGTTAGTTTGACTAGCTTTTTAGCCTAGCATCCCCAAGCAAAAGCATTTCGAGACAAATTGCCCTGGCTCCCTTGGGAGAACTTTGAAGCAAGCTAAACGCTAAAAAGGTTAAAGGCTAAAACTAGCTGATCAGGGGGTAGCCGCATAAAGCAATAAACCTGGCTCTGTCTAGAACCCAAAAACATCAAAGAGCTGCCAATTAGACACTACTAACATGAATTTAGGCAGTAATTCATGCTCAAAAATGCGCGTAACAGGGTGGTAAATAGTGTTTATTGTGTATTATGACAATTGACAGTGCAGTTATGAGGAAATTTCACAATTTCATCATGTATCCAGTTATGTTCTAATAAATAATTAATGTCATATTGAACAAATCCTTTAGAATTGTGTCATTTAGGCCCCTCAAGAAACCCCCGATTTGTGTTCCTTAGAATACAGTGCTGCGTATCCACTCTATAAATGTGTGTATAGGTTTACAGCTGTTTATGGAGGTTTATGAATTATGAATCACTGCTGTCGTTATGATTTATGCATAGTGGACCATCGTTACAGAAACACCCACAGTCTGTTAAAGACCAATCAATAATCAATACCCGATGTCCACCCTTCCCCATCACAGACCCATTCGCCATTGCTCCTTTCAGATTTGCTTTCTGACCCATTATAAAGGACTCGGGCCCGAAATGCCAACAGCGCTAACAAATCAATGAAAGCGGATCGGCACCGTTAGCGTGATTCAACTCACGTGACGGTATACGGGGTCTTTGCTGACTTTCATTCATTATTTAGCAGCATTATGATTATGCGTTTTGACACCGGGACCCGCGACGGCATAGCTTCCGAATGAAGTAAACAAATACAGAGGAGGCCCGTGTTTGCATTTATGTATTTACGCAAGTGCGCGATTATTCCGAGAGGTTTATTGTTTTATTCCAGGGCTGCGATCCCCTGAGATCTGAGCGAGACAGAAAGAGAGAGAGAGTGAGACACATGAATTCATTTACCCTTCATGAATATTCAATAGGTTGCTTTACATGAAGGAGGCCGTTATTGTTCGGTAAATTTTTTAGCAGTGTGTCAACATCCTCCGTGTGAAATGTAGGCCGCGAACATAGCTCCATATGTAATGTAACCATATGTAAGAGTACACTAACGTACCTAATGTGAAATAATGCAGATTTCATCACCTGTATGCTAACGTGGCTAACAGTCAGTGGGAGGTAATGGGAGTCAATGGCAGACTACAGGCCTGACTGGCTTTGGTTCATTATTCAGGAGGATGTTTTTGGTGTAGTACGATCTGTAGCGTCTGTTGGAGGCGGTGTAACTACACCAGTACAGGGCTGGTGGAAACTGCTGTAGAGCTCATTAAATGACTCGTTTCCCCTTTTAACCCTAATGTTGCTTGGTGTCTGAAGTTTGCTTCTCCAGTGTAGCGGTGAAGCTACCAGGCTAACGTAGCGAAAAAGTAATGGAAGCTTATTCCTCGCCAGCTAGCCTTGTGCAAACTAGAGATGGCATATCCTTAGCAATTAGCAGTAATATTGGAAATGCAGGGGGGTGGGGGGTTGGTGTTACTTGGACATGAGCTACGTGGTGCAATGTTCAACCAACTCGTTAGCCCTGACTTATTAACCTACATATTAACCCTTTAAGCTCTAAAGGCTGTTATGTGGGCCCATATCCGAACTCTGGTACTGAATCATTTATAGTGTATTCTGAATAATTCATAATGGTTACAGGCTATTTCATAGTAAATTCTCAATAATTCATAGTAGATACTTAATAATTCATACTAGATATGTAGGAATTCATACTAAATACTGAAGGATATATATTAGATACTGAAAAATTAATACTAGATACTGGATAACTCATACTAGATACTGAAGAATTCATACTAGATACTGAAGAATTTATAGTGTATTCTGAATAATTTATAGTATAGCCTTCAATGTAAATACTGACTACTTAATAGTAGATACTGACTAATATATATTAGACACTGAATAATGTATAGTAGATGCTGAATAATTCATACTAGATACAAAATCTTTTATAGTGTATTCTAAATAATTCATAGTGGTTACAGGCCATTTCATAGTAAATACTGAATAATTCATAGTAGATACTGACTAATATATATTAGACTGAATAATTCATACTAGATACTGAAGAATATATATTAGACACTGAATAAATTATAGTAGATACTGACTAATATATATTGGATACTGAGTAATTCATACTAGATACTTAATAATTCATATTAGATACTGAATAATTCATACTAGATACTGAATCATTTATAGTGTATTCTGAATAATCCATAGTGGTTACAGGCTATTTCATAGTAACTACTGAATAATTCATAGTAGATACTAAATACTTTATATTAGATACTGAATACAATGTAGGAGACACCAGATAATTCATAGTAGTAACTGATTAATGCATAATAGATACTGAATAATATATTGTGTTTACTGACTTATACATAGTGGCTACAGAATAATCCATACTAGATATGGAATAATTTATATTAGATACTGAATAAAATATAATGGTTACTGACTAATTCATGGTGGATACTGAATACTTTGTAGTAGATACTGAATCATTTGTAGTAGATACTGAAAACTTTGTAGTAGATACTGAATCATTTGTAGTAGATACTGAATAATTTGTAGTAGATACTGAAAACTTTGTAGCAGATACTGAATAATTTGTAGTAGATACTGAAAACTTTGTAGTAGATACTGAATCATTTGTAGTAGATACTGAAAACTTTGTAGTAGATACTGAAAACTTTGTAGTAGATACTGAATAATTTGTAGTAGATACTGAATAATTTGTAGTAGATACTGAAAACTTTGTAGTAGATACTGAATAATTTGTAGTAGATACTGAAAACTTTGTAGTAGATACTGAATCATTTGTAGTAGATACTGAAAACTTTGTAGTAGATACTGAATAATTTGTAGTAGATACTGAATAATTTGAAGCAGATACTGAAAACTTTGTAGTAGATACTGAATAATTTGTAGTAGATACTGAAAACTTTGTAGTAGATACTGAATACTTTGTAGTAGATACTGAAAACATTGTAGTAGATACTGAATAATTTGTAGTAGATACTGAAAACTTTGTAGTAGATACTGAATAATTTGTAGTAGATACTGAAAACTTTGTAGTAGATACTCAATACTTTGTAGTAGATACTGAATAATTTGAAGTAGATACTGTAAACTTTGTAGTAGATACTGAAAACTTTGTAGTAGATACTGAATAATTTGTAGTAGATACTGAAAACTTTGTAGTAGATACTGAATAATTTGAAGCAGATACTGAAAACTTTGTAGCAGATACTGAAAAATTTGTAGTAGATACTGAAAACTTTGTAGCAGATACTGAATAATTTGTAGTAGATACTGAAAACTTTGTAGTAGATACTGAATAATTTGTAGTAGATACTGAAAACTTTGTAGTAGATACTGAATAATTTGAAGCAGATACTGAAAACTTTGTAGCAGATACTGAAAAATTTGTAGTAGATACTGAAAACTTTGTAGCAGATACTGAATAATTTGTAGTAGATACTGAAAACTCTGTAGTAGATACTCAATACTTTGTAGTAGATACTGAATAATTTGAAGTAGATACTGTAAACTTTGTAGTAGATACTGAATAATTTGTAGTAGATGCTGAATAATTTGTAGTAGACACCAGATTATTCTTAATAGATACTAATAAATCATAGTAGATCCTGATTTATTCGTAGTACTTAATGAATAACAGGTCTTAAAACCAACTGTTCAGTAATAACTGGAAGAGTTAGCAGTTATGGGATAGAAGAACTTCCTTTTAGTCTCCTATGTCAAAACAAGCTCAACACCCCCGTCTTCCCCCCGGGTTCATCTCTCTTTCTGCAGTCTGCTTATCTCAGCATGTTCTCTTGCATTGTTTTGAAAAAAGTCAGCTTGCCCTTTGAGCAGAACTCCTGCTCTTCTCCTCTTCCAAACCTTAAAGCTATAGATTGGGGGGAAATCAAGTCTGCACAGCCTTTTAGCCTACCTCAGTGGTTGCGCATCAGGCACGATGGTTTGTGGCGAATAGCTAAGGTAAGGATCCAGGAATGAAAGCTTATACTTCACCAATTAGCATCATGCAAACATGCAAACGCCTACATACTTGCCTCAAACCATGTCAAGAAATGTCTCATTCGTCCAAGTTAGTCGACATACAGTGTCCATCAGGGATTACTGAAAAATTACTGAAAAGCTCCACACGGAATGAGGAGAGTGTGATGATTTAGGCCTGTAGTTAGCACCATGCTAATTATTCACTGCATTCTACAAAACAGATGCACTTTTTAAAATGTCATATATATATATATATATATATATATATATATATATATATATATATATATATATATAATTTAATATTTAAAAATACATATATTATCCTTTGTATTTAAACATGGGGCTGCTACTTACAATAAAGTGTGACGGGGTGGTAAATTTAATCCTAAAACGACAACAATTCTTTATAAGATCAAGCTCCTAAACAAAAAAAAAAAAAAATATATATATATATATATATATATATATATATATATATATATATATATATATATAAATTCTCTCTCTATATATATATATATATAAATATATACATTGGGGTGGGCAGTGTGGCAGTCTGTGTTATATTATGATTTTTCTTTTTCTTTTTTTCTTTTGCTTTTCTGCTTTGTTTTTGTTTTATTAGCTTTTTTTCAGTCTTTCATATTAGCTTTTTTAGATTTTTGCTGCCTAATACATAAATTATTCATTTCAGTTAGATCTGCCCAATATTCTGGTGTATTTTGCTGCAATATTGGGATAGAGTGCAGTATTAATTACAAGACATGTTGGATCATTGCCTTCTGTTGAGCTTTGCTGAAAAGTCCTGTATTTTTTTATTTTTGTCCTAATTTGTTTTCTATATTCTATATTTACTATATTTCAATATCACAATATATATCGCAGAAATAAATATTGCAGTGTTATTATTTTTTCCAATATCATGGAGCCCTAATTACTTTGCACAATAAATATTGCCCATCGTAAAAAAATAAAAAAAATTAAAGCAATAGCACATTATTTGTAGACAAAACAAGCAAGTGTGACGGGGTGGTTAATCAAAACCGGGGACGTACACAAACCGAATTTCTTTAAAAATATTTTTAAATCCTGAAAATAAAAAATAATAAATAAATAATTAATAATAATAATAATAATAATAGGCTTTAAGCTTTGGGAACACTTTGGCAATCTAACGGGACGCAAATGAAACCCGTTTATAGAATTTTATGGACTTTATGGACTACATCAGACTCTTGCTATTGCTAAACTGAAATAGCAATCTCCAGCCAAAATCAGATCAGCTAAATTTAGAGCAATGGGGGAGGGGAGGGTGCGGAGGGAGGGGGTTTGGTTAAATTTGGAACCGTTCCCATGTCCTCCATGCTCAGACCTCCCGCTGCGTCTGTGTTGGAGATAAAGCTCTCGCTCTTCACCTCTCTGGGCTTATCAGATGCCTGGCTAAACGGTGTGATCTCATAATCCATGCAATCTATGATCCACATTCGCCTGACAATGCCACCCTCTCACCTGACGAGCCGCGGTGATAATCCACGGTGTCAGTGTGTCACGCTCCTGTGCTCTTTTCCCTCCGCCTGCGCTTTTCCGGTTAATCCGAAGAGTTGTCGGACTCGTTCCCGTCATTCCCAGAGACCAGAGACCCGCTCCGGGGTTTCTTCGGCCTACAAACGCTTAGAAATCCAGCCCTACCGCTTACTGGACGCACCTTCCCTGCTGCTGAAGAAGGTGGGGGGGTCTCCTTCAGGTCTGAGGGTTCTGGTGGGCGGCCCTCTCTCGGCTGGTTTGGTGCGGTACCCTGTTCTAACCTAATGGGTTTGATGATGGGGGTTTGATGATGGGGGTTCGAGGCCTCCATGTTTGGAGGTCTTCATGGTCTTACGTGCCCATTTCCACACTGTGCCACACTGTGCGCTCTGCACTGGTCACTTTCTGACCACAGGGCCCCTCCAGCGCATCTCCTCTCGAAAATGCAGTGCAGGAGAGAGGAAGCGTGTCTAGGCAGGCCCCCCATGGGGTTACCGACACACCTCTGTGATGTGGAATCGGGTGCCTCGGATTGTGACATCTTTCCACCTGTTTTCCTTCCTGCTCGGAATTCGTGGGCGAATTCTTTGCAAATTGATTTCTTCTCACCCCCCCCCCCCATCCCCCCCACCAAACCCCCCGAAACGTGTCAAAACAATGGCGTCTCATGTCACCGCCGCTCCGACGCCGATACCCGAGCAGCCGCCCCGCTCGTCAGCCGAGGATATCAGCGATCGCTTCAGCTCTGGAGACAGAAATAGCATAGTGAGCAGCGGGCGGCGGGCGGGAGTAGGGTAATTACGGCATGAATATGCCCATTCTAGCCCTCTCTCGCCCGGAGAGAGAGAGAGAGAGAGAGAGAGAGAGAGAGAGAGAGAGAGGGAGAGGAATCAGGATGAGGCGAGGGGGCTGAATAGCTCGTCTGATTACGGAGGACAGGATGGAGGGATCAGAGACTGGATGAAAGACAAAAAGCACCCCCTTGTGTACTGGAGGGGGGGAGGGGTTGTTTGGGGGGGGGGGGGCGGGGATTGGGTGATGTCAGAGGTGGTAAAGACTGAGTGTTGAAGCTGCTCCACTGAGCTGCAGTGAGCTGCTAATCCATCCTTATCAAAGCGAGGCAGTGGAGATGGAGGGAGGGGGGGACCCCCAAAACATTAAAGCCAGACCCTTAGATGTCGACGGAGCGAGTACTGAGGGGAAGAGGAGGAGGAGGAGGAGGAAGAGGAAGAGGAGGGGGAACAGGGAGGCCACAGGGAGAGCTTCACGTGTGTTAGAAGATCTGAACGCATTTCAGATTAACTCCATTCTCCGTAGAGGGCCGTAGAGCGCTGGCCACTTTATTAGAAACACCTGTCTTGGGCTTTCTGGACACTTTATTAGAAACACCTGTCTTTTTCCTTCAGGCCACTTTATTGGAAACACCTACTGTCTTTGTCTATCTGGCCACTTTATTAGAAACACCTCCTGTTGTTTTTCTTCTGGACACTTTATTGGAAACACCTTCTGTCTTGTGCTTTCTGGCCACTTTATTAGAAACACCTGTTGTTTTCCTTCAGGCCACTTTATTGGAAACACCTACTGTCTTTGTCTATCTGGCCACTTTATTAGAAACACCTACTGTTGTTTTTCTTCTGGACACTTTATTGGAAACACCTACTGTCATGGGCTTATTGGCCACTTGATTAGAAACACCTACTGTCTTGTGCTTTCTGGCCACTTTATTGGAAACCCCTTCTGTCTTGTGCTTTCTGGCCACTTTATTGGAAACCCCTTCTGTCTTGTGCTTTTTGGCCACTTTATTGGAAACCCCTACTGTCCTGTGCTTCCACTGTCTGATCACTGATGGACAGAGGGGGGTTAACACCAAGTGTACCTAAGGTGTAGCTATAAGAGAGGGGTTTCTGATAAAGTGGCCGGTGAGTGTAAATATCACTAGAGGCTGAATGCTACCAATGAAACGCTAACGACAGGAGCTAGCGATGTAATGATGGGTTAAGGAGGTCCATGAGGGACACACGGAGGTCCATGAGGGACACACGGAGACCGGCTCTCGGCTGTCCAACCGGATCAGTCCTAGAAAGCAGTACGGCTAGAGAGCGAGCGCGGTCCCGCAGGACATTAGCATAACTCATTCGGTATGTACACACCGTACTTCATTTTGCGTCCTCATATGCCAAGCTCATGCATATTTATGGGGGGATAATGACTGTGAGGCCGCGAGAGCGCCTCTCGCTTCTTGAGTGAAAAAAGTGCTGAATTGATCAGAATTACACATCGTTACGACGGCCATGATGATGGGAAAGGACAGGCCAAGCGACTGCAGCCAGAGCCGAGTGAGATCCCGCCTCGAGTCGGAGGAACATTTGCCTCTAAACTTCTTTATGGATGCAACAGCTACGGTGTGAACGCCGGAGACCCGGAGCTTCCTAGATAGAACTGGAAGCACAAGACAGTAGGGGTTTCTAATAAAGTGGCCAGTGACAAGATAGTAGGTGTTTCTAATAAAGTGGCCAGTGAGGAAGCACAAGACAGTAAGTGTTTCTAATAATATGACCGGACAGCAAAAGATAGTAGGTGTTTCTAATAAAGTGGCCAGTGACAAGATAGTAGGTGTTTCTAATAAAGTGGCCAGTGAGTGAAAGCACAGGGTAGTAGGTGGTTCTAATAAAGTGGCCAGTGAGTGGAAGCACAGGGTAGTAGGTGTTCCTAATAAAGTGGCCAGTGACAAGATAGTAGGTGTTTCTAATAAAGTGGCCAGTGAGGAAGCACAAGACAGTAAGTGTTTCTAATAAAGTGGCCAGTGAGTGGAAGCACAGGCTAGTAGGTGTTTCTAATAAAGTGGCCAGTGAGTGGAAGCACAGGCTAGTAGGTGTTTCTAATAAAGTGGCCAGTGAGTGGAAGCACAGGCTAGTAGGTGTTTCTAATAAAGTGGCCAGTGAGTGGAAGCACAGGCTAGTAGTAGATGTTTCTAATAAAGTGGCCAGTGAGTGGAAGCACAGGCTAGTAGTAGATGTTTCTAATAAAGTGGCCAGTGAGTGGAAGCACAGGCTAGTAGTAGATGTTTCTAATAAAGTGGCCAGTGAGTGGAAGCACAGGCTAGTAGTAGATGTTTCTAATAAAGTGGCCAGTGAGTGGAAGCACAGGCTAGTAGGTGTTTCTAATAAAGTGGCCAGTGAGTGGAAGCACAGGCTAGTAGGTGTTTCTATTAGACAGTAGGCTTGAAGGAAATGAGCGATTTGCGCGGCTCTTCATTAGCCCGCATCTCTGCCGCTTTTGGTGTGAGCGAGGCTGAGCTGCATCTCCACAGATGTTCCTGAGGGTATTGACAGAGGAACGCAAGCGAGAAATTGGGGCCCCGAGCAATTGCAGCGTTTTCATTCAAAGCCTATAAAGCGCATTGATTGCATGTTATATGAACCCGAGCTCGTACGGCTTGGTGACGACACGTGCGGCGAACGTGAGGCAGCTTTGGAGCCGGGAGGCGCTACTGCGAGGTTTAGCCGGGGTTTCGGCTCAGATTGGACCACAAGGGAATCGGTGCGTGCTAAAATACGGTACGCGGGCCGGACGTCCCTGGACCTAGCCTGGACAAGAACCTACACCCTTCATTCGTTTACTCCACCGCCCCCAAAACTACCCACCCTCCACTTTCATCCACGATTGCTCGCTCGCTGCCTCCCTCCCTCCCTCCGTCATGCTTTGATGCGCTCGGGTTGCGGCGTGACTTGTCTCAATCAATAGCCCTTTTATCCAGTGTGTCGCTGCTCGACAGCTGCCATCGATCTGGCTCGCTTCAGGGGCCGATCCGGGCCCCCCGCTGGGCAAGGAGGGGAGGTGGGCCGAAGCTTGAATGATGGGCCTCGATGCTTCAATGGTTTCCAGAGCCGCTTAAATGGGCGCTGGTCATGTTCTCATTGTTCGTGATGAATAACGGGGTTGGGCACCCCGGTCAAACCCCCGGTCAAACCCCCGGTCAAACCCCCGGTCACTGTGTTATTCCTGTTTTAGAGTGAAATGTAGGAAAGTAATCATGCAAAAGTTTGGGTACACCACGAGACACAAGCTCTCCAATACCTCTTACCAAGACCTTCAAATCTGGTCGCAGCAATCGGCAGCCATGGGCTCCTCTAAGCAGCTGCCGAACATGCTGATGTGGGGCTTACATGGGTGGAAATGTGGGCTACGTGGGTTCCAGGTGGGTTCCCAACATTGCAGCCCACCTTATGGGTCTAATGTAGTCGCCCCTGTAGGCTCCAAGTGCAGTGCAGCATTAGGCCCCATCGCTGACCCTGGTGAAACCCTGGCAGGCGACCGTACATGGGGTCAACGTGGAACCCACGGACGAAACCTTCTGGTACCCAGTTGGGCAACCCATATAGGCCTGAGCGAGCACACCAGTCAGTTGTCGCAGAGGGCGAAACGATCCTCGTGGGCAAAGGTGCGCGATTTGACTGACGATAATAGGGCACTGGGCGAAGGGTGGAGGCATCTCGGAAACCACCAACTATCATGGGACGTCCTAGAGATGCCGTAGAATGGACTTCTCGCACTTTTAGAGCCTCGGTGGTTCCTTGCGGGTCACTGATGCCAGAGGGAAACGACGGCAACTCCTGGGAGCGGCCCAGAGCCGTTGTCCATGTCACGTCGTCCCGCTAGTGGCATCTTAGCCAAGGGTGGGTGTTAGGTAGGTGGTCATAATGTTCTGGTGGACCTTTATTCCAGGTGGCCCAAGGTCAGCAGCCTTTTCAGGAATACTGTGACGTGGGTCGTGGTGCGGTTGGTCTGAGAGACGTACGGAGACGTCCGTGCTGGTGGAGAGGTGGGTGAAGCTCATGCAGGCGCTGGCTGGTGCAGAGCAGCCTGGGGGACTGAGCCGCTCATCCTGGCTAACAATAGGACAATACGCATTAGTGTGAGCAGCCCGATACTTCTGCTGGGAATTACCATATGGAGGAGCTTGCGGAGCCCGGCAGCAAACTCGGCTGCGGATGTTCATTTGTGTGTGTAAGTGTGTGTGTGTGTGTTTAAGTCTGTATGGGTTCGTTTCTGACTTATCAGATGACTATACATGAGATTTTACCTCTGGCTGTCACCATGGCAACCACCACAGGCATCCCGTGATCTCGGGATGATAGCGCATCGGCGCGTTTTTGTCACCTGCGATTGACGGGTGGGGAATTAGCTCATTCGCTGACGGAGACGCTGCAGTGTAAAGCTCCGGGTCATTGGTGTGGTGCAGAGCTGCTACAGCCTTCTCTGGTCTTCTCTCGCTCGCTCGCTCTCTCTCTCTCTCTCTCTCTCGCCCTGTAAGAGCTGGAGAGGGGCAGCGTTCCTTTCAAACAGGCTGGCTGGATTGGCTTGGCTGTGTCCCAAACATCACACTTCTGTGCACCTTTAATGGTAGGGCACTAACCAGTGCACTTCTGCACTTTGCTCACTTACTGCACTAACCAGTGCACTTCTACACTTTACTAGTGCACTAATCAGTGCACTTCTACACGTCCCTCAGTTACTGCACTAATTAGTACACTTCTATACTTCCCTCACTTACTGCACTAACCAGTGCACTTCCACACTTTACTAGTGCACTAATCAGTGCACTTTTACACTTTACTAGTGCACTAACCAGTGCACTTCTACACTTCCCTCAGTTACTGCACTAATTAGTACACTTCTATACTTCCCTCACTTACTGCACTAACCAGTGCACTTCCACACTTTACTAGTGCACTAATCAGTGCACTTTTACACTTTACTAGTGCACTAACCAGTGCACTTCTACGCTTCCCTCACTTACTGCACTAATCAGTGCACTTTTACACTTTACTAGTGCACTAACCAGTGCACTTCTACACTTCCCTTACTTACTGCACTAACCAGCGCACCTCTGATGGTAGGGCACTAATGGCCACTTTGTGCACTTTGGAGTGTGGAAGTGTGCAGATTTGGGTGCAGTCTTTGTGTTTACTGTAAGAGGAAGGGATGGGGGATCCCTCATCAGACACTTCCAGTTTTGTTTCCCATAATTCCCCACAATTCCCTGACTGTTTCCATAGCTTCACTGGCAAACTTTCGTACTATTAACTCTCGTAAACCTCCGCTCGGAACATCCGGACGCTGAAGTGCGGGGATGTCTCAGCGAACAGATCCACATGAGCCTCAAATTAAAGCTATTCATCAATGCTCCCAAGTTTCATTGTCCTGCACAGTCCGGCTGCCACGGCCTGTCGGACGTCGGGGGTCAACGGAATAACCTGGCTCGTGTTTTTTTTTTTTTTTTTTGCTGAAGTGCGGAGGCCGGCATTTTGCTGAACACTGTGAGGAAGCGCTCCAGAAGTCGGCTTTCTGCTGAACAAAAAGTATAAATAAAAAAAAGACCAGCGCGTACAGCGGAGCGAGAGACTGCTGAGGCAGCGCTAGGCCTGCAGGACGCCATATGTACTGATGGCTCGGCGCGAGAGAGAGCGAGAGGAGGATACCCGGGGGCAAGGCAAAGCGAAGGTATTTTTTTGCGCAAAGTAATTGAATTGAGGTTTCCATTATGAATTAGCATGAGGAGCTAATTCCCTTATGAATTATTTAGCGGTTAGGACCTGTTCTTCTTCTCGTGTGGACGATTAGCCGAGACTGGCTGATGTTTGGGGCCTAAAGTTAGCTTCTGTAGCTTCTTTAGAGCTGGGAGGCCCATATTTTGGTCACTCGAGGGCACACGGTTCAGGTCAAGTAGGCCTAAGTTTGAAGACCATGGCAGGGTATGTATGTTTGTGAGGGTGGGAGGAGTTAAAAGGCCTCTATGCTAAACCATGCAGCTATGCTAATGAGCTAAATCAGCTCCTGTCAGTTCAACCCATGACTCTCATTTGGTCCACATATCTTACTTAAAGATCAGGGCTGTGACTGAAGTGGCTCCCTCTTCACGATTTAGGGCACTAATGAGTGTGTTAGGGTAATTCAAGCCACGACAATCCCCCACAATGCCCTTGTAATTTACAGTAAACATTTTAGAGCCAATGATGTTTGCTAATATGAGCGTATGAGGATGAGGAAGTGTCCGAAGTTTCTTATCCGGACTCATTTGCGTCTACTTAGTTAACGAAATCGGCCCTCCCTGCATAGCCCAGTACTATCGAGGGGGTAGGGATCCATTTCAGTCGCAGCCCAGGTGTGGCAGTGAGGAGGCGGAGCTTAAAGAGAGGTGTCAAGGACGTATGGTCATCTTTAGCATGGTGCTAATCCAGTCTGTAATACCGTCCACTCATTTATGTGCAAGTCATGCCCTTTGGCGCCCCCGATGTCAGGAATGCGTCACCCAACCGTTGGTATTTCCAGTGGAATTCCAGAGGGTCAGAAGTTCAGGCTGCTGGAATCTTTAGGGGATCATAGGTGGGGTGCTAGCATACATGCTAAGTACATCAGCTAGCTAGCATTGCATTACCAAACTCTGCAATAGTGCTTGGTGACCCCATCCCCACCTAGAAGGGTCAAGACCTAGCTCAAAAATCCACCCATTGCTGTGACCTTTAGATTACAGCCCTGCTTTGGAGATGGCAGATGCAGGTTGTTGTGTTGGATCATGGGTAGCGGGGGTCTGCTAGCCGGCAGATTTGCTAATTGATATAAAATGATCACTGGAGGGTCAGTGTCCAGCACGGTGTGGAATCATCAGTTTCATTGCAGGAGGGACAATGTCCAGGTACATTTAGGACCATGAGTTCCAGTACTGGAGGGTCAGTGTCCAGGTATATTTGGGATCTGGATGGTCAGTGTTTAGGTACATTTAGGATCACCAGTTCTGGTACTGGAGGGTTAGTGTCCAGCACAGTTTGGGGGTCGTTGGTTCCAGTACTAGAGGGTCAATGTCCAAATACATTTTGGGATTGTCAGTTCCAGTACTAGAGGGTCAGTGTCCAGCACATTTTGGGATTCTTAGAGGGTCAGTGTCCCGCACGTTTAGGGATTGTTAGTTTCAGTACTAGAGAGTCATTGTCCAGCACATTTTGGGGGGTCGTCAGTTCCAGTTACTAGAGGGTCAGTGTCCAGCACATTTTGAGATTGTCAGTTCCAGTACTAGAGGGTCAGTGTCCAGCACATTTTGGGATTGTTAGAGGGTCAGTGTCCAGCACATTTTGGGGGGTCGTCAGTTCCAGTTACTAGAGGGTCAGTGTCCAGCAGTTTGACGATTTTTGATGAGGCATGTTTACGCAGGGAAATCATTGATCTCTGGCCCTCCAAGCCTGGATCTGATTATGCCTGGGGCTCACTGATGACCCCTGGAGTTCCAGTGCGGCACCAAAGAAGCAAACTTCAGACGTGAATGATGCCTCCTTGCTCCTCGCTGGGGATTTCTGCCACCAGCCAGCCAGCGAGGGAAGGTTCCTTGTCGACAGGCGGGGGGCGGAGGTGCCGTGAGCGAGGGGCTATTTTTACCCTGACAATATGGGTCGCCGGCCAAGTGTTGCGGGGTAACATGCCAGATCCACCCAGGTAGTTGCCAGGGAAAGGCCAGGAAACTGCCAAGAGCACAACAGGGCTGGGATCAGACGAGCTTTTCAAAGCTTGTGCTTCTGGAGCTGATCAAAGGAGCCGGGCGTCAGGTTTCTCCTGAACACAACACTTCAGGAGGAGCATAAAAAATGGTTTTCATGTCCTTAGTAAATAAAACATAAGGATTTCAGTTACAAGCTGTTTTTCCACTGATGGGTTTTGCTGATCCAAAGACAAGCTGAAGTAGCACCGAGTAGAGCGATCCAGCCACACTGTCCAGGTCCTTAAGCTCCTTAACAGTCAGAAACTGACCCTGGTCCTACCAGGTAGGAGTTTCTGACAGTATATAGCCCAGGTCAATCTGTGGTCCGATCACAATCTCGAACATTGCGAACATCTTAGCATTTCACAGTACACACTGGTTCACTACCTTTTACATTTCCCAATACACACTGGTTCACTTTCTTTTCGTTTCTCAATACACACTGGTTCACTTCCTTTTACCTTTACCAATACACACTGGTTCACTTCCTTCTCATTTCCCAATACACACTGGTTCACTTCCTTTTACATTTCCCAATACACACTGGTTCACTTTCTTTTCGTTTCTCAATACACACTGGTTCACTTCCTTCTCATTTCCCAATACACACTGGATCACTTCCTTTTACCTTTACCAATACACACGAGTTCACTTCCTTTTACTTTCCCAATACACACTGCTTAAATTCCTTTCCATTTCCCAATACACACTGGTTCACTTCCTTTCCGTTTCCCAATACACATTGGTTCACTTCCTTTTACATTCCCAATACACACTGGTTCACTTCCTTTCCATTTTCAAATACACACCGGTTAACTTCCTTTTTGTTTCCCAATACACACTGGTTAACTTCCTTTTCGTTTCCCAATACACACCTGTTCACTTCCTTTTTTGTTTCCCAATACACACTGGTTCACTTCCTTTTCGTTTCCCAATACACACCGGTTCACTTCCTTTTCGTTTCCCAATACACACTGGTTAACTTCCTTTTTGTTTCCCAATACACACTGGTTCAGGTGACTGGCCAGTCAGATGAGGCTTTGGCCCGAGGCTCTGTTGGGACACTGCGGGCAAGAGCAAGGTTTGGCCTTGGGAGCGCTACATTACCCTGCTGGGGGAAGAGCTTTACCTGCAGGCAGTCCCGCAAACCTGCTGAGGGAAGCACAGCAGGAGATGCACACCGCTCCTGGAGCAGCTTCGGCTCTCGAGCGCCCAGACGACAAGGCGCTACACTGGTCTAGGACCAGTACATCTAGATATTTTTAACACCCAATGGAAGAAAAACCTTTGGGGCTTGTAAATAAGCTGACTTAGTGCATCACCTGCACTGACGAAGCAGAGCATACAGTAACCTCTGAAGGTTGAAGATGCAGGGCAGCCTTTGGGTTTTGGCTCCGATTCTCAGGCTGGATGAGTGTCACTGTTATCTAGAACGTCCTGCAAAACCTGCTGGCCCATACGGCCCAGAGGTAAACCTGCCTCAGTGCTCTCTTTCCCTTGATTGACAGGGGTCCTCCTGCTTTCTATAATCAGCGATGGTGTAATTCTACTCAGGCAGGGTGTGTCCACATGCTGGAGCTCCTGGAGGAAGCCCAAAGTGCGTGTAAATGAACTGGACTGACAGTTTTATGGTCACACGCCAACGTTACGGCCTGTTTTTGGAGTCGATGGGGCGCTCAAGTTACGACCTCGTCCGTCACCCTACGCTGCTCGACTTCCCTTCCGAAGCTGCAGAGGAAATATAGAAGCAGGGACGTTTGCCAGTTACGCTCTTTGAGATCTCACATTGTCATTCCTGTTGTCACAGTTAGCATGTGTGGCTAAAATACGAGGGGTCTTAGCGGGGGGGGGGGTCTTATGGTATTGCTGAGGTGTTGCTATGATATTTGTGGTAAAATGTTGGAGCCTATTAGATTGGACATTTTGTCCAAAAGCTCACCCAACAGAGTGGTGTTCACATACCTCTATCCGAAATATGGGGTGGCAAATCTTTTGTCCAAGAGCTCATCCAGTACATTTGGCAAATAGAGCTGTGTCTACAAACTTTTGGCTAAGATGTAGGGTGCATAAACATTTGCTCAAAATATTTTTGAGGCAGAAGCTCATCCAATACATTCAGCTAACAGAGTGATGTCCACATACTTTTGTCCAAAATATGGGGTGGCAAATCTTTTGTCCAAGAGCTCATCCAGTACATTTGGCTAATAGAGCTGTGTCTACAAACTTTTGGCTAAGATGTAGGGTGCATAAAGCTTGAAAGAGGTTCATCCAATACGTTTGACTAATAAACCTGCGTCCACAAACCTTTGCCCTAAAATGTGGGGTCCAAGAAACGCTTGGCCAAATGCTCATCCAGTACGTTGGGCTAATAAACCAGCGTCCACAAACTTTTGGCCCAAAATGTGGGGTGCTGCCAATTGCTCATATGAGAGCCAGCACTTTCTGCCAATGTCGGCCCAACAGCAACACCCGTCCATATGGATATACCATCGCTACCTTAAAGGCGTAGATTGTACATTTGTAACCTGTGCTGATTGTCAATCATAAGGATCTGAGCCACTTCAAAGACAAGGACTTCAAAGGAGGACAGGAGGGTAGACGTCTGGGTCAGAGCGTCTCCTGAAACAGCTCCAGGTGTTGCAGTATAGGACAACCGGTGAACTGGTGACCTCCACTGAGACCCCACCCCACAACTTACAGGGCTTCGAGGGCCTGCCGCTAACGCCTTCACTGAGTCCATGCCTCAATGTTAGCCGTGTGGCTAATGCTATGGCTAATCATTGTCAGATATAGAGAGTCATACGGGGTTAGCACCATGCTAATTGGTCTTGACTGACATGGGGGGATTGGTGTACTTTAGCTAGCCTTTTGCGGCTGAGCTAATTAGCATTGCTCTGGCGGGTGGGTGATGTAGCTGAAGGCGGAGGTCTTTTTAAACCCACGTTGTTTGCGTGTTACGTCCAGTTTGGGCCTCTCGTGCTGTCAGCGCTTGAACATGTTCCTGTGCACATAAGCAGCCCTGTAACGGCGATGAAGTGGCCGTGAGTGCTTTTCTATGTTCGGCTTCTCTTTTTCGGGACTGCGCTTCACTTCAGAGCGAGGGTCTTTGAGACGGGTGTTGGCTCAATGTTTGACTGTGGTTCTGTACAGTTGCACGAAAAAAGTGGGGTGAAGGATACTGTATGGTAGCAGCCGATATCTCATTCACTTCCTGTTCACTTCCCAATACACACTGGTTCACTTTCTGTTCACTTCCCAATACACACTGGTTTATGTTCTTATCATTTCCCAGTACACACTGGTTCACTTCCTTTTTGTTCTCCAATACACACTGGTTCACTTCCTTTTTGTTCTCCAATACACACTGGTTCACTTTCTTATCATTTCCCAATACACACTGGTTCACTTCTTGTTCACTTCCCAATACACACTGGTTCCCTTCCTTTTTGTTCTCCAATAAACACTGGTTCACTTTCTTATCATTTCCCAATACACACTGGTTCACTTCTTGTTCACTTCCCAATACACACTGGTTCCCTTCCTTTTTATTTCCCAATACACACTGGTTCCCTTCCTTTTTATTTCCCAATACACACTGGTTTACTTTCTTATCATTTCCCAATACACACTGGTTCACTTCTTGTTCACTTCCCAATACACACTGGTTCCCTTCCTTTTTATTTCCCAATACACACTGGTTTACTTTCTTATAATTTCCCAATACACACTGGTTCACATCTTTTTTGTTTCCCAGTACACACTGGTTCACTTCCTGTTCACTTCCCAATACACACTGGTTCACTTTCTTATCATTCCCAATACACACTGGTTCACTTTCTTATCATTCCCAATACACACTGGTTCACTTCCTGTTCACTTCCCAATACACACTGGTTCACACTGGTTTTAGCTTTTAGCAATTAGCAAACAAGTCAGTGTAAAAGTCCATTTAACCTGTTAAGTGTTTAAGGTATGAGTGTGCTTATGTGTGTGTGTGTGTGTGTGTGTGTGTGTATGCTGGGTTTTTATTAGTGTATTTATGAATGTGTTGTATGTGTGCTTGTGGGCCTGTGGATGTGTGCTTATATATATATATGCGTGTGTGTGTGTGTGTGTGTGTGTGTGTGTGGGTTGAGCCATCTGTCTGCAGGGGTTTAGTTGTCTTCAGTGCTGCTGATAATCCCTCCATCAGCAGAGCCACTGGCCTACTTTAACTTTCTGCACACTCACCCGTCACTGCGTCCACTCGTTTGACCGAGCCATGCAGTGTTTCCCAGCATGCACCGTTTCACTCCACAATACACACCGGTTGAGGTTCCTTTCACTTCCCAGTACACACCGGTTCATTTCCCAGTACACACTGGTTCACTTGGCTTTACAGGCTTTCAATGATGATGTGGTGTCAGTAATGTGTGTGTGTGTGTGTGTGTGTGTGTGTGCATGAGTGTTAGTGTATGCGTCTTTGGGTTGTGTGTGTGTGTGTGTGTGTGTGTGTGTGCATGAGTGTTAGTGTATGCGTCTTTGGGTTGTGTGTGTGTGTGTGTGTGTGTGCATGAGTGTTAGTGTATGCGTCTTTGAGTTGTGTGTGTGTTTGTGTGTGTGTGTGTGTGTGTGTGTGCTCTCCTTAAACAGCATTAAGCTGCTTTATGGAGCAGCATGTGGATCACAGGACCCTGTGTGTGTTTGTAGGTGTCTGGGCCAAAGTGCGACCGTGTTGGGGACGAGCTGTGTTGTGCCATGGGGATTAGCGCCTGTGTGTGTGTTTGTGTGTGTGTGTGTGTGTGTGTGTGTGTGTGTGTGCAGTGCATCCAGGACACAGTTCTCTGATCCAGCTGAAGTTTAACAGGTGAAAGTTTGAGATGTTAGACCAGCACTGACTGAAGCTTCCCAGACGGACAGTTGTCCAGAGTCTTTTGGGAGCGTCTCCGAGGCTGGAGGGAGGCTCCCGGGGCGACTCAGCAGTGGGGAGGACCTCCCGACCTCCGACCGCAGACAGGCTGACAGGTGCTGGGGGCTCGTTGATGCGGCAGGTTGAGGTTTTGCTAAGTGGTTGCTAAGGCATTGCTAGGTGGCTTCTAAGGTGTTGCTAGACAGCTTGTAAAGTTTTGCTTTTTTCTGAGTTGGTTGCTAATGTTTTGTTAGGTGGTTGCTAAGATGTTGCTAGGCAGTTTCCAAGGTGTTCCTATGGTATTGGAGTTGCTTGGTCAGATTTTGTTAGGTGGTTGATAGGTGGTTGCTAAGGTGTTGCTAGGCAGCTTCTAAGGTGTTGTTAGATGGTTGTTAAGGTGTTGCTATGCAGCCTCCTAGGTGTTCCTATGGTATTGGAGTTGCTTGCTGAGGTTTTTCTAAGTGGTTGCTAAGGCATTGCTAGGTGGCTTCTAAGGTGTTGCTAGGCAGCTTGTAAAGTTTTGCTTTGGTATAGGAGTTGGTTGCTAATGTGGTTGCTAAGATGTTGTTAGGCAGTTTCCAAGGTGTTTCCATGGTATTGGAGTTGCTTGCTCAGATTTTGTTAGGTGGTTGCTAGGTGGTTGCTAAGGTGTTGCTATGTGTTGGCTAAGGCATTGCTAGGTGGCTTCTAAGGTGTTGCTGTGGTATAAGAGTTGGTTGTTGAGGTTTTGCTAGACGATTGCTACGGTGTTGCTAGGTGGTTGTTAAGGTGTTGCTAGGCAGCTTGTAAAGTTTTGATTTGGTATAAGGTGTTCTTAGGGTATTGGAGTTGCTTGCTGAGGTTATTCTAGGTGATTGCTAAGGTGTTGGTAGGTGGTTGCTAAGGTATTGCTTGGTGGCTTCTATGGTTTTGCCTCCCATAGTAACGTGTGTGAGTGTGTGTGGTGCTTGTAGCCCACTGTGCCATAAATGTTTTCTGAATGGGAGGCTGGTTGGGCCTCCAGTAGTCTTCGGATGATCACGAGGCCCCTCGCTTGGTATCCTCTGCAAATGCCATTGTTTGGCAAACACACACGTGTACAGGACCCGAGAGAGGCCAGGCTATGACGGAGACGCTTGTTTACGTGTGAAATATTAAACAGTGCTTTGATTGTGTTGCCCCCCGAGACCGCCTGGGAGAGAACCAGCCTTCGACTGTGCTCTTTTAGTCAGCAACTTTGTGTGAGAGTGTGAGTGTGTGTGAGTGTGTGTGAGTGTGTGTGAGTGTGTGTGAGTGTGTGTGTGAGTGTGTGTGAGTGTGTGTGTGAGTGTGTGAAAGAGTGTGTGAGTGTGTAAGAGTGTGTGAGTGTGTAAGAGTGTGTGAGTGTGATGGTTTTATGTAAGGCTTTCTTTTCCTGAATACTACAATACTGAGTTTGTGTGATTGCCTTCTTTTGGGCAGAAGTCCTGGCACCAACTGACCAACTGATCACCTAAGCAATCACCTAGCAACACATTGGCAACCACCTAGCAAAACCTTATCAATCACCTAGCAAAACCTCAGCAAACAACTCCAATACCATAGCAACATCTTGGAAGCTGCTTTGCAACTTCTTAGCAACCACCTAGCAAAACATTAGCAGCCAACTCCTATACCAAAGCAAATATTTACAAGCTGCCTAGCAACACCTTAGCAATCGCCTAGCAACACCACCTAGCAAAACCTCAGCAACCAACTCCAATACCATAGCAGCACCATAGAAGCTGCCTAGCAATACCTCAACAACCATCAGGCAACACCTTAGCAACCAACTCCTATACCATAGCAATACATTGGAATCTGCTTAGCAACATCTTAGCAACCACCTAGCAAAACATTATCAGCCAACTCCTATACCAAAGCAAAACTTTACAAGCTGCCTAGCAACACCTTAACAACCACCAAGCAAAACCCTAGCAGTCGCCTAGCAAAACCCCAGAAACCATCTCCTATACCATAGCAACACCTTAAAAGCCACCTGGCAACACCTTAGCAACCACCTAGCAAGACCCTAGTAATCACCTAGCAAAACCCCAGAAACCATCTCCTACACCATACCAACACCTCAGAAGCTGCCTAGCAATACCTCAACAACCATCTAGCAACACCTTAGCAACCAACTCCTATACCACAGCAGCACCTTAGAAGCTGTCTGGCAACACCTTAGCAACCACCAAGTAAAACCTCAGCAACCAACTCCTATACGTTTCAAACTGCCTAGCAACACCTTAGCAACCACATAGCAACACCATAGCAACAATAAGACAAGCAGGAAGGAGAGATAAAGCAGGGTAGAGAGAGGTGGAGAGTTCGAGGGAGAGGAAAAGAGAGGTAGTCCCTCAGAAGAAGCGGGTGACTGCACAGGAGAAGCCCCGCCCCCTTTTATTATATTCCTTATACTGTCCATAGACACACTCTCTCTCTCTCTCTCTCTCTCTCTCTCCCCCCCTCGCTCGCTCTCTGTCTCTGGGGTGGTCTCCTCTCCTGCATGAATAAGTATAACAGTTGACACCGTTCTCCTCTCTGAGCGGAGACAACCGAGGCGTGTCCCGTAGCCCCACGGCCCAACCCCCACCCCCACAGCCCCCAGGCCTCTCCCCCAAACGCCCAAGGTGACTTTTCCAATTAGCATCAAAAGCAGGCGAGGTGTGTTCTCCGCCGCCGAGGAGGAGGAGGTGGAGAGGTGGAGGTGGGGGTGGAGGGGTTTAATGAACAGCTAAATAAATAACAGCAGCACTGTTCACTCAGGCGTGCCCTGGGCCACGGCAGGTTCTCCGGTACGAAGGGGGGGGGGGGGCACTGGCGCTCTGATTAGCGTGCTAATGCGAGCATGCTAGCATTTTACTCCGTGCTCTAACATAGATCCGAACAAGCTCTGCTCTGATTGGCTGCCCTGGTGTTGCCCCTCGAATCATCGCTTATAGCGCCAGACTGAATGGGCGGGGCTAAACTTCGGGAGGCTGAATAGAGATATGAGGCCTTTCTTGCTACTAGGAGTGAGCGAAAATATCGATATATCGAAGTATCGCGGTTTTATCGGATTGTGATACGCATCGTGTCGCCAGGTCCTTCCGAATACTCAGCCCTAATCACCAATGCGGCTCGTGTGGCCGATCCATAATCCGTAACACCGCGGATTGTAGACGAGCGGTTAGCTGAGGGGGCGGGCTTCGTCCTGCTGTTGTTGTATTTCAAGTCCCAGCTGTCCGGAGTCCGGAGCGGTTGTTTGTTTGTTGATTGGTTCTGGTCTGTTTACGTGTCCAGGCTCACCTTTAGCCATCCACTCCTTTGCAAACGCCTTTGTACGAAAAGCGACCATCTGAGCGTCTTTTCCAGTCCTCCAGAGTGGGCGGGAACGCTTCAGGCGCCAGCCCGCGGCCTGGCAGGCGATATTCCGGACTTAAGAGGAGCGCTCGGAGCTGTAAGAATCTTAAAAAAAAAAAAACTGGTCCGAGAGGTCAAGGCTGGATCAGGAGTCGTGTAATCTAAAGCTTCTTTAAGATCGGACTAGATTGCTCACATTCATTTTACCCTCGGGAACGACATTTTCATACGTCACGGAAATGTCGGAATCTTCGGAGAATGGGCTTCGGCTTCCTTGTGGGGGTTGTGGGATGGAAACCCTCCCGTCTCCAACACATCAACATTTCAGGAGAGAGAGGATTGTCAGGAAACTCACTTAACTAGTCACAATAACAGATCAACTAAATTGACAAAAGTATTGGGACACCTGCTCGGTCATTTTTTCAAAAAGAGTTGATCCTGCGTTTGTTGGAGTAACTGTCTCTACTGTCCAGGGAATAAGTATTTCCTCTAGATTTTGGAGGCTGAGCATTGCTGTGAGGATTTGATTGGATCATCCCCAACTCAGAATCTATACATATATGTAATTATTTATATATATGTGTGTGTGTGTATGTGTATATATATATATATATATATATATATATATATATACACACACACACACAATTACATATGTATAGATTCTGTCGATTAATATATTAGTAATAATATTATATATAATTATATATAGAAAATACAAGGATGTCTGCAAATAAATTGTATCTAATTGTAACTGAATATATAAATATTTATATATACATTTTATTAATAAATATATATATACTTACTATCTATATACTAATGATATATAATATATATATATATATATATATATAGTATATAAACACACACAATATAAATTCCTAACATTCCTAATATTTATAAGTGCAGTGTATATTGGATGGAGCCTGTTTTTGGATGACTTGCAGTTTCTGGGAATACTGAACGTTAATCCAAGGTGTTAAAAAACAGCGCAAATCCAAGAGAAGCGCCAATGAAGGCAAATTTTGCAGCCAATCTGGTACTGATGCCACCCCAGCTGGTGATCGGAGGCCTCCTCTTGTGCGATTGGCTTGATGGCGGTCACGTGGCGCCGGGAAGCGAGGCGGCAATTCGTCTCCCTCAATTAGCGGCGTGGCGCCTCTCGTTAGAGGGCCTAATTCAATCCGTCCGCCATCTGTATACCTGCTAACAAGGCGGATGCTTGCCGACGTCTAAGAGCAGTGCTTCTCATCGCTGATGCTAAAAATTAGCGGCTCCTAAACGAGCCTGACGGATGAGGTCGGGACGGTTTCTCCTGGACGCACCTTCTCCCCGCTGCTCGCTTGGTTTGAACACATGTCCGGATGCGATTACCTTGACTGCACATGCATCTTGTCGGCGGGGGGAGTAACCCAATTGGTGGCTAATGCGTTTAGCCGGTACTGAAATAGGCCGTGTTCGCGATCTGTGAGCCTCGTTGATTGCGCTTCGCCTCATCACGCCGCCGGTTGTGTATGGGGAGGTTCATCATGCTGATGCTTAGCAGCCCTGCCCGTCTGCGAGATGTACCTGTGATTACGGCAAAGTGGCCGAGACTGGGTTCACCCAACACCCAACCACCTGCCCGAGACTTTGTGTGGACGGAAAACTGCCCAGGCCATTAAAGCCCAGGGCTTTATACCCTACCTCGAACCCACGTTTGGCATTGTGTGCTAGCTACAGGGCTGCTATGATGCTCCTGGTGGTTGCTATGGTGTTCAAAGAAGTGGTAGCAAATGAGTTAATACAGGACTGCTTTGATGTTCCAGGTGGTTGCTATGGTATTTGGAGAAGTGGTAGAAAATGGGTTAATACAGGGCTGTTATGATGCTCCAGGTGGTTGGTATGGTATTCAAAGAAAAGGTAGCTAGGGTGTTACTACATGGCTGCTATGATGCTCCTGGTGGTTGCTATGGTGTTCAAAGAAGTGGTAGCAAATGGGTTAGTACAGGACTGCTTTGATGTTCCAGGTGGTTGCTATGGTGTTCAAAGAAGTGGTAGCAAATGGGTTGATACAGGGCTGTTATGGTTTTCCAGGTGGCTGGTATGGAATTGAAAGAAGTGGTTGCTAGGGTGTTACTACTTGACACTGACAAAAAGGACAAATAGCATTCAGCATAAACTAAAACAATAGCCTAGTGCTATCGCCATGGGGATAGATAGAAAATGCCGAACAGAGGCTCACCATGCTACACCGTTTCTTTGAATACCATAACAACCACCTGGAACATCACAGCAGCAATGTAAAAACACTGTAGCTACCAGCAGAGAAATAGCTGGGCAACCAGTTAGCAACACCCTAGCAACCCTGTAGTAACACCGTAGTGTCCTTTGCTGTTGTACGGTGATTAACCCAGCATTCTCTGTGTGTGTTTGTTCTCTCCTGCAGTGTGTGTGCGCTCCCTAGAGGTGACGGTACGCCAGAGCAGTGTGCAGGTCGCTAGGGGCCAGGCAGCCGTCCTACCCTGCACCTTCACCACCAGCGCTGCCCTCAACAACCTCTACATCATCTGGATGGTCACGCCGCTGGCCAACGCTAACCAGCCAGAGCAGGTAAAGCACCGCCCCATTCACCTGCCACTGAGCTCCACCTAGGTCAACATGTAGGTGTACAGGAAAAGGGCTGTGGAGGTCAAGTTCTGACCACGGGATCACTGCTAGGTCGAGAGCGGGTCCACCATCCAAAAAAACGTCCATAAAAAAGTAGTTCTTTTTGGGACCACTGTAGGATTGACCTACATGATGAAGGATGGGTCAACCCACACGATTGGGACGGATATTCCGGGACAGGGGGGAAGCCTCCATTGAGGCTGAAGGTAGTCCAGGACTAGGCTCAGTCCTTGACTGGGAGCCCGACTGACCATGCATTAACCGATGGGAGGCCTACTGTATGTAGGCTAGCTTTGTCCTGCTGCCTGCCATCAGCAGCCGGAGCCTGAGAGAGCACAGTCGGCCTTGCGGTCGGCCTTGCGGTCGGCCTTGCGGTCGGCCTTGCGGTCGGCCTTGCTCTCTCCGGGTGGGCAGATCACTTCAGAGTGATGCTGGCCGGCACAGTGATCCACTAGCCGGCCCGAGAGGGTTGGGTAATTGACTATGTAAAATTGGGGAGACTGTGGAAGTGGTCTGGTGCTCTCAGAAGCTTCCTCTCATCCAGGCTTATGGAGAGTGATGGCGTAACGAGGGCATAACTGCCACCCTCCCTGCTTTTCACTCATTATTTAAAACCATTAGCAGTCCTGAAGCAAGTTCTTACGCCCGTAAATACGACGCTCTGCCGGCGCACGGCATCTTAAATCCCATCACACCCGTCATTCGGCTGCATCGCCGCCGCTGAATAATGAAGGGAGCGTGTGAATGTCACATCCACAGCTCAGCTCTCGATAAACAGGAGAACGTCCGTCTCCTCGTCCCGGAAAGCGCCCGATTTTCCCGTCTACTTCCAGAGCGCAGATTGAAACAGGCTCAAACAAATAAATAAATAATAATAAATAAACAAATATGATGTTGAGATCAAGAGAAACAACAATAAATAAATAAATGTAATAAAGAAATAAAATAGAATAAATATAAACAAAAGATATATTTTTATTGGCTAAAATTATTTTTGTATGTTTTATTTTTACTTATTTATTTTTTGTAATAAAAAATGAAACACTTAAATTACACTTGTTTATGTAATTTATGTAAATATTATAACAATTTTTATCTTTTGAACAATAAATAAATGAAATGCTATGAAATTATGAATAGATTATGAATTAGGAAAAAATACATCTAATAAAGAAATAAAAAAACTATAAAAAAATATATTAAACAAAATATATATTTTAATTAGTTACTTTTTTGTTTTTATTTGTTTAAATAAATTATTTTTACTTTATATATTAATAGTTTTTTCATGAAAATGATTCTTACCTACCATATTATTATCTACCAAGAAAAGATTGGTGACAGTGTAAGTCCATTGTTTGTTAGCAAGCTTAGCCTAGCATCTCCCATTCTAAACTAAAGAAGCACTTTTTAATAAAAAAAAAAAAGTTTTTTATTGACTAATTTTAACTGTTTTATTTCTATTTTTAATTCTGAGGGATCAGGAAAAACTTATGGAATATTAGAAAATTATGGAATAATATTTCTTTATCATACTGATGTTAAAAGTGGGCTTCAGTGGGGGGAAAAAAAAAAGACTGGAAGGAAACTGTAACGGGCACTGGGCAGTGAATACATGCGCCACACATCTGTGCACACCCCCCTGGGTAATGGGCGGAGCCTCAGCCTGCAGAGAAACACATGGGCAGCTTTTGATCTCTGTCCAGCGAGCGTCCGAGAGGCCGAGCGCAGGTTTTCTGCCCTTTCCCTTTTGATTACGGGCTATTTAGTTTCATACGTGGCTGCAGGCGCATCCCCGCATCACCTGCCTCGGACGCTTTTAACCTGACCCAACCCACAAACACACACAAACACACACATACACACACACACACACACACACACACACACATTACATATATATAAAAAATGCACACTCGTTCACCTGCTTCCAACTCTTTTAACTTCAAGCACATAACAATCTTCTGCACTAATTAACCCAGCGCTTTACAGGCAGGGCCAGAGCAGCTGTTCCTCTGAATACACACGCGAAGCACTCGCTCTCACACACACACACACACACACACACACACACACACACACACACAACCCAGATTCAACCAAAAGACGCTTGAATAGAATGGTTGCAGGGCCATTAGGGCCTGGGGTGGTTTGCATCAATGTTTCACAATCAGTGACAGTGTAAATCTGCTGTCCAGTAACTGGACAGTAGCTGGACTTTAGAGTTAAAGACCTTCCAAATCTACGACTTACAGATTCCTCACATCTCTAAAGGTCCAGGTGTGAGCCCAAACATCATTGTTTCACTCTCAAGCTCTGCTGAAATGAAAAATCCAGCAATGGTCAGCTTCTGCAGATGGTCTAAGCTAGTCTTTGAAGGTCAAGAAGGAGGCTGAGAAGCTGGTCAGCCAGTCCAAAACATACCCTATACTGGTAAACCAGCTGCTTGACCAGCTTGACCAGCACAGGGTAGGTTTGGTCAAGCTAGTTGTGGTGATCGATCAGCTCGGTCATTCTAGTAGAAGGGTTTTGGTCAAGCTATTCATGGTGATGATCCAGCTTGGTCATGGTGGCTGACCAGTTTTGGTTAAGCTAGTTGTGGTGATGGACCATTTCTGTTAAGTTAGCCGTAGTGTTGGTCCAACTTGGTCAAGCTAGTCGTGGTGATGAACGAGCCTGGCCCTGCTGCTTGACCAGTTTTGGTCAAGATAGTCATGGTGATGGACCAGCTTGGTCAAGGCAATGGAGGTGATGGACCAGCTTGGTCCTGCTGATCAACCAGCTTGGTCATGGTGGCTGACCAGTTTTGGTTAAGCTAGTTGTGGTGATGGACCAGCTTGGTCAAGCTAGTTGTGGAGATTGACCAACTCTCTCATTCTAGGAGAGTGGTTTTGGTCAAGCTATTCATGGTGATGGTCCAGCTTGGTCCTGCTGATCAACCAGCTTGGTCATGGTGGCCAACCAGTTTTGGTCAAGCTAGTCGTGGTGGTAGACCAGCTTGGTCAAGGCAATGGACCAGCTTGGACCTGCTGATCAACCAGCTTGGTCATGGTGGCCGACCAGTTTTGGTTAAGCTAGTTGTGGTGATGGACCAGCTTGGTCAAGCTAGTTGTGGAGATTGACCAACTCTCTCATTCTAGGAGAGTGGTTTTGGTCAAGCTATTCATGGTGATGGTCCAGCTTGGTCCTGCTGATCAACCAGCTTGGTCATGGTGGCCAACCAGTTTTGGTCAAGCTAGTCGTGGTGGTAGACCAGCTTGGTCAAGGCAATGGACCAGCTTGGACCTGCTGATCAACCAGCTTGGTCATGGTGGCCGACCAGTTTTGGTCAAGCTAGTCGTAGTGTTGGTCCAGCTTGGTCAGGCAAGACTTGGTGATATACCAGCTCTGTCATGCTTGTAGACCAGTTTCGGTCAAGCTAGTTGTGGTGATAGACCAGCTTGGTCAAGGCAATAGAGTTGATGGACCAGCTTGGTTCTGCTGATCAACCAGTTGTGGTCAAGCTAGCCTTGATGATGGACTAGCTCTGTCCCGCGGTTCTCTATTGGCAAAGTGTTTCAGGCTCACAAACAGGTTCTCCAAGTTCAGATACCATCGCTGTCCACCTACGATGTAAGACGATCACTCAGAAGGTCTTACTATCCCTGCCAGTGCAAAGTCCCCAAAAGAGTACACTGACAAGGTATTTACGGTCACAAACAACCGTGGTGCCGGGCTCCCACTCGTCCCTCGTTTGGCCCCATTCGCCATTCAGGGCCACGGCGCCGGCTCATCGTAGCTCCTCTGGCCACAGATACTTATCTGTCCTCTCTGATTGATTGTGATTGATCTCTGAGAAGAAGGAAATGGATTTCTGCGTAACATTTCAACAGCACTCTTGACTGTAACGATTTCCTCGCTCTCTGATATGAGCAGTGGAATGAGCAGAACATGGATAGACCACTGGTCATCTGTCATTATGTCATCCGCCATGTCCCTCCTCTTATTACCTCTTTCAGAGTCTTTTAGCCAGCTAGCGTTACCGGTGCCGTGGGCTGTGTTTACACAGACCGAGCATTTTTCTTACCACATTTCCAATACGAGTCTCATGTTTCCTTTAAGTCGAAACTGCGAGATAGCGGGAGTAACCACCCTTGGCTGGGGATGCCACTAGCGGGACGTTGTGGCATGGACTGTAATTAGGGTGAGGGAAGGTGTTCGTTAAAGAGGTTAGCTGCTCCACAGTGGGGCGTCGATTGCTCTGCACCACTCGCCGGAGTCACCGCCGCTCCCCTCTGGCATCAATGGCCCGTGGGGAACCACTGTAATGCCGTTGGGAGGCTCTCAAGAAGTACGAGAAGTCGGTTCACGGTACAGCTTCCCTACGGTGACTCCCACGAAGTTAGTGCTTCCTGGGATGCCACCACCCTTCGCCAGGGACCCTATTATCGTGTCCTTTTGGACATCAGTCAGATCGCGTCCTTTGCCCATGGCGATGGTTCCGAACTCTATTACAACTGACTGGTGTGCTCGCTTAGTTGTACGAGCAGTAAGCCTGCCAGAAAACGGATATCGGAACGTGACTGGAATTTTCCGGAAGTTATCATAGGGTAGTCGTCTGACTAAGAAGTCTTACGATCATGTGACGTAATGATGAGGTTGTGACAAAACGTAAACAGTGCAGCCTTCGGACTACCCTGGGAAACCTTGTCTGCGACTTCTCTGGAAAGTGCCGAACCTCGAACCTTTTGATCCGAAGAAGACAGCTTGTGTTGGACATTAGATTTTGAGGCGTTATTGCTGCCACCAGTGTCTTGTTTACTGAACAACGAACTGTCCTTTTGCCACTTTGTCCTCAAATGTAAAGGTGCCACATCTGTATAACGTAACGTAATGCTATATATAGAACTAAGGGTTCGATGTGAGCCTTTTCTCTGTCCTGAATCTGCCCCCCTCCCCTGAGTGTGGTTCTCTGGCATCTGCGCCGTACAACCGTCTAAATAATCAAGCAAGAAAACCTGATTTGAGTTTTATGAGCTTCCCTTCTAGACGTAACAGGCGGGGGGTGGTGTAGGCGCAGTACAGTACTTGACATGTCAGTTATTAAATATTGAAATCCGTGCAGCGGTTTGTATGATGTGAATGTCACGGTGGTTTTCATAAGTCGGAATATCCGAGGAGAGTCTTTCGCTGGGACTACAAGGCCATTCTACAGGGCTCTCGAGTTCTCCTGTTGGCATCAGCCCTTACCCTTCCTTTATTTGTAGGTAAAAACCGGCCCTGCAGTAGTTCTGTATATCCGACGCCTTCGGTCCGACCATTCCGAAATCCTAATTGGGATGTTTTACACGTCCGAGGAATCTGAGGAATACAAGGTCTGTTTAAAGTGAGAGGGGTCAGTTCCGTTTGGTAGGCGCCGCAGCTCTAGGGAAGCTGATTGCATGTCACGTCTGCTGGCTTTGATGGTCCGTGTACCCCTGGGGAGGTTGGTCGGAAGAGCTGGATGTCCTGGGTCAGATAGGTTGCGACCCCGCTGTTGTAAATGTCCTGAAGTGTTGGCAGGGAACACGGGGAACATGTCTGTGGTGTTTTCCAAGCCGCACCTGCTACCTCCTGCTGGTCAGGAAATCGTCAGTCCACCGGCAGATGGGACATGGCACTACTAACAGCTCGGACCGGTTGACCTGTAGCTGAAGTCCAGCTGAAGTCCACAGACGGAACCGGGAAGGTGCTGTAGCGTGTTGCAGTGCAGCAATCGCCAACCGTCCTCCTGGGGACCTGTACTGTACCTTACTACAGGTGCCTCAGTCCCACAGGGTTCTATTATGGGGTCTTTAAAGCTGGACAGGGCGGAGAACTGAAGTGTGGGACACGTCTCAAGGTTTTACACCCATTGTGGAACTGTGTGGTGTCCTGCTGGGTGGTCCACTCAATGTGGTCCCAGGGTTTTTGGGTTCTCGTACCCAGCGCCCAGTACGTGCTCAGAAACATCAGACGGGTTCCAACATCAGAAAGTCCAGGCTGGCAATGGATTATGGTGGGTGCTGGGGGTGGGGCCAATGCGGCAGTGGACAGCGCTGTCCATGCCAAGACACTTCTTAGGGATCAACATCATTTGACCTCCTTTCCAGCAAGCATACACTGTGTGTGTGCTGAACCCCAGCATTAGCATTAGCAATATTAGCTTCTGGAGTAAAGACAAAAAAACCTGGACAAAAGTATTGGGACACCTGCTCATCCACCGCTTCTTCTGAAATCAGGGGTATTAAAAGAGCTGATCCTGCTTTTGTTGGAGTGACCGTCTACTAACCTACTGTCCAGTGACTTTCTGCTACTAGATTTTGAAGGCTGAACATTGCTGTGAGGATTTGATTGCATTCCGTGACGAGGGCTTCGTTATCCATCATTCCAGAGAACACAGTTCTTCCACTGCTCCACAGCTCCTCAATGCTGGGGGGCTTTATACCCCTCTACTAGCCCACGCCTGGCGAGTCTTATTCTATTGGCAGTACTTCTCTACATTCGACTAAACAAGCATTTGCACACCACATACTTTTAGGATGAGCTTGGGAATTGGGGGTGATGAGGTGATCCTGACCTTGCTAATGCAGGCCTTGTCGCGGAATGCAATCAAATCCTCACAGCAATGCTCACTGCAAAATCCAGCAGAAAGTCTTCTTCCCCAAGACAGTTACTCCAACAAAAGCAGGATATGTTCTTTATTTTTTTAAATTTCCTTGATTTCAGAAGAAACAATGAATGAGTAGGTGTCCCAATACTTTTGTCAATTTACCGTTTATTTGTGCAGAGGCATAAATACACAATTTCACTTCCGGTCGTTAATCTCCTCACTTTCTCTGTTCTTTCTCTCTCTCACACACACACTCAGCAACACACACTCAACAATACACACACACACACACACAGGGCACTGCAGGGCTCACTGCTGTTCATCACAGCTGAAGAGATGCCTATTCATCTGTGGATAAAAGGACAAAAGCAAAGCGCTCTCAGGAAACCACAGCACCGCAACTGACACGCAGTTACACCACGCTGCAGTGTGTGTGTGTGTGTGTGTGTGTGTGTGTAAATCATGGCACCACAATGGACATGAGGTTAAATAACACTGCGGTGTGTGTGTGTGTGTGTTTGTGTGTGTGTGTGTGTTTACCCGTCAACCAGGGCTGTAACGAGTCTGTAACGAGTCTCGGAGCCTTTAGCACCAAGCTAACGTGCTAACTGCAAACCACAGCACCAAGCTAACATGCTAACTGCTAACTAAGGCTCTAGTCGCAAAGTAATGTACTACCTGCAAACTACAGCCCTAGCTTCAAGCTAACGTGCTAACTGCAAGTCCAGTGGTCAGTCCGGTGGTCAGTCCGGTGGTCAGTCCGGTGCTCAGTCTGGTGGCCAGTCCGGTGCTCAGTCCGGTGGCTAGTCTGGTGCTCAGTCCGGTGGCCAGTCCGGTGGTCAGTGTGGTGCTCAGTCCGACGGTCAGTCCGATGGTCAGTCTGGGCTGAAACACTCCTCATAACGTCAGCGTGATTGAGGTACGGCTAAACCGCCGTAGGATAACAAGCCTGGAGGTTTGAGGGGCTCAACCATAGCAACACTGGTTGCAAGTGTGTGTTGCTGAGTGTGTGTGTGTGTGTGTGTGTCCTCTTTTGAGTGTTTCCCCACCTATTCCAATCACAGACGGCCTTCCGAAGAGCCTCTTCAGGGGTGGGAAGTTAAAATTTAAGATAAATGTCCAAATACTTATGGACACCCTCAATGTGGACACAATCAAATCCTCACAGCAATGCTCAGCCTTTTTTCGTCCCAATACTTTTGTCCATTTAGGGTATTTTGTTGGTTGACGAGCTGCAGAGTTAAGTAAGCGAAATTTGACGAGCTTGAGGTTGACCCAGTGTTGGTTTCTGACGAGCGACCTATCAGAACAGAGCTCATTTACATATATCCGTCTCGAAGGCGTGGCCTGTTGAATGCTATAGGGTATAGGGAGAGCTTTTATAGAATTGTGACCATTTATGGTAGATAAACCCACAAGATCGATGTGTTAGATGTTTATTACCGCTCAGAGAAGCCTCCAACATGTCTCACACACACACACACACACACACACTCTCACACACACACACACACACACACACACACACACGTCCTTTGTCCTCCTGTTACTGCAATGTAATGTATACAATAGCTCAGGAAATCAGTACAAACAGTGACCTCTTGTGGTGAAGCGCTGTAACTGCGCAAAAGCACCTTTACCTTCAGCCCCTTCTTCTAAAATCCTTCAAACAAGTGTAATGTTCTCCATCAGTTCCACCGGGACCCCCAGGTGGTCCGTCTTTCCGTTCTGTTCCCTTTCCAAAACGTAGCCGAGCCAAGTAATTAACGCACGGCCGTCCGCCGGTACCTCAGGTGTGATTACAGAACAAAAATCTGGACCAACTGAGAGTCTCCATGGACCGGTTTCAGAAACCGTGGTGGTGAAATGGTCCTCCTGACCAACTCTCTGAGGAACACTGAGTCGGGTCTGAGCGGTCAGGCTGGATTAGCGGCCTCTGGACAGAGCAGACCTCGTCAAGCGGGACATCTGAAGTGTCCGACGTTTAGCGTCTTCACTTTTGCCCTGGAGATTTTGCCCTTGGATTGACTCTGGCTTTCTGTCTTATCTAGTACCTCAGTTTGACATGTATTTGGCTTCAGATTAGCAAGGTATCTTTCGGTCTTATCTAGTACCTCAGTTTTCTGGCTTTAAGTTGGCAACGTTGCTTTCTGGCTTATCTAGATTGCCTTGGTTTGGTTCTTCACTGGCGTTAAGTCAGCAAGCTACCTTTCTGTTTTATCTAGTACCTCAGTTTGACATGTCTATACCATCAAGCTAGCAAGCTAGCGACCTGTCTAATCTACATTACCTCAGTTTGGATTGACTCTGGCTTTCTGTCTTATCTAGTACCTCAGTTTGGCTTAAACACAGGTACCGTTAGCAAGCTAGTCTTCTGTCTTATCTAGTACCTCAGTTCTCTGGCTTCAAACTAGCGACCTGTCCTATCCTTTACCTCAGTTTGACTGGTCTCTGGCTTCAAGTTAGCAAGCTAGCAACCTGTCTTATCTAGTACCTCAGTTTGACATGTCTATACCATCAAGCTAGCGAGCTAGCGACCTGTCTAATCTACATTACCTCAGTTTGGATTGACTCTGGCTTTCTGTCTTATCTAGTACCTCAGTTTGGTTTAAACACAGGTACCGTTAGCAAGCTAGTCTTCTGTCTTATCTAGTACCTCAGTTCTCTGGCTTCAAACTAGCGACCTGTCCTATCCTTTACCTCAGTTTGACTGGTCTCTGGCTTCAAGTTAGCAAGCTACCTTTCTGTTTTATCTAGTACCTCAGTTTGACATGTCTATACCATCAAGCTAGCGAGCTAGCGACCTGTCTAATCTACATTACCTCAGTTTGGATTGACTCTGGCTTTCTGTCTTATCTAGTACCTCAGTTTGGTTTAAACACAGGTACCGTTAGCAAGCTAGTCTTCTGTCTTATCTAGTACCTCAGTTCTCTGGCTTCAAACTAGCGACCTGTCCTATCCTTTACCTCAGTTTGACTGCTCTCTGGCTTCAAGTTAGCAAGCTAGCAACCTGTCTTATCTAGTACCTCAGTTTGACATGTCTATACCTTCAAACTAGAAAGCTAGCGACCTGTCTAATCTAGATTATCTCAGTTTGGATTGACTCTGACTTTCTGTCTTATCTAGTACCTCAGTTTGACATGTATTTGGCTTCAGATTAGCAAGGTATCTTTCTGTCTTATCTAGTACCTCAGTTCTCTGGCTTCAAGCTAGCTGTCCTATCTTTTACCTCAGTTTGACTGGTCTCTGTCTTCAAATTAGCAAACTAGCGATCTGTCTTATCCAGTACCTCAGTTTGACTGGTCCCTGGCTTAAGTTAGCAGGCTAGCGACCTGTCTTATCTAGTACCTCAGTTTGGCTTAAATGCAGATACAAGTTAGCAGGCTAGCGACCTGTCCTATCTAGTACCTCAGTTTGACTGGTCCCTGGCTTAAGTTAGCAGGCTAGCGACCTGTCCTATCTAGTACCTCAGTTTGACTGGTCCCTGGCTTAAGTTAGCAGGCTAGCGACCTGTCCTATCTAGTACCTCAGTTTTGCTGAGTATCCATAGGGACGACTGGTGGGGAACTCAGAACGTACTGACTACGTCTCTTCTTTGTCCTTCGATGTCTTCCTCCGTCTCCAGGTGATCATCTACCAGGGCGGTCAGGTGTTCAGTTTAGCCAATCACATGAACGGGCGGGTGGGCTTCGTGGCCACCATGCCCAGCACAAGTGCCTCAATCTTCATCAACAACACGCAGCTGTCGGACACGGGTACCTACCAGTGCCTGGTCAACAACCTGCCTGACCGGGGAGGCCGCAACATCGGCGTCATCGGCCTGACCGTGCTCGGTGAGTCTGTTCATATCAGTGATGATTATGATTATTATATCACACACACACACACACACACACACACACACACACACACAGTTCCCTCAGTCATCATAGGAAAAGGAACTGTGGGAATTTGTCTCCAGCTCAGCACACAGGACAGTAATTGTCTTTGGTTCCAGTTGCTGGTGTTGCAGCGCCATCTAGTGTCTGTATCAGTAACACCATAAACCACTTACAGCTGAGGATCAGCAGCTCTGCTCCAACTGTGACCAACTGTGTATTTTAATACTTCACAATACAATTTGTTTATTATTATTATTAATAATAATAATAATAATAATGTTATTGGTATTATTATGTGTAATATAGGGACCCTGTATTTAGAATGATAATAATCATCATCGTCATTGTTTTCCTATTATTTGTGGTATAAAATTCTATATTTGAAATACTTCTACCACTAATAATAATAATAACATCATTATTGTTATTATCATTATTATTATTAATAATAATAGTATTAATAATAATAATAATAATAATAATAATGTGTAATATAGTGACCATCATCATCGCCATCGTTTTCCTATTATTTGTAGAATATAATTGATATATTTGAAATAATAAAACCTTAATAAGAAAAACGTTTTTCATCATTTGTAGAGTCTATATTATTTGAAATAATAATCATCATATCAATAATAATAATGAAAACAACAAAAACAACAACAATAATAATAAATGATACACAATATACAACAGTTGTTATGGTGTGTTTTATCTGACAACAACAATAATAATAACAATAATAATATTTTTTGAATGGTGAAACTCATCAATTATCATTGTTTTTCTGTTATTTGTAGTATCAAAATTATATTATAATTATAATAATAATATAAATACAAATGTAATTAAATAGTGTATTTGTAATAATAATAAAAAGAATAAGAATAGCAATAATAATAAAATAATACACAATATACAACAGTTGTTATGGTGTGTTTTATCTGACAACAATAATAATATTAATAATAATAATTTTTAAAAAGATGAAACTCATGGTGAAGTAGTTCATCATCATTGTTTTTCTATTATTTGTAGTATATAATAATAATAATAATAATAATAATAATATAAATAAAATTGTAATTAAATTGTACATGTGGAATAATAATCATTATTATTATTATTATTATACATTTGACGTATTTTTAATTATCATATGATATAATATTGTTAATAGTATTTGTATTATTATTATTATTATTATTATTATGTGTTAATATTTTCATATTAGGATATATTTAAAACTTCTATTTTATTAACTGTTCAGTTCTCTAACTCTCTCTCTCTCTCTCTCTCAGTCCCCCCCTCAGTGCCGTCGTGTCGGGTGCAGGGGTCTCTGGATGTGGGCAGCGATGTGATGCTGCTGTGCGGCTCTGAGGAGGGGATCCCCACGCCCACCTACTCGTGGGAGAAGCTGGAGTCCATCCCCAAACTGCCTCACACCGCCATGCAAGGTACTAAACCCCTGGCAGTAGGAGTGCCCTTCTGCCCCACCTTCGCTGGTAAATCTGCTCGACTTCCGCTCCCCCGAGCTGCCCCGTGGAGTGGCCTACACCCTCCCTGCCCCGCTGTGACAATGTGTGTGTGTGTGTGTGTGTTTTGAATCCTCCACTTCTGTCCGAGATTAAAGGTAAAGTTCGGCTCTGAGTTTATTCCTAGTTTTGCACCAAAGCTAAGAGGCTAACGTAGCCAACAGGCAGTGGAAGCTTATGTACACCAATTAGCATTAGCATGATTAGCGGAATCGACTTGCTTATGTGACATAAGACCTCCCGCCGAACTACACCTTTAACTGTAGTGCACCGCGCTTCCGAACCCAGGCGCTGCCGTGAAACAAGGCTACAGATCAGACCCATCTGCCCCCCTGGAACCCCAGAATCCCCCCCAGCCTTCTTCTAACAGCAGTACCTTCACCCATCAACCAGTGCTTGCTGGTGATGGAGCTCCCAGTGGGCGCCCACTGCACTGCAGTGTCTAATGCCTTATCTTTTGGCGACATCTAGTGGCCTGTCTTAGGAACTGAAGTACAACTGGAAGCGTTTCTTTAAACGAAGATTTTCTTTAATCTGTGTATTAATAACAAAAATACAATTATTATTATTTCCCTAAGTTTCATAATTTTTTGTAATGTGATGTATTTTAAGTATTACTTTAGATACTACTGTGATACTGTCTCAGTTCTTTTGGCCAGAAAGCGTTTACAATGTAGTTGAACTATTATGGGATGTAGTAGTTTATCATCATAATGATTTATTTTATTTATTATCATAATAAAATTACATCATAATTGTTTATTATAGATTACTATAATGATATAGTACAAAACTGTAAAAAAAAAATGCATAATCATTATTGATTATTGGATCATATTTGCAGAATAGATATATTTATAATAATAATAATTTTTATTATTATTATTATTAATAATCTAATTTACAGCTGTTCATTTTTTTTGTATGAACGAGGCTCTTTCTGAAACTGAGACACTGTGTTGGTGTTTGCTCCTCAGATCAGATGCAGGGGACGGTGACGCTGCGGAACATCAGCACCACCACGTCCGGTCTGTACCAGTGCACCGCCTCCAACGCCATCGGCAAGAGCACCTGCCTGCTTAACCTGCAAGTGGTGGCACGTGAGTGACAGCCGCTCCCTTCAGCCTTCATATTATATATGAATAATAATAATAATAATATAATGATAATATTAAAATATAATAATAATATAATGACTGGCATTTGTTCTGTAATGTAATAAATCAATGATAAAATAAAAACATATGAAAATATATCATAAATTAATAAATCCCATTTAAAATCTAAAGTTTGATCCATGTTTGGTTTCATACTGTACATTACCTTTGATTCAGACCCTCCTGGAGTCCCATTAGACCACAGAACCCTCTTCAGAAGATCAAAAAATCTACTTACATATTTCATAATTATGATATAGTCTCTCTCTCTCTCTCTCTCTCTCTCTCTCTCTCTCTCTCTGTCTGTCCGATCTGTAGCTCAGCCCCAAAGTGTGGGCCTTATCGCCGGGACCATTGTCACTGCCGTTCTGGCCGTGGTGATCTGCTCGCTGCTGGTGGTGGTCAGTCTCTTCTACTGGAGGAACAAGAACAGATACGAAGAGGACGAAATCCCCAACGAGATCAGGTGAGGGCCCGGAGAGGTCACTGCTGAGGGGTGTTAAGGTCATTAGATATTCGCTTCTGGGCTGGGTCGAGACGAAGGGACGGTAACGAGCTGTCCCGGACATTAGCACAGGTAGGAAATTCAGAGTGAGGAGTCTAGTCCAGGATTGGTGGGCTTGTCCAACCAGGGGATTGAACCCTCGTGTGCCATTGGAAAGGCGGTGTTGTTATCCACTATGCATACCAACCGCATTCTAATAGTGTTTAGAATAGACCCCGAAGACCCCTGGACCCTTTGTAGACGTAGCCTCTAAAAATTGTACGCAAATGACTGACTGACTGAACCTCCATCTTTTCATTCCTCAGAGAGGACGACCTTCCTCCGAAACGCTCCTCCTCGGTGAAGGCCTTCCACGCCGACGCCTCGTCCTCGGAGAACGACACGCTGACCTCCACCAACACCTACAACAGCCGCTACTGGCACAACCCCAAGCCCAACTACGACACCAACTCCTACACACGCTACAACGGCGACACGCGCCAGACCTTCACAGCCGCCACCGGCGGGGGCGGGCACAGCGGCGGTGGCCCCGCACCCCCCCGTGGCCCCGCCTACGCCAACGGCAGCCACACCCTGCCGCCTCCCAAAACTCTGGTGGTCACCACCAACTCGGCGCCGTCCCCGCCCGCCATGACCCGCAGCAACGGTTCCCTCAGCCTGCGACCGGCGCCGGCCGCGGCAGCGGCGCCCGGGACGTCCCATGGCCCGCACACACATACACATTCGTACGCCGTGAGCCAGGCCACCCTGGAGCGCATGGGCGCCGTGCCCGTCATGGTGCCCACCCAGAGCCGGGCGGGGTCGCTCGTCTAATGGGAAACCTTCCGGGAGACCCAACAAACAAGCGTACGGGACCGAGTTACGTTTCTATGAGAGTTCGTCCAATGCCAACTGTCTGGTCCACTACTGAGCAGCACCTAGTGTACCTCTCCTGACTTCGCTGTGTGTGTTGTCCTACGTCGGCGCATTAGCAATAAACGCGGCCATCCCAGAGGCCGCTGAAAAGTGGCCACGCCACCCTGTGGACGTCGGAGACCCTTTGGAGAACGCTTAGAACATGTTCTTTGGTCAGCAAACCAACCTTCTGGAAGTGCATGTGTATCTGAGAGGAGCACGTTTATTGTTTTTTTTATTTTCCACCGCCGTTCGTACTCCTCCGTCACTCGCTAGCTTAACGGAAAAGTCCCGGGACGTCGATCGGTTGGCCGGGCTGAGCGCACATGTCTTAAATAACGTTGTGCCGGTGTGAAGTTTCGCCCGTCTGAAGTTTGGGGACGTTTTGAAGGTTGGATCTTCTCGCTGCTACTTTTCACTATGCTGCGAAAGCTAGCTGTGTGCTAATCCGTAGCTATCCACTGTTCACTAAAGGGGAATTTCACAGATTTTTCACAGTCATTCAGAGAGGGGGTCTGGTGTGGAAAATTGGTTCACTGTAGAGAAGCTCACCGACGTCGTATTGAAGGGCGTAGCCAGGGGCCCTAAAGCAATTATTAATAGAGTATTTTGGCAGTTGTGGGGGCCAGTGTAATGTCTTAGTTAGTGGTGGGGCCCAAAATCCCCCAGCAGCGCCTCTGGGTGCTGATAGCTATTTCTAATAACTGTCTGTGAGGGAGCTTTGGGGGATGTCTCGTTCCATTCGCCCCATCACTGTGAGCAACTCTGACTGGGAACGTTTTTCTAGAATTGAACATTTCATGCCAAACCCCACTCTGAGTGACTTGGATCACGTCACTACACACAAATTGGGGATTTAAGCACCTCCACATTACGAAAATGTAATATTTACACACGTATTATTATATTGTTTTCCTTTAATCACGCCTGCTTAGCCTTTCATATGTTAAAGGAACAGTTCTGCCAAAATATCTAATGTATGTGATTAGCCTCTGGCCCCAGATTCAGCCGATCAGCCGTGACATGTGTGCTATCTGACGTGTGCTTCTTTCGTTAAGAACTGGAGATGCTAGGCTAACCATGCTAACAAACAGTGGACGTAGACTGTCACCAATCTCCGTATCGCCAGTCATCTCCGTAATAAACACTCGTCCCGTCTCTTGGAAAATATGCAGATCTTCAGATCGTCCATTTGGCAAACTGATGTGGTTTAGACAAGAGATGCTAGTCTAACCATGCTAACGAACAGTGGACTTAGACTGTCGCCCAACTCAAAAAAATCTTACGGCTAAAACCTTTATTTATTTGCTCCAGAAAGCTAGCAGAAAGCTACGTACACAAGTTAAAAAACACAAACGTTTATGGCCGTTTATTACGGAGATGAGGTGTTTGTTAGCAACATTAGCCTAGCGTCTCCCGTTCTAAACTAAAGCTGCGCTAATCAGATACCGAGCATGTTATTGCCTGATGGACTGAACCTGGGGTCAGAGGTCAACCACATTCACTGGATTTTTCAACAAACTATTGCTCTACGTTCCTAAAGACTGACTAGCTCGGTTCTTGAAATCGGTCCGAAAGAGAGTCCCCAAACGTTTGACGGGCAGTTACCGTGACCGGGGCTGTTAATGGAAAGCAGAAAAGGCTTCTTTATTCTTTATCGTTTGCACTGGATCATTTTTTTATCTCATATTCTTGATTCTTTTCCTTTCTGATTTTATTTTATTGGAAACTAAAGCGAGTCTTACTCAATACCGTCTTAAAGACTTTACCCCTAATCTAACACTACTGATAACATAGCCATAGCCTACCTCTAAACACGACTTCGGAGAAAATAGTGTACGCGTAGGAGTTTACGGAGTTAATCTAAGATTTTCTTCCTGGCGTGACGGAGATTCGGGAGATACGAGGATTCTTCCTTTTTTTCCGTATTAACACTCAGCTCAAGCAAACCCGGGACTAATGAGAAATTCTCTGTTATTACACAGAATCCCATGCAGATAGGTGCTACACTGAAGTCGAGCAGAGGCGTACTGACCCCTACGACAAATATTATACTAAAAGAAGAAGTTTGGAAATATTAACATTAACTTTTTATTTGAATGATTTAATGATTTGTTTTGGCTTGTTTTTTTTACTGTAAATATTGTAAGTACTTGTAGTATAGAATTGAAATTAAAACATTCTTTTGCCCAATTTGAAGAGGTTTTGTCATTTCTTGTTCTTTACATATTGACTTTATAAGGCTGAATAAGGCTTAATAAGTGCATTATAATGCACACCTCAAATTGAAAAAGTGCAAAAAGCAATTTAGTGTAATTATTGCTTAACAAAGTAGTAATAAATAGCCTAATAATTAGCACTAATTGATGCCATGAGGCTTAATAAGTGCATTATTAACACAATTCACCAGTTAATGCATAATATAGTAGTAATACATGACCAGTTAGTAATAGATGCATTATAATCCACGCCTAAGTGCCAGTCATGTAGCAGATATTGGCTTAATAAGGCCTAATAAGGGCAACAAACATGGAGACCAATGAAAATGCTCACTTTACTGTAGTTATCACTTAATAAAGTAGTAATAAACAGCCCATTAATAAGCAGCCTTTTGTATTGACTTCGAAAGGCTGAATAAGGCTTAATAAGTGCGTTCTAATGCACACCTCAAATTGCAAAAGTGCAAAAAGCAATATAGTGTAATTATTGCTTAAAGTAATAATAAATAGCCTAATAATTAGCACTAATTGCTGCCTTTTGTATTGACTTCATAAGGCTGAATACGGCTTAATAAGTGCATCATAGTGCACACCTGAAGTTAAATCAAAAACCAAAAACCAAAAAGTTAAATTCACTAGTTAGTGCTTAATAAAGTAGTAATACACACCCAGTTACTTATTTGGTTTAGAGGCATTATAATGCACACCTAGGAGCAGGTTATGTAGCAGTGTTTAGCTTAATAAGACCTAATAAGGGCAATAAACATGCCCAGGAAAATGTTCAATGTACTATATTTAAGCACCTAATAAAGTAATGCTTAATAAAGTAGTAATAAACAGCCAAATAATTAACACTTCTTAAGGCAATGAGGTTTAATACGGGCATTATAATGCACATCTCAAATTGTAGTAATAGTAGTAATAGTATAAAAAATAGTATAAAAATGCGTAATATAGCAGTAATTGCTCACATTACTGTAGTTATCACTCAATAGAGTAGTAATAAACAGTCAATTAGCAGCTGTTGGCTTTATAAAGCTTAATAAGGTTAGTATAATACAATTAAAATGTAGTCAACGTGCCAAACATTTAGAACATTCACCTGTCAAAGCTTATTAAATTAGTAATAAATGCTAATTTATTTAATTAACACTTCCTGGCTTAATAGGGGCAATAAGTAGTTTATAATGCACCCCTAAGAGCCAGTTATGTAGCAGGTATTACTGGCTTAATAAGGCCCAATAAGGACAACATGCCCAGGAAAATGCTCAATTTACTTCTCAATTACCACTTTACCAATAAAATAGTAATAAACAGGCAGTAGATTAGCAGACTTTATAAGACTTAATAAGGGCATAATAGGGTATAATTCACCCCTAAGAGCCAGTTATGGAGCAGGTATTGTCTTAATAAGGTCTAATAAGGGCAATAAACGTGGCATAGGAAAGACTCGACTTAACTCACCATTGTCATTGCTTAATAAACAGCCAACACCTTAGCTTAGGCTATTGACTTTATAAGGCTTAATAAAGCCATTATAATATATAAGTGTGTATATATAATAAATGCCTCATAATGCACCTTATAACACTTGCCGGGAAAGTGTCTTGGTAAAACCACCTGCAGAAGAATATAAGAGGGGGATATTCTCTAGAGTAGAGCAGCACGCCGCCGGCCAGCCTGCGGTGATTTAGCAGTTACAGTGCAAGGACAGAGGAGGGAACAGTGCGTGAAGCCCCCCCAGCCCCCCGGATGCAGAGAGAATAGGTAAGTCGTGCTCAGACACACTGAGACTGTAATTACGAGTGTGAAGCTGCCTGTGGTGAACAGCAGAGACCACAGCAAAGCCAAACTGACCCCAGTCTGCAGCCAACAGGACCAGACTCTCTCTGCCACGGTCAACAATCACTGCCCACTTGAACTGGACGCTGGAGAACTCCCTAAATATGACATTGTCATTGACAGTCCACCCAAACAATACATAGACATAGAAGATGTATTTTGTAAAATAAAAACATTTATTTAAGAAAAACAATTGTTTGTTTTTGTTTATGACATTCCCACATGAATCATCTTTTATTCATTTTAATACCTAAAATAAAAGCAATTATAATCATTTAAAATCGTTTAACAACAAAAATTTAGACATATTTATAGACATAGTGGCTCTAGTTGGAGTAGCTCTATTAGAAGTACATCTAGTTGCAGTAGCTCTAGAAGTACTAGTGGATCTAGTAGCAGTAGCTGTAGTAGCAGTAGCTGTAGTTTCAGTAGCTCTAGTTACAGTAGCTCTCGTAGCAGTAGCTCTAGTAGTACTAGTTCTAGTTGCAGTAGCTCTAGTAGTAGTAGTAGCTCTAGTTGCAGTAGCTCTGGTTGCGGTAGCTCTAGTTGCAGTAGTAGTTCTAGATGCAGTAACTTTAGTTGCACTAGTTTTAGAAGTAGTTGTAGATCTAGTTGCAGTAGATGTGGTTGCAGTAGCTCTAGTTGCAGAATCTCTAGCTGCAGTAGCTCTAGTTGCAGTAGTTCTAGTTGCAGTAGCTCTAGTTTCAGTAGCTCTAGTTGCAGTAGTTCCAGAAGAAGTAGTAGGTCTAGTTGCAGTAGCTCTAGTTGCAGAATCTCTAGCTGCAGTAGCTCTAGTTGCAGTAGTTCTAGTTGCAGTAGCTCTAGTTTCAGTAGCTCTAGAAGTAGTATTAGATCTAGTTGCAGAAGCTCTAATTGCAGTAGCTCTAGTTGCAGTAGCTCTAGTTTCAGTAGCTGTAGAAGTAGTAGTAGGTCTAGTTGCAGTAGGTCTAGTTGCAGGAGCTCTAGTAGGAGTAGCTCTAGTTTGAGAAGTTCCAGGGGTGGTATTAGATCTAGTTGCAGAAGCTCTAATTGCAGTAGCTCTAGTTGCAGTAGTAGCTCTAGTTGCAGTAGCTTGAGATACAGTAAGACTAGTAGCACTAGCTCTAGTAGCAGTAGCTCTAGTTGCAATAGCTCTTGTTGCACTAGCTCTAGTAGCAGTAGCTCTAGTTGCAGTAGCTCTAGTTAGAGTAGTTCCAGAAGTGGTAGTAGCTCTTGTTGCAGTAGCTCTAGTTGCAGTAGCTCTAGTTGCAGTAGTAGCTCTAGTTGCAGTAACTCTAGTTGAAGTAGGTCTAGTTGCAGTAGATCTCGTTGCAGTAAGTCTAGTTGCACTAGCTCTAGTAGCAGTAGCTCTAGTTGCAGTAGCTCTAGTTTGAGTAGTTCCAGAAGTGGTAGTAGGTCTAGTTGCAGTAGCTCTAGTTGAAGTAGCTCTAGTTGCAGTAGTAGCTCTAGTTGCAGTAGATCTAGTTGCAGTAGCTCTAGTGGCAGTAGTAGCTCTAGTTGCAGTAGATCTAGTTGCAGTAGCTCTAGTGGCAGTAGTAGCTCTAGTGGCACTAGCTCTAGTAGCAGTAGCTCTAGTTGCACTAGCTCTAGTTTGAGTAGTTCCAAAAGTGGTAGTAAATCCTGTTGCAGTAGCTCTAGTTGAAGTAGCTCTAGTTGCAGTAGTAGCTCTAGTTGCAGTAGATCTAGTTGCAGTAGCTCTAGTGGCAGTAGTTCTAGAAGTAGTAGTAGCTCGCGTTGCAGTAAGTCTAGTTGCACTAGCTCTAGCAGCAGTAGCCCTGGTTGCAGTAATTCTAGTAGCACTAGCTCTAGTAGCAGTAGCTCTAGTTGCAATAGCTCTTGTTGCAGTAGCTCTAGTTGCAGTAGCTCTAGTTTGAGTAGTTCCAGAAGTGGTAGTAGATCTAGTTGAAGTAGCTCTAGTTGCAATAGTAGCTCTAGTTGCAGTAGCTCTAGTTGCAGTAGCCCTTGTTGCAGAAGTTCTATAAGTAGTAGTAGCTCTAGTTGCAGTAGCTCTAGTAGTTCTAGTTCTAGTTGCAGACTAGTTGCAGTAGCTCTAGTTGCAGTAGTTCCAGAAGAAGTAGTAGATCTAGTTGCAGTAGTTCCAGAAGTAGTAGATCTAGTTGCAGTAGCTCTAGTTGCGGTAGCTCTAGTTGCAGTAGTAGTTCTAGATGCAGTAACTTTAGTTGCACTAGTTTTAGAAGTAGTTGTAGATCTAGTTGCAGTAGATGTGGTTGCAGTAGCTCTAGTTGCAGTAGTTCTAGAAGTAGTAGTAGCTCTAGTTGCAGTAGATCTTGTAGCAGCAGCTCTAGTTGCAGTAGTTCCAGAAGAAGTAGTAGATCTAGTTGCAGTAGCTCTAGTTGCAGAATCTCTAGGTGCAGTAGCTCTAGTTGCAGTAGTTATAGAAGTAGTAGTAGCTCTAGTTGCAGAGTCTCTAGCTGCAGTAGCTCTAGTAGCAGTAGCTCTAGTTGCAGTAGCTCTAGTTTCAGTAGCTCTAGAAGTAGTAGTAGGTCTAGTTGCAGTAGGTCTAGTTGCAGGAGCTCTAGTAGGAGTAGCTCTAGTTTGAGAAGTTCCAGGGGTGGTATTAGATCTAGTTGCAGAAGCTCTAATTGCAGTAGCTCTAGTTGCAGTAGTAGCTCTAGTTGCAGTAGCTTGAGATACAGTAAGACTAGTAGCACTAGCTCTAGTTGCAGTAGCTCTAGTTGCAATAGCTCTTGTTGCACTAGCTCTAGTAGCAGTAGCTCTAGTTGCAATAGCTCTAGTTGCAGTAGCTCTAGTTGCAGTAACTCTAGTTTAAGTAGTTCCAGAAGTGGTAGTAGCTCTAGTTGCAGTAACTCTAGTTGAAGTAGGTCTAGTTGCAGTAGATCTCGTTGCAGTAAGTCTAGTTGCACTAGCTCTAGTAGCAGTAGCTCTAGTTGCACTAGCTCTAGTTTGAGTAGTTCCAGAAGTGGTAGTAGGTCTAGTAGCAGTAGCTCTAGTTGCAATAGCTCTAGTTGCAGTAGCTCTAGTTTGAGTAGTTCCAGAAGTGGTAGTAGCTCTTGTTGCAGTAGATCTAGTTGCAGTAGCTCTAGTTGCAGTAATAGCTCTAGTTGCAGTAACTCTAGTTGAAGTAGGTCGAGTTGCAGTAGATCTCGTTGCAGTAAGTCTAGTTGCAGTAGCTCTAGTTTGAGTAGTTCCAGAAGTGGTAGTAAATCCTGTTGCAGTAGCTCTAGTTGCAGTAGCTCTAGTGGCAGTAGTTCTAAAAGTAGTAGTAGCTCTCGTTAGAATAAGTCTAGTTGCACTAGCTCTAGCAGCAGTAGCCCTAGTTGCAGTAAGTCTAGTTGCAATAGCTCTTGTTGCACTAGCTCTAGCAGCAGTAGCCCTAGTTGCAGTAAGTCTAGTAGCAGTAGCTCTAGTAGCAGTAGCTCTAGTTGCAATAGCTCTAGTTGCAAAAGCTCTTGTTGCAGTAGCTCTAGTTGCAGTAGCTCTAGTTTGAGTAGTTCCAGAAGTGGTAGTAGCTCTTGTTGCAGTAGCTCTAGTTGCAGTAGCTCTAGTTGCAGTAGTAGCTCTAGTTGCAGTAACTCTAGTTGAAGTAGGTCGAGTTGCAGTAGATCTCGTTGCAGTAAGTCTAGTTGCACTAGCTCTAGTAGCAGTAGCTCTAGTTGCACTAGCTCTAGTTTGAGTAGTTCCAGAAGTGGTAGTAAATCTAGATGCAGTAGCTCTAGTTGCAGTAAGACTAGTAGCAGTAGCTCTAGTAGCAGTAGCTTTAGTTGCAATAGCTCTTGTTGTAGTAGCTCTAGTTGCAGTAGCTCTAGTTGCAGTAGCTCTAGTTGAAGTAGGTCTAGTTGCAGTAGATCTCGTTGTAGTAAGTCTAGTTGCACTAGCTCTAGTAGCAGTAGCTCTAGTTGCAGTAGCTCTAGTTGCAGTAGTTCCAGAAGAAGTAGTAGATCTAGTTGCAGTAGCTCTAGTTGCGGTAGCTCTAGTTGCAGTAGTAGTTCTAGATGCAGTAACTTTAGTTGCACTAGTTTTAGAAGTAGTTGTAGATCTAGTTGCAGTAGATGTGGTTGCAGTAGCTCTAGTTGCAGAATCTCTAGCTGCAGTAGCTCTAGTTGCAGTAGTTCTAGTTGCAGTAGCTTTAGTTTCAGTAGTTCTAGTTGCAGTAGTTCCAGAAGAAGTAGTAGGTCTAGTTGCAGTAGCTCTAGTTGCAGTAGTTCTAGTTGCAGTAGCTCTAGTTTCAGTAGCTCTAGAAGTAGTAGTAGCTCTAGTTGCAATAACTCTAGTTGAAGTAGGTCTAGTTGCAGTAGATCTCGTTGCAGTAAGTCTAGTTGCACTAGCTCTAGTAGCAGTAGCTCTAGTTGCACTAGCTCTAGTTTGAGTAGTTCCAAAAGTGGTAGTAAATCCTGTTGCAGTAGCTCTAGTTGAAGTAGCTCTAGTTGCAGTAGTAGCTCTAGTTGCAGTAGATCTAGTTGCAGTAGCTCTAGTGGCAGTAGTTCTAGGAGTAGTAGTAGCTCTCGTTGCAGTAAATCTAGTTGCACTAGCTCTAGCAGCAGTAGCCCTGGTTGCAGTAATTCCAGTAGCACTAGCTCTAGTAGCAGTAGCTCTAGTTGCAATAGCTCTTGTTGCAGTAGCTCTAGTTGCAGTAGCTCTAGTTTGAGTAGTTCCAGAAGTGGTAGTAGATCTAGTTGAAGTAGCTCTAGTTGCAATAGTAGCTCTAGTTGCAGTAGCTCTAGTTGCAGTAGCCCTTGTTGCAGAAGTTCTATAAGTAGTAGTAGCTCCAGAAGAAGTAGATCTAGTTGCAGTAGCTCTAGTAGTTCTAGTTCTAGTTGCAGACTAGTTGCAGTAGCTCTAGTTGCAGTAGTTCCAGAAGAAGTAGTAGATCTAGTTGCAGTAGTTCCAGAAGAAGTAGTAGATCTAGTTGCAGTAGCTCTAGTTGCGGTAGCTCTAGTTGCAGTAGTAGTTCTAGATGCAGTAACTTTAGTTGCACTAGTTTTAGAAGTAGTTGTAGATCTAGTTGCAGTAGATGTGGTTGCAGTAGCTCTAGTTGCAGTAGTTCTAGAAGTAGTAGTAGCTCTAGTTGCAGTAGATCTTGTAGCAGCAGCTCTAGTTGCAGTAGTTCCAGAAGAAGTAGTAGATCTAGTTGCAGTAGCTCTAGTTGCAGAATCTCTAGGTGCAGTAGCTCTAGTTGCAGTAGTTATAGAAGTAGTAGTAGCTCTAGTTGCAGAGTCTCTAGCTGCAGTAGCTCTAGTAGCAGTAGCTCTAGTTGCAGTAGCTCTAGTTAGAGTAGTTCCAGAAGTGGTAGTAGCTCTTGTTGCAGTAGCTCTAGTTGCAGTAGCTCTAGTTGCAGTAGTAGCTCTAGTTGCAGTAACTCTAGTTGAAGTAGGTCTAGTTGCAGTAGATCTCGTTGCAGTAAGTCTAGTTGCACTAGCTCTAGTAGCAGTAGCTCTAGTTGCAGTAGCTCTAGTTTGAGTAGTTCCAGAAGTGGTAGTAGGTCTAGTTGCAGTAGCTCTAGTTGAAGTAGCTCTAGTTGCAGTAGCTTGAGATACAGTAAGACTAGTAGCACTAGCTCTAGTAGCAGTAGCTCTAGTTGCAATAGCTCTTGTTGCACTAGCTCTAGTAGCAGTAGCTCTAGTTGCAGTAGCTCTAGTTAGAGTAGTTCCAGAAGTGGTAGTAGCTCTTGTTGCAGTAGCTCTAGTTGCAGTAGCTCTAGTTGCAGTAGTAGCTCTAGTTGCAGTAACTCTAGTTGAAGTAGGTCTAGTTGCAGTAGATCTCGTTGCAGTAAGTCTAGTTGCACTAGCTCTAGTAGCAGTAGCTCTAGTTGCAGTAGCTCTAGTTTGAGTAGTTCCAGAAGTGGTAGTAGGTCTAGTTGCAGTAGCTCTAGTTGAAGTAGCTCTAGTTGCAGTAGTAGCTCTAGTTGCAGTAGATCTAGTTGCAGTAGCTCTAGTGGCAGTAGTAGCTCTAGTTGCAGTAGATCTAGTTGCAGTAGCTCTAGTGGCAGTAGTAGCTCTAGTGGCACTAGCTCTAGTAGCAGTAGCTCTAGTTGCACTAGCTCTAGTTTGAGTAGTTCCAAAAGTGGTAGTAAATCCTGTTGCAGTAGCTCTAGTTGAAGTAGCTCTAGTTGCAGTAGTAGCTCTAGTTGCAGTAGATCTAGTTGCAGTAGCTCTAGTGGCAGTAGTTCTAGAAGTAGTAGTAGCTCGCGTTGCAGTAAGTCTAGTTGCACTAGCTCTAGCAGCAGTAGCCCTGGTTGCAGTAATTCCAGTAGCACTAGCTCTAGTAGCAGTAGCTCTAGTTGCAATAGCTCTTGTTGCAGTAGCTCTAGTTGCAGTAGCTCTAGTTTGAGTAGTTCCAGAAGTGGTAGTAGATCTAGTTGAAGTAGCTCTAGTTGCAATAGTAGCTCTAGTTGCAGTAGCTCTAGTTGCAGTAGCCCTTGTTGCAGAAGTTCTATAAGTAGTAGTAGCTCTAGTTGCAGTAGCTCTAGTAGTTCTAGTTCTAGTTGCAGACTAGTTGCAGTAGCTCTAGTTGCAGTAGTTCCAGAAGAAGTAGTAGATCTAGTTGCAGTAGTTCCAGAAGAAGTAGTAGATCTAGCTGCAGTAGCTCTAGTTGCGGTAGCTCTAGTTGCAGTAGTAGTTCTAGATGCAGTAACTTTAGTTGCACTAGTTTTAGAAGTAGTTGTAGATCTAGTTGCAGTAGATGTGGTTGCAGTAGCTCTAGTTGCAGTAGTTCTAGAAGTAGTAGTAGCTCTAGTTGCAGTAGATCTTGTAGCAGCAGCTCTAGTTGCAGTAGTTCCAGAAGAAGTAGTAGATCTAGTTGCAGTAGCTCTAGTTGCAGAATCTCTAGGTGCAGTAGCTCTAGTTGCAGTAGTTATAGAAGTAGTAGTAGCTCTAGTTGCAGAGTCTCTAGCTGCAGTAGCTCTAGTAGCAGTAGCTCTAGTTGCAGTAGCTCTAGTTTCAGTAGCTCTAGAAGTAGTAGTAGGTCTAGTTGCAGTAGGTCTAGTTGCAGGAGCTCTAGTAGGAGTAGCTCTAGTTTGAGAAGTTCCAGGGGTGGTATTAGATCTAGTTGCAGAAGCTCTAATTGCAGTAGCTCTAGTTGCAGTAGTAGCTCTAGTTGCAGTAGCTTGAGATACAGTAAGACTAGTAGCACTAGCTCTAGTTGCAGTAGCTCTAGTTGCAATAGCTCTTGTTGCACTAGCTCTAGTAGCAGTAGCTCTAGTTGCAATAGCTCTAGTTGCAGTAGCTCTAGTTGCAGTAACTCTAGTTTAAGTAGTTCCAGAAGTGGTAGTAGCTCTAGTTGCAGTAACTCTAGTTGAAGTAGGTCTAGTTGCAGTAGATCTCGTTGCAGTAAGTCTAGTTGCACTAGCTCTAGTAGCAGTAGCTCTAGTTGCACTAGCTCTAGTTTGAGTAGTTCCAGAAGTGGTAGTAGGTCTAGTAGCAGTAGCTCTAGTTGCAATAGCTCTAGTTGCAGTAGCTCTAGTTTGAGTAGTTCCAGAAGTGGTAGTAGCTCTTGTTGCAGTAGATCTAGTTGCAGTAGCTCTAGTTGCAGTAATAGCTCTAGTTGCAGTAACTCTAGTTGAAGTAGGTCGAGTTGCAGTAGATCTCGTTGCAGTAAGTCTAGTTGCAGTAGCTCTAGTTTGAGTAGTTCCAGAAGTGGTAGTAAATCCTGTTGCAGTAGCTCTAGTTGCAGTAGCTCTAGTGGCAGTAGTTCTAGAAGTAGTAGTAGCTCTCGTTAGAATAAGTCTAGTTGCACTAGCTCTAGCAGCAGTAGCCCTAGTTGCAGTAAGTCTAGTTGCAATAGCTCTTGTTGCACTAGCTCTAGCAGCAGTAGCCCTAGTTGCAGTAAGTCTAGTAGCAGTAGCTCTAGTAGCAGTAGCTCTAGTTGCAATAGCTCTAGTTGCAAAAGCTCTTGTTGCAGTAGCTCTAGTTGCAGTAGCTCTAGTTTGAGTAGTTCCAGAAGTGGTAGTAGCTCTTGTTGCAGTAGCTCTAGTTGCAGTAGCTCTAGTTGCAGTAGTAGCTCTAGTTGCAGTAACTCTAGTTGAAGTAGGTCGAGTTGCAGTAGATCTCGTTGCAGTAAGTCTAGTTGCACTAGCTCTAGTAGCAGTAGCTCTAGTTGCACTAGCTCTAGTTTGAGTAGTTCCAGAAGTGGTAGTAAATCTAGATGCAGTAGCTCTAGTTGCAGTAAGACTAGTAGCAGTAGCTCTAGTAGCAGTAGCTTTAGTTGCAATAGCTCTTGTTGTAGTAGCTCTAGTTGCAGTAGCTCTAGTTGCAGTAGCTCTAGTTGAAGTAGGTCTAGTTGCAGTAGATCTCGTTGTAGTAAGTCTAGTTGCACTAGCTCTAGTAGCAGTAGCTCTAGTTGCAGTAGCTCTAGTTGCAGTAGTTCCAGAAGAAGTAGTAGATCTAGTTGCAGTAGCTCTAGTTGCGGTAGCTCTAGTTGCAGTAGTAGTTCTAGATGCAGTAACTTTAGTTGCACTAGTTTTAGAAGTAGTTGTAGATCTAGTTGCAGTAGATGTGGTTGCAGTAGCTCTAGTTGCAGAATCTCTAGCTGCAGTAGCTCTAGTTGCAGTAGTTCTAGTTGCAGTAGCTTTAGTTTCAGTAGTTCTAGTTGCAGTAGTTCCAGAAGAAGTAGTAGGTCTAGTTGCAGTAGCTCTAGTTGCAGTAGTTCTAGTAGCAGTAGCTCTAGTTTCAGTAGCTCTAGAAGTAGTAGTAGATCTAGTTGCAGTAGGTCTAGTTCCAGGAACTCTAGTAGGAGTAGCTCTAGTTTGAGAAGTTCCAGTGGTGGTATTAGATCTAGTTGCAGAAGCTCTAATTGCAGTAGCTCTAGTTGCAGTAGTAGGTCTAGTTGCAGTAGCTTGAGATACAGTAAGACTAGTAGCACTAGCTCTAGTAGCAGTAGCTCTAGTTGCAATAGCTCTTGTTGCAGTAGCTCTAGTTGCAGTACGTCTAGTTGCAGTAGCTCTAGTTTGAGTAGTTCCAGAAGTGGTCGTAGCTCTTGTTGCAGTAGCTCTAGTTGCAGTAGCTCTAGTTGCAGTAGTAGCTCTAGTTGCAATAACTCTAGTTGAAGTAGGTCTAGTTGCAGTAGATCTCGTTGCAGTAAGTCTAGTTGCACTAGCTCTAGTAGCAGTAGCTCTAGTTGCACTAGCTCTAGTTTGAGTAGTTCCAGAAGTGGTAGTAAATCCTGTTGCAGTAGCTCTAGTTGAAGTAGCTCTAGTTGCAGTAGTAGCTCTAGTTGCAGTAGATCTAGTTGCAGTAGCTCTAGTGGCAGTAGTTCTAGGAGTAGTAGTAGCTCTCGTTGCAGTAAATCTAGTTGCACTAGCTCTAGCAGCAGTAGCCCTGGTTGCAGTAATTCCAGTAGCACTAGCTCTAGTAGCAGTAGCTCTAGTTGCAATAGCTCTTGTTGCAGTAGCTCAAGTTGCAGTAGCTCTAGTTTGAGTAGTTCCAGAAGTGGTAGTAGATCTAGTTGAAGTAGCTCTAGTTGCAATAGTAGCTCTAGTTGCAGTAGCTCTAGTTGCAGTAGCCCTTGTTGCAGAAGTTCTATAAGTAGTAGTAGCTCTAGTTGCAGTAGCTCTAGTAGTTCTAGTTCTAGTTGCAGACTAGTTGCAGTAGCTCTAGTTGCAGTAGTTGCCGAAGAAGTAGTAGATCTAGTTGCAGTAGTTCCAGAAGAAGTAGTAGATCTAGTTGCAGTAGCTCTAGTTGCGGTAGCTCTAGTTGCAGTAGTAGTTCTAGATGCAGTAACTTTAGTTGCACTAGTTTTAGAAGTAGTTGTAGATCTAGTTGCAGTAGATGTGGTTGCAGTAGCTCTAGTTGCAGTAGTTCTAGAAGTAGTAGTAGCTCTAGTTGCAGTAGATCTTGTAGCAGCAGCTCTAGTTGCAGTAGTTCCAGAAGAAGTAGTAGATCTTGTAGCAGCAGCTCTAGTTGCAGTAGTTATAGAAGTAGTAGTAGCTCTAGTTGCAGAGTCTCTAGCTGCAGTAGCTCTAGTAGCAGTAGCTCTAGTTGCAGTAGCTCTAGTTTCAGTAGCTCTAGAAGTAGTAGTAGGTCTAGTTGCAGTACGTCTAGTTGCAGGAGCTCTAGTAGGAGTAGCTCTAGTTTGAGAAGTTCCAGGGGTGGTATTAGATCTAGTTGCAGAAGCTCTAATTGCAGTAGCTCTAGTTGCAGTAGTAGCTCTAGTTGCAGTAGCTTGAGATACAGTAAGACTAGTAGCACTAGCTCTAGTTGCAGTAGCTCTAGTTGCAATAGCTCTTGTTGCACTAGCTCTAGTAGCAGTAGCTCTAGTTGCAATAGCTCTAGTTGCAGTAGCTCTAGTTGCAGTAGCTCTAGTTTAAGTAGTTCCAGAAGTGGTAGTAGCTCTAGTTGCAGTAACTCTAGTTGAAGTAGGTCTAGTTGCAGTAGATCTCGTTGCAGTAAGTCTAGTTGCACTAGCTCTAGTAGCAGTAGCTCTAGTTGCACAAGCTCTAGTTTGAGTAGTTCCAGAAGTGGTAGTAGGTCTAGTAGCAGTAGCTCTAGTTGCAATAGCTCTAGTTGCATTAGCTCTAGTTTGAGTAGTTCCAGAAGTGGTAGTAGCTATTGTTGCAGTAGATCTAGTTGCAGTAGCTCTAGTTGCAGTAAAAGCTCTAGTTGCAGTAGATCTAGTTGAAGTAGGTCTAGTTGCAGTAGATCTCGTTGCAGTAAGTCTAGTTGCAATAGCTCTTGTTGCAGTAGCTCTGGTTGCAGTAGCTCTAGTTTGAGTAGTTCCAGAAGTGGTAGTAAATCCTGTTGCAGTAGCTCTAGTTGAAGTAGCTCTAGTTGCAGTAGTAGCTCTACTTGCAGTAGATCTAGTTGCAGTAGCTTTAGTGGCAGTAGTTCTAGAAGTAGTAGTAGCTCTCGTTAGAATAAGTCTAGTTGCACTAGCTCTAGCAGCAGTAGCCCTAGTTGCAGTAAGTCTAGTTGCAATAGCTCTTGTTGCACTAGCTCTAGCAGCAGTAGCCCTAGTTGCAGTAAGTCTAGTAGCATTAGCTCTAGTAGCAGTAGCTCTAGTTGCAATAGCTCTAGTTGCAAAAGCTCTTGTTGCAGTAGCTCTAGTTGCAGTAGCTCTAGTTTGAGTAGTTCCAGAAGTGGTAGTAGCTCTTGTTGCAGTAGCTCTAGTTGCAGTAGCTCTAGTTGCAGTAGTAGCTCTAGTTGCAGTAACTCTAGTCGAAGTAGGTCGAGTTGCAGTAGATCTTGTTGCAGTAAGACTAGTTGCACTAGCTCTAGTAGCAGTAGCTCTAGTTGCACTAGCTCTAGTTTGAGTAGTTCCAGAAGTGGTAGTAAGCTAGTTGCAGTAGCTCTAGTTGCAGTAAGACTAGTAGCAGTAGCTCTAGTAGCAGTAGCTTTAGTTGCAATAGCTCTTGTTGTAGTAGCTCTAGTTGCAGTAGCTCTAGTTGCAGTAGCTCTAGTTGAAGTAGGTCTAGTTGCAGTAGATCTCGTTGCAGTAAGTCTAGTTGCACTAGCTCTAGTAGCAGTAGCTCTAGGTGCACTAGCTCTAGTTTGAGTAGTTCCAGAAGTGGTAGTAAATCCTGTTGCAGTAGCTCTAGTTGAAGTAGCTCTAGTTGCAGTAGTAGCTCTAGTTGCAGTAGATCTAGTTGCAGTAGCTCTAGTGGCAGTAGTTCCAGAAGTGGTAGTAAGTCCTGTTGCAGTAGCTCTAGTTGAATTAGCTCTAGTTGCAGTAGCTCTAGTTTGAGTAGTTCCAGAAGCGGTAGTAGGTCTAGTTGCAGTAGCTCTAGTTGCAGTAAGTCTAGTAGCACTAGCTCTAGTAGCAGTAGCGCTATTTGCAATAGCTCTTGTTGCAGTATCTCTAGTTGCAGTAGCTCTAGTTTGAGTAGTTCCAGAAGTGGTAGTAAATCCTGTTGCAGTAGCTCTAGTTGAAGTAGCTCTAGTTGCAGTAGTAGCTCTAGTTGCAGTAGATCTAGTTGCAGTAGCTCTAGTGGCAGTAGATCCAGAAGTGGTAGTAAGTCCTGTTGCAGTAGCTCTAGTTGAATTAGCTCTAGTTGCAGTAGCTCTAGTAGTAGTAGTAGCTCTAGTTGCAGTAGCTCTAGTAGTTCTAGTAGAAGTAGTAGCTCTAGTTGCAGTAGCTCTAGTTGCAGTAGTTCCAGAAGAAGTAGTAGATCTAGTTGCAGTAGCTCTAGTTGCGGTAGCTCTAGTTGCAGTAGTAGTTCTAGATGCAGTAACTTTAGTTGCACTAGTTTTAGAAGTAGTTGTAGATCTAGTTGCAGTAGATGTGGTTGCAGTAGCTCTAGTTGCAGAATCTCTAGCTGCAGTAGCTCTAGTTGCAGTAGTTCTAGTTGCAGTAGCTTTAGTTTCAGTACGTCTAGTTGCAGTAGCTCTAGTTTGAGTAGTTCCAGAAGTGGTAGTAGCTCTAGTTGCAGTAGCTCTAGTTGCAGTAGTAGCTCTAGTTGCAATAACTCTAGTTGAAGTAGGTCTAGTTGCAGTAGATCTCGTTGCAGTAAGTCTAGTTGCACTAGCTCTAGTAGCAGTAGCTCTAGTTGCACTAGCTCTAGTTTGAGTAGTTCCAAAAGTGGTAGTAAATCCTGTTGCAGTAGCTCTAGTTGAAGTAGCTCTAGTTGCAGTAGTAGCTCTAGTTGCAGTAGATCTAGTTGCAGTAGCTCTAGTGGCAGTAGTTCTAGGAGTAGTAGTAGCTCTCGTTGCAGTAAATCTAGTTGCACTAGCTCTAGCAGCAGTAGCCCTGGTTGCAGTAATTCCAGTAGCACTAGCTCTAGTAGCAGTAGCTCTAGTTGCAATAGCTCTTGTTGCAGTAGCTCTAGTTGCAGTAGCTCTAGTTTGAGTAGTTCCAGAAGTGGTAGTAGATCTAGTTGAAGTAGCTCTAGTTGCAATAGTAGCTCTAGTTGCAGTAGCTCTAGTTGCAGTAGCCCTTGTTGCAGAAGTTCTATAAGTAGTAGTAGCTCTAGTTGCAGTAGCTCTAGTAGTTCTAGTTCTAGTTGCAGACTAGTTGCAGTAGCTCTAGTTGCAGTAGTTGCCGAAGAAGTAGTAGATCTAGTTGCAGTAGTTCCAGAAGAAGTAGTAGATCTAGTTGCAGTAGCTCTAGTTGCGGTAGCTCTAGTTGCAGTAGTAGTTCTAGATGCAGTAACTTTAGTTGCACTAGTTTTAGAAGTAGTTGTAGATCTAGTTGCAGTAGATGTGGTTGCAGTAGCTCTAGTTGCAGTAGTTCTAGAAGTAGTAGTAGCTCTAGTTGCAGTAGATCTTGTAGCAGCAGCTCTAGTTGCAGTAGTTCCAGAAGAAGTAGTAGATCTTGTAGCAGCAGCTCTAGTTGCAGTAGTTATAGAAGTAGTAGTAGCTCTAGTTGCAGAGTCTCTAGCTGCAGTAGCTCTAGTAGCAGTAGCTCTAGTTGCAGTAGCTCTAGTTTCAGTAGCTCTAGAAGTAGTAGTAGGTCTAGTTGCAGTACGTCTAGTTGCAGGAGCTCTAGTTGGAGTAGCTCTAGTTTGAGAAGTTCCAGGGGTGGTATTAGATCTAGTTGCAGAAGCTCTAATTGCAGTAGCTCTAGTTGCAGTAGTAGCTCTAGTTGCAGTAGCTTGAGATACAGTAAGACTAGTAGCACTAGCTCTAGTTGCAGTAGCTCTAGTTGCAATAGCTCTTGTTGCACTAGCTCTAGTAGCAGTAGCTCTAGTTGCAATAGCTCTAGTTGCAGTAGCTCTAGTTGCAGTAGCTCTAGTTTAAGTAGTTCCAGAAGTGGTAGTAGCTCTAGTTGCAGTAACTCTAGTTGAAGTAGGTCTAGTTGCAGTAGATCTCGTTGCAGTAAGTCTAGTTGCACTAGCTCTAGTAGCAGTAGCTCTAGTTGCACAAGCTCTAGTTTGAGTAGTTCCAGAAGTGGTAGTAGGTCTAGTAGCAGTAGCTCTAGTTGCAATAGCTCTAGTTGCATTAGCTCTAGTTTGAGTAGTTCCAGAAGTGGTAGTAGCTCTTGTTGCAGTAGATCTAGTTGCAGTAGCTCTAGTTGCAGTAAAAGCTCTAGTTGCAGTAGATCTAGTTGAAGTAGGTCTAGTTGCAGTAGATCTCGTTGCAGTAAGTCTAGTTGCAATAGCTCTTGTTGCAGTAGCTCTGGTTGCAGTAGCTCTAGTTTGAGTAGTTCCAGAAGTGGTAGTAAATCCTGTTGCAGTAGCTCTAGTTGAAGTAGCTCTAGTTGCAGTAGTAGCTCTACTTGCAGTAGATCTAGTTGCAGTAGCTTTAGTGGCAGTAGTTCTAGAAGTAGTAGTAGCTCTCGTTAGAATAAGTCTAGTTGCACTAGCTCTAGCAGCAGTAGCCCTAGTTGCAGTAAGTCTAGTTGCAATAGCTCTTGTTGCACTAGCTCTAGCAGCAGTAGCCCTAGTTGCAGTAAGTCTAGTAGCATTAGCTCTAGTAGCAGTAGCTCTAGTTGCAATAGCTCTAGTTGCAAAAGCTCTTGTTGCAGTAGCTCTAGTTGCAGTAGCTCTAGTTTGAGTAGTTCCAGAAGTGGTAGTAGCTCTTGTTGCAGTAGCTCTAGTTGCAGTAGCTCTAGTTGCAGTAGTAGCTCTAGTTGCAGTAACTCTAGTCGAAGTAGGTCGAGTTGCAGTAGATCTTGTTGCAGTAAGACTAGTTGCACTAGCTCTAGTAGCAGTAGCTCTAGTTGCACTAGCTCTAGTTTGAGTAGTTCCAGAAGTGGTAGTAAGCTAGTTGCAGTAGCTCTAGTTGCAGTAAGACTAGTAGCAGTAGCTCTAGTAGCAGTAGCTTTAGTTGCAATAGCTCTTGTTGTAGTAGCTCTAGTTGCAGTAGCTCTAGTTGCAGTAGCTCTAGTTGAAGTAGGTCTAGTTGCAGTAGATCTCGTTGCAGTAAGTCTAGTTGCACTAGCTCTAGTAGCAGTAGCTCTAGGTGCACTAGCTCTAGTTTGAGTAGTTCCAGAAGTGGTAGTAAATCCTGTTGCAGTAGCTCTAGTTGAAGTAGCTCTAGTTGCAGTAGTAGCTCTAGTTGCAGTAGATCTAGTTGCAGTAGCTCTAGTGGCAGTAGTTCCAGAAGTGGTAGTAAGTCCTGTTGCAGTAGCTCTAGTTGAATTAGCTCTAGTTGCAGTAGCTCTAGTTTGAGTAGTTCCAGAAGCGGTAGTAGGTCTAGTTGCAGTAGCTCTAGTTGCAGTAAGTCTAGTAGCACTAGCTCTAGTAGCAGTAGCGCTATTTGCAATAGCTCTTGTTGCAGTATCTCTAGTTGCAGTAGCTCTAGTTTGAGTAGTTCCAGAAGTGGTAGTAAATCCTGTTGCAGTAGCTCTAGTTGAAGTAGCTCTAGTTGCAGTAGATCTAGTTGCAGTAGCTCTAGTGGCAGTAGATCCAGAAGTGGTAGTAAGTCCTGTTGCAGTAGCTCTAGTTGAATTAGCTCTAGTTGCAGTAGCTCTAGTAGTAGTAGTAGCTCTAGTTGCAGTAGCTCTAGTAGTTCTAGTAGAAGTAGTAGCTCTAGTTGCAGTAGCTCTAGTTGCAGTAGTTCCAGAAGAAGTAGTAGATCTAGTTGCAGTAGCTCTAGTTGCGGTAGCTCTAGTTGCAGTAGTAGTTCTAGATGCAGTAACTTTAGTTGCACTAGTTTTAGAAGTAGTTGTAGATCTAGTTGCAGTAGATGTGGTTGCAGTAGCTCTAGTTGCAGAATCTCTAGCTGCAGTAGCTCTAGTTGCAGTAGTTCTAGTTGCAGTAGCTTTAGTTTCAGTACGTCTAGTTGCAGTAGCTCTAGTTTGAGTAGTTCCAGAAGTGGTAGTAGCTCTAGTTGCAGTAGCTCTAGTTGCAGTAAGTCTAGTTGCACTAGCTCTAGTAGCAGTAGCTCTAGTTGCACTAGCTCTAGTTTGAGTAGTTCCAAAAGTGGTAGTAAATCCTGTTGCAGTAGCTCTAGTTGAAGTAGCTCTAGTTGCAGTAGTAGCTCTAGTTGCAGTAGATCTAGTTGCAGTAGCTCTAGTGGCAGTAGTTCTAGGAGTAGTAGTAGCTCTCGTTGCAGTAAATCTAGTTGCACTAGCTCTAGCAGCAGTAGCCCTGGTTGCAGTAATTCCAGTAGCACTAGCTCTAGTAGCAGTAGCTCTAGTTGCAATAGCTCTTGTTGCAGTAGCTCTAGTTGCAGTAGCTCTAGTTTGAGTAGTTCCAGAAGTGGTAGTAGATCTAGTTGAAGTAGCTCTAGTTGCAATAGTAGCTCTAGTTGCAGTAGCTCTAGTTGCAGTAGCCCTTGTTGCAGAAGTTCTATAAGTAGTAGTAGCTCTAGTTGCAGTAGCTCTAGTAGTTCTAGTTCTAGTTGCAGACTAGTTGCAGTAGCTCTAGTTGCAGTAGTTCCAGAAGAAGTAGTAGATCTAGTTGCAGTAGTTCCAGAAGAAGTAGTAGATCTAGTTGCAGTAGCTCTAGTTGCGGTAGCTCTAGTTGCAGTAGTAGTTCTAGATGCAGTAAATTTAGTTGCACTAGTTTTAGAAGTAGTTGTAGATCTAGTTGCAGTAGATGTGGTTGCAGTAGCTCTAGTTGCAGTAGTTCTAGAAGTAGTAGTAGCTCTAGTTGCAGTAGATCTTGTAGCAGCAGCTCTAGTTGCAGTAGTTCCAGAAGAAGTAGTAGATCTAGTTGCAGTAGCTCTAGTTGCAGAATCTCTAGGTGCAGTAGCTCTAGTTGCAGTAGTTATAGAAGTAGTAGTAGCTCTAGTTGCAGAGTCTCTAGCTGCAGTAGCTCTAGTAGCAGTAGCTCTAGTTGCAGTAGCTCTAGTTTCAGTAGCTCTAGAAGTAGTAGTAGGTCTAGTTGCAGTAGGTCTAGTTGCAGGAGCTCTAGTAGGAGTAGCTCTAGTTTGAGAAGTTCCAGGGGTGGAATTAGATCTAGTTGCAGAAGCTCTAATTGCAGTAGCTCTAGTTGCAGTAGTAGCTCTAGTTGCAGTAGCTTGAGATACAGTAAGACTAGTAGCACTAGCTCTAGTTGCAGTAGCTCTAGTTGCAATAGCTCTTGTTGCACTAGCTCTAGTAGCAGTAGCTCTAGTTGCAATAGCTCTAGTTGCAGTAGCTCTAGTTGCAGTAGCTCTAGTTTAAGTAGTTCCAGAAGTGGTAGTAGCTCTAGTTGCAGTAACTCTAGTTGAAGTAGGTCTAGTTGCAGTAGATCTCGTTGCAGTAAGTCTAGTTGCACTAGCTCTAGTAGCAGTAGCTCTAGTTGCACAAGCTCTAGTTTGAGTAGTTCCAGAAGTGGTAGTAGGTCTAGTAGCAGTAGCTCTAGTTGCAATAGCTCTAGTTGCATTAGCTCTAGTTTGAGTAGTTCCAGAAGTGGTAGTAGCTCTTGTTGCAGTAGATCTAGTTGCAGTAGCTCTAGTTGCAGTAAAAGCTCTAGTTGCAGTAGATCTAGTTGAAGTAGGTCTAGTTGCAGTAGATCTCGTTGCAGTAAGTCTAGTTGCAATAGCTCTTGTTGCAGTAGCTCTGGTTGCAGTAGCTCTAGTTTGAGTAGTTCCAGAAGTGGTAGTAAATCCTGTTGCAGTAGCTCTAGTTGAAGTAGCTCTAGTTGCAGTAGTAGCTCTACTTGCAGTAGATCTAGTTGCAGTAGCTTTGGTGGCAGTAGTTCTAGAAGTAGTAGTAGCTCTCGTTAGAATAAGTCTAGTTGCACTAGCTCTAGCAGCAGTAGCCCTAGTTGCAGTAAGTCTAGTTGTAATAGCTCTTGTTGCACTAGCTCTAGCAGCAGTAGCCCTAGTTGCAGTAAGTCTAGTAGCATTAGCTCTAGTAGCAGTAGCTCTAGTTGCAATAGCTCTAGTTGCAAAAGCTCTTGTTGCAGTAGCTCTAGTTGCAGTAGCTCTAGTTTGAGTAGTTCCAGAAGTGGTAGTAGCTCTTGTTGCAGTAGCTCTAGTTGCAGTAGCTCTAGTTGCAGTAGTAGCTCTAGTTGCAGTAACTCTAGTCGAAGTAGGTCGAGTTGCAGTAGATCTTGTTGGAGTAAGTCTAGTTGCACTATCTCTAGTAGCAGTAGCTCTAGTTGCACTAGCTCTAGTTTGAGTAGTTCCAGAAGTGGTAGTAAGCTAGTTGCAGTAGCTCTAGTTGCAGTAAGACTAGTAGCAGTAGCTCTAGTAGCAGTAGCTTTAGTTGCAATAGCTCTTGTTGTAGTAGCTCTAGTTGCAGTAGCTCTAGTTGCAGTAGCTCTAGTTGAAGTAGGTCTAGTTGCAGTAGATCTCATTGCAGTAAGTCTAGTTGCACTAGCTCTAGTTTGAGTAGTTCCAGAAGTGGTAGTAGGTCTAGTAGCAGTAGCTCTAGTTGCAATAGCTCTAGTTGCATTAGCTCTAGTTTGAGTAGTTCCAGAAGTGGTAGTAGCTCTTGTTGCAGTAGATCTAGTTGCAGTAGCTCTAGTTGCAGTAATAGCTCTAGTTGCAGTAGATCTAGTTGAAGTAGGTCTAGTTGCAGTAGATCTCGTTGCAGTAAGTCTAGTTGCAGTAGCTCTGGTTGCAGTAGCTCTAGTTTGAGTAGTTCCAGAAGTGGTAGTAAATCCTGTTGCAGTAGCTCTAGTTGAAGTAGCTCTAGTTGCAGTAGTAGCTCTACTTGCAGTAGATCTAGTTGCAGTAGCTTTAGTGGCAGTAGTTCTAGAAGTAGTAGTAGCTCTCGTTAGAATAAGTCTAGTTGCACTAGCTCTAGCAGCAGTAGCCCTAGTTGCAGTAAGTCTAGTTGCAATAGCTCTTGTTGCACTAGCTCTAGCAGCAGTAGCCCTAGTTGCAGTAAGTCTAGTAGCATTAGCTCTAGTAGCAGTAGCTCTAGTTGCAATAGCTCTAGTTGCAAAAGCTCTTGTTGCAGTAGCTCTAGTTGCAGTAGCTCTAGTTTGAGTAGTTCCAGAAGTGGTAGTAGCTCTTGTTGCAGTAGCTCTAGTTGCAGTAGCTCTAGTTGCAGTAGTAGCTCTAGTTGCAGTAACTCTAGTCGAAGTAGGTCGAGTTGCAGTAGATCTTGTTGCAGTAAGTCTAGTTGCACTAGCTCTAGTAGCAGTAGCTCTAGTTGCACTAGCTCTAGTTTGAGTAGTTCCAGAAGTGGTAGTAAGCTAGTTGCAGTAGCTCTAGTTGCAGTAAGACTAGTAGCAGTAGCTCTAGTAGCAGTAGCTTTAGTTGCAATAGCTCTTGTTGTAGTAGCTCTAGTTGCAGTAGCTCTAGTTGCAGTAGCTCTAGTTGAAGTAGGTCTAGTTGCAGTAGATCTAGTTGCAGTAGATCTCGTTGCAGTAAGACTAGTTGCACTAGCTCTAGTAGCAGTAGCTCTAGGTGCACTAGCTCTAGTTTGAGTAGTTCCAGAAGTGGTAGTAAATCCTGTTGCAGTAGCTCTAGTTGAAGTAGCTCTAGTTGCAGTAGTAGCTCTAGTTGCAGTAGATCTAGTTGCAGTAGCTCTAGTGGCAGTAGTTCCAGAAGTGGTAGTAAGTCCTGTTGCAGTAGCTCTAGTTGAATTAGCTCTAGTTGCAGTAGCTCTAGTTTGAGTAGTTCCAGAAGCGGTAGTAGGTCTAGTTGCAGTAGCTCTAGTTGCAGTAAGTCTAGTAGCACTAGCTCTAGTAGCAGTAGCGCTATTTGCAATAGCTCTTGTTGCAGTATCTCTAGTTGCAGTAGCTCTAGTTTGAGTAGTTCCAGAAGTGGTAGTAGCTCGTGTTGCAGTAGCTATAGTTGCAGTAGTAGCTCTAGTTGCAGTAACTCTAGTTGAAGTAGGTCTAGTTGCAGTAGATCTCGTTGCAGTAAGTATAGTTGCACTAGCTCTAGTAGCAGAAGCTCTAGTTGCAGCAACTCTAGTTGAAGTAGGTCTAGTTGCAGTAGATCTCATTGCAGTAAGTATAGTTGCACTAGCTCTAGTAGCAGTAGCTCTAGTTGCACTAGCTCTAGTTTGAGTAGTTCCAGAAGTGGTAGTAAATCCTGTTGCAGTAGCTCTAGTTGAAGTAGCTCTAGTTGCAATAGTAGTTCTAGTTGCAGTAGTAGCTCTAGTGGCAGTAGTTCTAGAAGTAGTAGTAGCTCTCGTTGCAATAAGTTGGTTGCACTAGCTCTAGCAGCAGTAGCCCTAGTTGCAGGAAGTCTAGTAGCACTAGCTCTAGTAGCAGTAGCTCTAGTTGCAATAGCTCTAGTTGCAATAGCTCTTGTTGCAGTAGCTCTAGTTGCAGTAGCTCTAGTTTGAGTAGTTCCAGAAGTGGTAGTAAATCCTGTTGCAGTAGCTCTAGTTGAAGTAGCTCTAGTTGCTGTAATAGCTCAAGTGGCAGTAGTTCTAGAAGTAGTAGTAGCTCTTGTTGCAGTAAGTCTAGTTGCACTAGCTCTAGTAGCAGTAGCCCTAGTTGCAGTAAGCCTAGTAACACTAGCTCTAGTAGCAGTAGCACTAGTTGCAATAGCTCTAGTTGCAGTAGCTTGAGTTGCAGTCATTCTAGTTCGAGTAGTTCCAGGAGTGGTAGTAGATCTAGTTGCAGTAGCTCTTGTTGCAGTAGCTCTAGTTTCAGTAGTTCTAGAAGTAGTAGTAATTCTAGTTGCAGTAGCTCTAGTTGCAGTAGTAGCTCTAGTTGCAGTAGCTTGAGATAAAATAGTTCAAGAAGTATTAGATCTAGTTGCAGTAGCTCTAGTTACAGTAGCTCTAGTTGCAGTAGCTCTAGTTGTAGTTGCAGAAGTGGTAGTAGCTCTAGTTGCAGTAGCTCTAGTTGAATTAGCTCTAGTTGCAGTAGCTCTAGTTTGGGTAGTTCCAGAAGTGGTAGTAGGTCTAGTTGCAGTAGCTCTAATTGCAGTAAGACTAGTAGCACTAGCTCTAGTAGCAGTAGCTCTAGTTGCAATACTCTTGTTGCAGTAGCTCTAGTTGCAGTAGCTCTTGATGCAGTAGCTCTAGTTTCAGTAGCTCTAGAAGTAGTAGTAAGTCTAGTTGCAGTAGATCTAGTTGCAGTAGCTCTCGTTGCAGTAGTAGCTCTAGATGCAGTAGCTTGAGATACAGTAGTTCAAGAAGTATTAGATCTAGTTGCAGTAACTCTAGTTACAGTAGCTCTAGCTGCAGTAGTTACAGAAGAAGTAGTAGCTCTAGTTGCAGTAACTCTAGTTGCAGTAGCTGTAGTTGCAGTAGCTCTAGTTTGAGTAGTTCAAGAAGTGTTAGTAAATCCTATTGCAGTAGCTCTAGTTGAATTAGCTCTAGTTGCAGTAGCTCTAGATTGAGTAGTTCCAGAAGTAGTAGTAGGTCTAGTTGCAGTAGGTCTAGTAACAGTAGCTCTAGTAGCAGTAGCTCTAGTTGTAGTTGCAGGAGTGGTAGTAGTTCTAGTTGCAGTAGCTCTAGTAGCAGTAGTTCCAGAAGTGGTAGTAAATCCTGTTGCAGTAGCTCTAGTTGAATTAGCTCTAGTTGCAGTAGCTCTAATTTGAGTAGTTCCAGAAGTGGTAGTAGCTCTTGTTGCAGTAGCTCTAGTTGCAGTAGTTCTAGAAGTAGCAGTAGCTCTAGTTGCAGTAAGTCTAGTAGCACTAGGATAGTAGCACTAGCTCTAGTTGCAATAGCTGTAGTTGCAGTAGCTTGAGTTGCAGTCATTCTAGTTTGAGTAGATCCAGAAGTGGTAGTAGATCTAGTTGCAGTAGCTCTTGTTGCAATAGCTCTAGTTGCAGGAGCTCTAGTTGCAGTAGTTCTAGAAGTAGTAGTTGAGTAGTTGAGTAGCTCTAGTTGTAGTTGCAGAAGTGGAAGTAGCTCTAGTTCCAGTAGCTCTAGTTGCAGTAGCTCTAGTAGCAGTAGCTCTAGTAGCAGTAGTTCCAGAAGTGGTAGTAAGTCCTTTTGCAGTAGCTCTAGTTGAATTAGCTCTAGTTGCAGTAGCTCTAGTTTGAGTAGTTTCAGAAGTGGTAGTAAGTCTAGTTGCAGTAGCTCTAGTTGCAGTAAGTCTAGTAGCAGTAGCGCTATTTGCAATAGCTCTTGTTGCAGTATCTCTAGTTGCAGTAGCTCTTGTTGCAGTAGCTCTTGTTGCAGTAGCTCTAGTTTGAGTAGTTCCAGAAGTGGTAGTAGCTCGTGTTGCAGTAGTAGCTCTAGTTGCAGTAACTCTAGTTGCAGTAGCTCTAGTGGCAGTAGTTCTAGAAGTAGTAGTAGCTCTCGTTGCAGTAAGTCTAGTTGCACTAGCTCTAGTAGCAGTAGCCCTAGTTGCTGTAAGGCTAGTAGCACTAGCTCTAGTTGCAATAGCTCTTGTTGCAGTAGCTCTAGTTTGAGTAGTTCCAGAAGTGGTAGTAGCTCTTGTTGCAGTAAGTCTAGTTGCACTAGCTCTAGTAGAAGTAGCTCTAGTTGCAGTAGCTCTAGTTGCAGTAAGTCTAGTTGCAGTAGTAGCTCTAGTTGCAGTAACTAGTTGCAGTAGCTCTAGTTGCAGTCAGACTAGTAGCAGTAGATCTTGTTGCAGTAGATCTCGTTGCACTAGCTCTAGTAGCAGTAGCTCTAGTTGCAGTAAGACTAGTAGCACTAGGTCTAGTAGCAGTAGCTCTAGTTACAATAGCTCTAGTTGCAGTAGCTTGAGTTGCAGTCATTCTAGTTTGAGTAGTTCCAGAAGTGGTAGTAGATCGAGTTGCAGTAGCTCTAGTTGCAGTAGTACCTCTAGTTGCAGTAGCTCTAGTTGCAGTAGTAGCTCTAGTTGCAGTAACTCTAGTTGCAGTAGCTCTAGTTGCAGTAAGAATAGTAGCAGTAGATCTCGTTGCAGTAGATCTCGTTGCACTAGCTCTAGTTGCAGTAGCTCTAGTTGCAGTAAGTCTAGTAGCACTAGGTCTAGTAGCAGTAGCTCTAGTTACAATAGCTCTAGTTGCAGTAGCTTGAGTTGCAGTCATTCTAGTTTGAGTAGTTCCAGAAGTGGTAGTAGATCGAGTTGCAGTAGCTCAGTAGTAGCTCTAGTTGCAGTAGCTCTAGTTGCAGTAGTAGCTCTAGTTGCAGTAGCTCTATTTGCAGTAAGACTAGTATCAGTAGATCTCGTTGCAGTAGATCTCGTTGCACTAGCTCTAGTAGCAGTAGCTCTAGTTGCAGTAGCTCTAGTTGCAGTAAGACTAGTAGCACTAGCTCTAGTAGCAGTAGGTCTAGGTGCAGTAGCTTGAGTTGCAGTCATTCTAGTTTGAGTAGTTCTAGGAGTGATAGTAGATCTAGTTGCAGTAGTTCTAGTTGCAGTAAGTCTAGTTGCACCAGCTCTAGTAGCAGTAGCTCTAGTTGCAGTAAGTCTAGTAGCACTAGCTCTAGTAGCAGTAACTCTAGTTGCAGTAGCTTGAGTTGCAGTCATTCTAGTTTGAGTAGTTCCAGGAGTGGAGGTAGATCTAGTTGCAGTAGCTCTAGTTGTGGTAACTCTAGTCGTAGTAGCTCTAGTTTTAGTAGTTCCAGAAGTGGTAGTAGATCTAGTTGCAGTAGCTCTTGTTGCAGTAGCTCTAGTTGCAGTAGTAGATCTAGTTGCAGTAGTTCTAGAAGTAGTAGTAGGTCTAGTTGCAGTACGTCTAGTTGCAGTAGCTCTAGTGGGAGTAGTTATAGTTTGTGTAATTCCAGGAGTGGTAGTAGATCTAGTTGCACTAGCTCTACTAGCAGTAGCTCTAGTTGCAGGAGTTCTAGAAATATTAGTAGATCTAGTTGCAGTACATCTAGTTGCAGTATCTCTAGTAGCAGTAGCTCTATTTTTAGTAGTTCCAGAAGTGGTGGTAGATCTAGTTACAGTAGCTGTAGTTGCAGTAGTAGCTCTAGTTGCAGTAGCTCTAGTTGCAGTACCTCTAGTTGCAGTAGTTCTAGAAGTAGCAGTAGATCTCGTTGCAGTAGATCTCGTTGCACTAGCTCTAGTAGCAGTACCTCTAGTTGCAGTAGCTCTAGTTGCAGTAAGACTAGTAGCACTAGGTCTAGTAGCAGTAGCTCTAGTTACAATAGCTCTAGTTGCAGTAGCTTGAGTTGCAGTCATTCTAGTTTGAGTAGTTCCAGAAGTGGTGGTAGATCTAGTTACAGTAGCTGTAGTTGCAGTAGTAGCTCTAGTTGCAGTAGCTCTATTTGCAGTAACTCTAGTTGCAGTACCTCTAGTTGCAGTAGTTCTAGAAGTAGCAGTAGATCTCGTTGCAGTAGATCTCGTTGCACTAGCTCTAGTAGCAGTACCTCTAGTTGCAGTAGCTCTTGTTGCAGTACGTCTAGTTGCACTAGCTCTAGTAGCACTAGCTCTAGTAGCAGTAACTCTAGTTGCAGAAGCTTGAGTTGCAGTCATTCTAGTTTGAGTAGTTCCAGGAGTGGAGGTAGATCTAGTAACAGTAGCTCTAGTTGTGGTAACTCTAGTCGCAGTAGCTCTAGTTTTAGTAGTTCTAGAAGTGGTAGTAGATCTAGTTGCAGTAGCTCTTGTTGCAGTATCTCTAGTTGCAGTAGTAGATCTAGTTGCAGTAGTTCTAGAAGTAGTAGTAGGTCTAGTTGCAGTAGGTCTAGTTGCAGTGGCTCTAGTGGGAGTAGTTCTAGTTTGTGTAATTCCAGGAGTGGTAGTAGATCTAGTTGCACTAGCTCTACTAGCAGTAGCTCTAGTTGCAGGAGTTCTAGAAATATTAGTAGATCTAGTTGCAGTATGTCTAGTTGCAGTATCTCTAGTAACAGTAGCTCTATTTTTAGTAGTTCCAGAAGTGGTGGTAAATCTAGTTACAGTAGCTGTAGTTGCAGTAGTAGCTCTAGTTGCAGTAGCTCCAGTTGCAGTAACTCTAGTTGCAGTAGCTCTAGTTTGAGTAGTTCCAGAAGTGGTAGTAAATCCTATTGCAGTAGCTCTAGTTGAAGTAGCTCTAGTTGCAGTAGTAGCTCTATTTGCAGTAGCTCTAGTTGCAGTAACTGTAGTTGCAGTAGTTCTAGAAGTAGTAGTAGCTCTAGTTGCAGTAGATCTAGTTGTAGTAGCTCTAGTAGCAGTAGCTCTAGTTGTAGTTCCCGAAGTGATAGTAGATCTAGTTGCAGTAGCTCAAGTTGCAGTAACTCTAGTTGCAGTACTAGCTCTAGTTTCAGTAACTCTAGTTACAGTAGCTCTAGTTGAAGGAGGTCTAGTTGCAGTAGATCTCGTTGCAGTAAGTCTAGTTGCACTAGCTCTAGTAGCAGTAGCTCTAGTTTCAGTAACTCTAGTAGCACTAGCTGTAGTAGCAGTAGCTCTAGTTGCAGTAGCTTGAGTTCCAGTCATTCTAGTTTGAGTAGTTCCAGAAGTGGTAGTAGATCTAGTTACAGTAGCTCTTGTTGCAGTCGCTCTAGTTTCAGTAGTAGCTCTAGTTGCACTAGTTCTAGAAGTAGTAGTAGATCTAGATGCAGTAGGTCTAGTTGCAGTAGCTCTAGTAGGAGTAGCTCTAGTTTGAGTAATTCCAGGAGTGCTAGCAGATCTAGTTGCACTAGCTCTAGTAGCAGTAGCTCTAGTTGCAGGAGTTCTAGAAATATTAGTAGATCTAGTTGCAGTACGTCTAGTTGCAGTATCTCTAGTAGCAGTAGCTCTATTTTTAGTTGTTCCAGAAGTGGTGGTAGATCTAGTTACAGTAGCTGTAGTTGCAGTAGTAGCTCTAGTTGCAGTAACTCTAGTTGCAGTAGCTCTAGTTGCAGTAACTCTAGTTGCAGTACCTCTAGTTGCAGTAGTTCTAGAAGTAGCAGTAGATCTTGTTGCAGTAGCTCTAGTTGCAGTAGGCTAGTTGCAGTAGATCTCGTTGCAGTAAGTCTAGTTGCACCAACTCTAGTAGCAGTAGCTCTAGTTGCAGTAACTCTAGTTGCAGTAGCTTGAGTTGCAGTCATTCTAGTTTGAGTAGTTCCAGGAGTGGTAGTAGATCTAGTTGCAGTAGCTCTAGTTGTGGTAACTCTAGTCGCAGTAGCTCTAGTTTTAGTGGTTCCAGAAGTGGTAGTAGATCTAGTTGCACTAGCTCTAGTAGCAGTAGCTCTAGTTGCAGGAGTTCTAGAAATATTAGTAGATCTAGTTGCAGTACGTCTAGTTGCAGTATCTCTAGTAGCAGTAGCTCTATTTTTAGTAGTTCCAGAAGTGGTGATAGATCTAGTTACAGTAGCTGTAGTTGCAGTAGTAGCTCTAGTTGCAGTAGCTCCAGTTGCAGTAACTCTAGTTGCACTAGCTCTAGTTGCAGTAGCTCTGGTAGCAGTAGCTCTAGTTGCAGTAAGTCTAGTAGCACTAGCTCTAGTTGCAGTAGCTCTAGTTGCAATTGCTCTAGTTGTAGTAGCTTGAGTTGCAGTCATTCTAGTTCGAGTAGCTCCAGGAGTGGTAGTAGATCTAGTTGCAGTAGTTCTAGAAGTAGTAGTAGCTCTAGTTGCAGTAGGTCTAGTTGTAGTAGCTCTAGTGGCAGTAGGTCTAGTTGTAGTTCAAGAAGTGGTAGTAGATCTAGTTGCAGTAGGTCTAGTAGCACTAGCTCTAGTAGCAGTAGCTCTAGTTGCAGTAGCTTGAGTTGCAGTCATTCTAGTTTGAGTAGTTCCAGAAGTGGTAGTAGATCTAGTTGCAGTAGCTCTTGTTGCAGTAGCTCTAGTTTCAGTAGTAGCTCTAGTTGCACTAGTTCTAGAAGTAGTAGTAGGTCTAGTTGCAGTAGGTCTAGTTGCAGTAGCTCTAGTAGGAGTAGCTCTAGTTTGAGTAATTCCAGGAGTGGTAGTAGATCTAGTTGCAGTATCTCTAGTAGCAGTAGCTCTATTTTTAGTTGTTCCAGAAGTGGTGGTAGATCTAGTTACAGTAGCTGTAGTTGCAGTAGTAGCTCTAGTTGCACTAGCTCTAGTAGCAGTAGCTCTAGTTGCAGTAGCTCTAGTTGCAGTAAGTCTAGTAGCACTAGGTCTAGTAGCAGTAGCTCTAGTTGCAATAGCTCTAGTTGCAGTAGCTTGAGTTGCAATTGCTCTAGTTGTAGTAGCTTGAGTTGCAGTCATTCTAGTTCGAGTAGCTCCAGGAGTGGTAGTAGATCTAGTTGCAGTAGTTCTAGAAGTAGTAGTAGCTCTAGTTGCAGTAGGTCTAGTTGTAGTAGCTCTAGTGGCAGTAGGTCTAGTTGTAGTTCAAGAAGTGGTAGTAGATCTAGTTGCAGTAGGTCTAGTAGCACTAGCTCTAGTAGCAGTAGCTCTAGTTGCAGTAGCTTGAGTTGCAGTCATTCTAGTTTGAGTAGTTCCAGAAGTGGTAGTAGATCTAGTTGCAGTAGCTCTTGTTGCAGTAGCTCTAGTTGCAGTAACTCTAGTAGCACTAGCTCTAGTAGCAGTAGCTCTAGTTGCAGTATCTTGAGTTGCAGTCATTCTAGTTTGAGTAGTTCCAGGAGTGGTAGTAGATCTAGTTGCAGTAGCTCTAGTTGTGGTAAGTCTAGTCGCAGTAGCTCTAGTTTTAGTAGTTCCAGAAGTGGTAGTAGGTCTGGTTGCAGAAACTCTAGTTGAAGTAGCTCTAGTTGCAGAAGTAGTAGTGGGTCTGGTTGCAGTAGCTCTAGTTGCAGTAGATCTTGTAGCAGTAGCTCTGGTTTGAGTAGTTCCAGGAGTGGTAGTAGATCTAGTTGCAGTAGCTCTAGTTGCAGGAGCTCTAGTTGCAGTAGTTCTAGAAGTATAAGTAACTCTAATTGCAGTAGGTCTAGTTGCAGTAGCTCTAGTAGGACTAGCTCTAGTTTGTGTAATTCCAGGAGTGGTAGTAGATCTAGTTGCACTAGCTCTACTAGCAGTAGCTTTAGTTGCAGGAGTTCTAGAAATATTAGTAGATGTAGTTGCAGTACGTCTAGTTGCAGTATCTCTAGTAGCAGTAGCTCTATTTTTAGTAGTTCCAGAAGTGGTGGTAGATCTAGTTGCAGTAGCTGTAGTTGCATTAGTAGCTCTAGTTGCAGGAGGTCTAGTTGCAGTAACTCTAGTTGCAGTAGCTCTTGTTGCAGAAGTTCTCGTAGTAGTAGTAAATCTAGTTGCAGTAAGTCTAGTTGCAGTAGCTCTAGTAGCAGTAGCTATAGTTTGATTAGTTTCAGGAGTGGTAGTAGATCTAGTTGCAGTAGCTCTAGTTGCAGTAGTAGATCAAGTTGCAGTAGTTCCAGAAGAAGTAGTAAATCTAGTTGCAGTAGCTCTAGTTGCAGTAAAAGCCCTAGATGCAGTAACTTTAGTTGCAGTAGTTTTAGAAGTAGTTGTAGGTCTAATTGCAGTAGATGTAGTTGCAGTAGATCTTGTAGCAGCAGCTCTAGTTGCAATAGTTCCAAAAGAAGTAGTAAGTCTAGTTGCAGTAGGTCTAGTTGCAGTAGTTATAGAAGTAGTAGTAGATCTAGTTGCAGAGGTTCTAGTTGCAGTTCCTCTAGAAGTCGTAGTAGATCTAGTTTCAGTAGCTCTACTACTTCTAGAGCTAATACTACAGCTAAAGCTGCAAATAGAGCTCCTACTACTACTAATAGAGCTACTTCTACTAGAGCTACTGCAACTAGCGATCCTACTACTGCTACTAGAGCTACCTCTACTAGAGCTACTGCTACTAGAGCTACTGCAACTTGAGCTCCTACTACTTGCACTAGCTAGTTGCAGTATGTCTAGTTGCAGTAGCTCTAGTAGGAGTAGCTCTAGTGTGAGAAGTTCCAGGAGTGGTATTAGATCTAGTTGCAGAAGCTCTAGTTGCAGTAGTAGCTCTAGTTGCAGTAGCTTGAGTTGCAGTAGTTCTAGAAGTAGTAGTAGCTCTAGTTACAGTAGATGTAGTTGCAGTAGCTCTAGTTGCAGTAGTTATAGAAGTAGTAGTAGATCTAGTTGCAGCAACTAGAGCTACTGCTACTAGAGCTACTGCTACTAGAGCTACTACTACTTCTAGAGCTACTGCAACTAGAGCTACTGCAACAAGAGTTACTGCTACTAGAGCTACTGCAACTACAGCTACTACTTCTAGAGCTACTGCACCTAGAGCTACTGCTACTAGAGCTATTGCAACAGGAGCTACTGCAACTACAAGAACTACTGCTACTAGAGCTACTGCAACTGGAGCTACAACAACTGGAGCTACTGCAACTAGAGCTACTTCAAGTAGAGCTACTACTACTTCTAGAGCTACTGCAACTAGAGCTACTGCCACTACTAGAACTACTACTTCTAGAACTACTGCAACTAGAACTACTACTAGCTCTAGTAGCAGTAGCTCTATTCGCAGTATGGTTGTTTATCCTGGATTTGGGTTACAGCACTCCCACGCTGTTGATGCTGGTGAAGCTCGTACACCTGCTCACCTGAAACTGCCGAGCCGAGTCCCCCTCAGCGGGCTGATCTCCTGAGCAGACTGTTCTGCTGAGCTGCCTGGCTGCGATATTTAATGTCAGGCTTTTTTGGGAGTAACTGAAAGGCTGTGGGTTCAGGCGGCCGGCTGCTGCTGCAACAGCTCTCGCATAGAGATGAGGCGGGACAGGAGGACCGAACACACCGCTGCTGTACCCAGTTAGTGCTCCCTGGAGAGCGGCCGCTAATTAGTGCCACAGTGTGACTGTGAGAGCAGCGCTCATCTGGGATGCTAATAAGCTCAGAGCCAGCAGTGCTTTCTGTCTGCACCTGACACGGCATCACTACCCCCCACTTACACAGACACACACACACACACACACACACAGACACACACACACACCTTCAGAATAAACCACAACATATAACCTTATGCTCTTCTATATCCAAACTTCATACGGAATATTAATGTTATTAGAGCTTCATACTGGAGATTAATGTCATTAGAGCTTCATACTGAATATTAATGTTATTAGAACTTCATACTGGATATTAATGTTATTAGAGCTTCATACTGGATATTAATGTTATTAGAGCTTCATACTGGATATTAATGTAATTAGAACTTCATACTGGATATTAATGTTATTAGAGCTTCATACTGACTATTAATGTTATTAGAGCTTCATACTGGAGATTAATGTTATTAGAGCCTCATACTGGATATTAATGTTATTAGAGCCTCATACTGGAGATTAATGTTATTAGAGCTTCATACTGGAGATTAATGTTATTAGAGCCTCATACTGGATATTAATGTTATTAGAACTTTATACTGGATATTAATGTTATTAGAGCTTCATATTGACTATTACAGTTATTAGAGCTTCATACTGGATATTAATGTTATTAGAGCTTCATACTGGATATTAATGTTATTAGAGCTTCATACTGGAGATTAATGTTATTAGAGCCTCATACTGGATATTAATGTTATAAGAGCTTCATACTGAATATTAATGTTATTAGAGCTTCATACTGAATATTAATGTTATTAGAGCTTCATACTGGAGATTAATGCTATTAGAGCTTCATACTGGATATTAATGTTATTACAACTTCATACTGAATATTAATGTTATTAGAGCTTCATATTGGATATTATTGTTATTAGAGCTTCATACTGGATATTAATGTTATTACAACTTCATACTGAATATTAATGTTATTAGAGCTTCATACTGGAGATTAATGTTATTAGAGCTTCATACTGGAGATTAATGTTATCAGAGCTTCATACTGGATATTAATATTATTAGAACTTCATACTGGAGGTTAATGATATCAGAACTTCAAACTGAATATTAATATTATAAGAGCTTCATACAGGATATTAATGTTATTAGAGCTTCATACTGGATATTAATGTTATTAAAGCTTCATACTGGATAGAAATATTATTAGAGCTTCATACTGGATATTAATGTTATTATAAATTCATACTGGAGATTAATGTTATTAGAGCTTCATACTGGATATTAATATTATTATAACTTCATACTGGATATAAATGCTATTATAACTTCATACTGGATATTAATATTATTAGAGCTTCATACTGGATATTAATGCTATTAGAGCTTCATACTGGAGATTAATGTTATTAGAGCTTCATACTGGATATTAATATTATTAGAGCTTCATACTGGATATTAATGTTATTAGAGCTTCATACTGGATATTAATGTTATTACAACTTCATACTGAATATTAATGTTATTAGAGCTTCATACTGGAGATTAATGTTATTAGAGCTTCATACTGGATATTAATGCTATTAGAGCTTCATACTGGATATTAATGTTATTAGAGCTTCATACTGGATATTAATATTATTATAACTTCATACTGGAGGTTAATGATATTAGAACTTCATACTGAATATTAATGTTATTAGAGCTTCATACTGGATATTAATGTTATTACAACTTCATACTGAATATTAATGTTATTAGAGCTTCATACTGGATATTAATATTTTCATAACTTCATACTGGATATTAATGTTATTACAACTTCATACTGAATATTAATGTTATTAGAGCTTCATACTGGAGATTAATGTTATTAGAGCTTCATACTGGATATTAATATTATTAGAGCTTCATACTGGATATTAATATTTTCATAACTTCATACTGGATATTAATGTTATTACAACTTCATACTGAATATTAATGTTATTAGAGCTTCATACTGGATAGAAATATTATTAGAGCTTCATACTGGATATTAATGCTATTAGAGCTTCATACTGGAGATTAATGTTATTAGAGCTTCATACTGGATATTAATATTATAACTTCATACTGGATATAAATGCTATTATAACTTCATACTGGATATTAATGTTATTAGAACTTCATACTGGATATAAATGCTATTATAACTTTATACTGGATATTAATATTATTAGAGCTTCATACTGGATATTAATGCTATTAGAGCTTCATACTGGAGATTAATGTTATTAGAGCTTCATACTGGATATTAATATTATTATAACTTCATACTGGATATTAATGCTATTGTAACTTCATACTGGATATTAATGCTATTACAGCTTCATACTGGATATTAATGTTATTATAACTTCATACTGCATATTAATGCTATTAGAGCTTCATACTGGATATTAATGTTATTAGAACGTCATACTGGATATAATTTTTTGAGATTGATTCATTCTAATGTATCTGTAAGCAAATATGGTTTTATTTTATTTAACAACATAGTTTCCAACTTTTGGAACCTTAGTTTGCCAAAACAAAAAAACATTACATATATTTAATATATCCGTTTTTCACTGTTTAGTTAACAGTGAATACATCTGGCCTTTATCCATCACTGGCCATTTAATTCAGTGGTCACTGAAATTCCTTCCCCATTCCTTCCATCGGGTGCTCTCTTTGCAAGCTGGAGTTTATTAGCTGTGAAGGTGTCGGTCTGAGGGTCACCATTAAAGGCCATTGTCCGAGGCTGGACGTCCAGCTCCAGCAGCTCGTTGTGGCCGCAGGGCGCGTCCTGTCAGTGAAGCGAGTAATGGCTGTTTCTGGCGGCCGAGACATATGCCTGCTGCTTTATCACGGTCATCAACTCGGCAGAAACGTGCCCGGCCTGTTTGGTGGCTGTTAGCTGCTGATAAATTCAGCCTGCCTCTGGCGGCGGGTTGTGGAGTCCAGCCGGCCGACTCGGCCCGAGGCTCCCGGTAATGAGGCTGCGACTTCACGACTCCACAGCAGAGTGAATACCACTGCTGCATGAACACTAGTCAAAAGTCTGGACATGCCTTTGGAGAGGCTTTGACTGTTTTTCCTGTTTTCATTCATACTGGATATTAATGTTATTAGAGCTTCATGCTGGATATTAATGTTATTAGAACTTCATACTGGATATTAATGTTATTAGAACTTCATACTGGATATTAATATTAGAGCTTCATACTAGATATTAATGTTATTAGAACTTCATACTGGATATTAATATTAGAGCTTCATACTGGATATTAATGTTAGAGCTTCATACTGGATATTAATAAGAGATTCATACTGGATATTAATGTTATTAGAACTTTATACTGGATATTAATGTTATTAGAACTTCATACTGGATATTAATGTTATAAGAGATTCATACTGGATATTAATGTTATTAGAACTTCATACTGGATATTAATGTTAAAGCTTCATACTGGATATTAATGTTATTAGAGGTTCAGACTGGATATTAATGTTATCAGAGCTTCATACTGGAGATTAATGTTATTAGAACTTCATGCTGGATATTAATGTCACAAGAGATTCATACTGGATATTAATGTTAATAGACAAATGTATGAACCTCAGACACACCTTTATCTGGGCCTTTTCTGTTCACTGTTTTCCCACATCAAAGTGTCAACATCAAAGCTGTCAAACAGCAAAAAGGACAAGATTCATGTCTAAAAAAAAACAGGCCAACGTCACAACACTCCTGTGTTGCACTAACAAAGACAAACTTTGTGTTAATTGATTTTTGAGTTGATTAAAGTTGCACATGGTAATTAGGATGATGTAATGACCATCATTTTTCTACTCTAAACTTCTACATACTACTCTAAAGTTCTAAATAAAAGCTACAACAGATATTTGTCCAGATTGGCTGTGGAGAAATCATTATGGATATCAGTTTCAGTAGAACTGTTCTTATAAGAACTTTATTAGAACTTAATTCTGCTTTAGAAGTTGCACAGTAGTTGTTTTGTCTTTTATTGGATATTAATTTTATTAAACATTTCTGGATATTTTCTTTTTATTTAGTCTTAATAGAACTTGATGAATATATGTTAATTGTATTAGTACTTTAGCATGAATGTTTAAATCAGTAGAATTCTAATTATTTGTTTTATTATAACTTTTTTCACAGAAACTTTTACAGAAAATTAGTTTTAGTAGAACTTCATTCTACTTGTTAGTTTTATTATACTTATACATATAATTCTATCTATAGAACTTCATTATGGATGTTAAATTAATTAGAACTTTATTCTGGTTATTAGGTTTATTAGAACTTTATTCTGAATATTAGTTTTATGAAACCTTTTTTGGGATATTCATTTAATTAGAACTAAGAATTAGAATTAGTTAGAATTATGGGTATTAGTTTTATTAGAACTCCAGCATTAATGTTAAAATCAGTAGAACTTTATTCTGAATATTAGTTTTATTATTGGTTTTCTCTGGAATTTGTTTTTTCTGAATATTAATCTTAGTAGAACTTCACTCTATGTTTTATTATATATATAGAACTTCATTTTGAATGTTTTATGTCATAGAACTTCATTATGGACACAAGATTTAGTAGAACTATTCTGGTTATAAAAGTTTTATTATAACTTTATTCTGAAACGTAGTTTAATTAAACCTTTTTCGGACATGCGTTTAATTAGAACCTAGATTGGAATTAATTAGAATTCTGGTTATTAGTTTTATTACTTATAACTTCTTTTCTGAATATCCATCTTAGTAGAACTTCATTCTACTTATTAGCTTTAATAGAATTTCATTATGGACTGTTTTCTGTTTTTTAGATATAGTAGAACTTCCTTCTTTGTGTTGGTTTTATTAGAATATTATTGTGGATTTTTACAAAGTACAAATTTGTTAGTTTTTTTTACATAACTATTTTATACAAAAGCAGGAGCTCCGCTGTTTGTGTGTTTTCAGTGTTTTTAAATGTGTTCAAGATTACGCCAAACATAAATTCAATTATATCCAAACATCTGACTGGTCCAGCAGGCTCTTGGCCCTGGCACCCTCTGGCAGCTGAGTCCTGTCCAGAGGAGGCTGTTTTGGGAGCAGATCCGTGGATGTCGCCAGGGTCTGCAGTCTGGGATGCGCCCCAGATTTTTTTATTTATTTAGTTTTTTTAGTTTTTTCTGAATTACGATTGTGTGTCTAATTCTAAACGTGGTGCAGCTGAGCCAGTCACTCCTCTCACTCCTCACACACTGGAATAAACACAGCTGCGGAACACTGAAATAGAATTTGGGATGGGATGGGATGGGATGGGATGTTCCCTGGTAAATGGTCAGATCAGGTGTCAGGAATACATTTAACAGGTGCTTCAGTCGGTTCTCTGAGTGATGCCTTAGAAGAACCACCGTTGGTTCCATGAAGAACCAAGTTTGTAATAAAGATATTTGAGTAAGTTGAAGATTTCAATGGGTAAAGAACCTTTACAACAAGTGAAGGCCCTTTAGAGCTCAATAAGGTTCTTTACACTCACACACCTCTATTTCAAATCAAGGTTCTTTATGGAACCAAAGTATGGTAGGTGTTTCTGATAAAATGGCCAGCAAGTGGAATCACAAGGGGGGTGTTTCTGATAAAATGGCCAGTGAGCGGAATCACAAGGTTGGTGTTTCTGATAAAATGACCAGTGAGTGGAAGCAAAAGGTTGGTGTTTCTGATAAAGTGGCCAGTGAGTGGAAGCAAAAGGTTGGTGTTTCTGATAAAGTGGCCAGTGAGGGGAAGCACAAAGTTGGTGTTTCTGGTAAAGTGGACAGTGAGTGAGGAGCACAAGGTTGGTGTTTCTAATAAAGTGTCCAGTGAGTGGAAGCACAAGGTAGGTGTTTCTAATAAAGTGGCCAGTGAGTGGAAGCACAAGGTTGGTGTTTCTAATAAAGTGTCCAGTGAGTGGAAGCACAAGGTAGGTGTTTCTAATAAAGTGGCCAGTGAGTGGAAGCACAAGGTAGGTGTTTCTAATAAATTGGCCAGTGAGTGGAAGCACAAGGTAGGTGTTTCTAATAAAGTGGCCAGTGAGTGGAATCACAAGGTAGATGTTTCTGATAAAGTTGCCAGTGAGTGGAAGCACAAGGTAGGTGTTTCTGATAAAGTGGCCAGTGAGTGGGGAGCACAGGGGAGATGTTTCTAATAAAGTGGCCAGTAAGTGGTAGTACCAGGTTGGTGTTTCTGATAAAGTGGCCACTAAGTGGAAGCATAAGGTAGGTGTTGTAATGAAGCGGAGGGTAGGTGTATGCAGAACACCGGTGGCTGCACACAGATAACGGCGCTGCAGTGTATTATCCACTTGAACTGTATGAATAATGGAAATGAAGAGGGACTTCTTGCATCAAGTGAAACTTTCTTCTCAGCAAGGCAGCAAATCCAGTCGCTTTCGCCTCAATGTGGGTGGAGATTTGACACATTGGTATTCCTCTCAGCCACTCCTACCTCATAATCCCCAACTGCTGCTATTTCAACTCTGCATTATTGACTCTGTGGCCTACCAGTGTGATCCAGGTTCTCTGTAGAAATCTGAAACTGAACCTTTCCAAAACTTTGCTGTGCTTTCTATTTAACCTTATTCAAATGTAATTGTGTGTCTAGCGGTGGAACACCTCGCAAAATCCATAATTCAATACAGCAATAATAAGCAGCGTATCTTCTGTAAAAAAAAAAGTATTATCAGACTGTAATACATTTTGTAACACAATCTTATTTAAATGTAAATTTGCTTAAAGAATTAAATTAGAGTTGAATCCTGAATATTTTAATTTGCATCAATGTGTAATATGGCAGAAATGTGAATATTCACATTTGTTTAAATATCTAGAAATAGTATGAAATACTAACTATTTTTTTTATAGAATTAGTGTAGAATCTTGAACATTCGGAATATTTTGAATATCTAGAAACACGGAATATACTGTTAAATCCTGAATATTTAAATTAGCTTAAATGTAAAAAAATTCACTGGAAATATTTAATATTATTTTTTTTAGAATATCTAGAAATTGTGTTAAGTTTCAAATATTTAAATGAGCTAAACAGATATGTTTAGCTAAAAATAGTGCAGATGTTGCCAAATACAAATTTTCCAAAAATAATTTTTAATCCTTCTGTTTTATGTCCAGATTTAAATAAAACACAAATTCCAGAATGTCAAGGTGGTCAGTTTATATTTGATTTGATAATTTCTCAGCTTGGTTCAATAAATCTACAAGTCTATACTATATAACTACTATAAGTACTATAACTATAAAGTAAAATATAAGATTTTTTTATTTATTAATTTATTTTTTTTGGTTTGACAAGACTCGCCAATCATAAAAAAAACCCTAAGAAGAAAAAAAAGAAGGCTGGTTGTATTTGTGGCTCAGCTGCTAAAACTGACGCAACAAGCCGGTATTATCCGACTGGACATACCGGTCATGTCTAATAAGCAGGGGCTGATGCTAAATGCTACCGGAAGTGACAGAAGTGAGATCAGTTGTTTGAAAATTACAGTCTACAGGCGGAACCGGGTTCTGTTTCAGAGTGACTGCTTAATTAGCACAGAAGGGAAGTGGCATTTAGCAAATATGCAAAGGAGATACAGACCCACCAATCAAAGTAAATTAATAAATAAATCAATAAGAGACCAAAAGGCCCGGCATAAATTTCACAGCGCTCTCTCTGGGGAATTGGAAATGATGCAATATGCATTAACTTCAATACAGATGGTGGTCGGCGCCGGAGCTTTCGGAGGGCTCGTTCTGTTCCAGGCCAGGATTTATGTGCCCAAGTCTTCCTCTCAGACGGTTCACTTCTTTGGAGAAAGAGGGAAGATGAAGGGATTCTTCTCTTTCTTTGACATTCATGGCACCTGCTCACACCATATACCCCAGTCCTCCTCCTGTTTAATTAGTATTACAATAATTACATTCCCAAAACCAACACAGTAATACAGTAACCACAGTTATCTGGCTAGCTATATGACGTATAAATGAAAACATCAGCTACGGTTAGCTATCTAGCTAACTGTAGTCACTAAATGAACAAATACAGTAGCTACAATTAGCTAGCTAGCTCACTGAATCCACAAAACTAACCAACACTGAGGCAGACTGTTAGCTAGCTAGTATTAATATCCACAAAACCAGCTAATAAAGCGGCTAAGGTTAGCTAGCTAGCTAATTACATCCACAAAACCAAGCTAGCTAGCTAATTACATCCACAAAATCAACTAATACAGTAGCTACAATTAGCTAGCTAGCTCACTGAATCCACAAAACTAACCAACACTGAGGCAGACTGTTAGCTAGCTAGTATTAATGTCCACAAAACCAACTAATAAAGCGGCTAAGGTTAGCTAGTTGGCTCATCACATCCACAAATCCAACTAAACTTCAGCAGTAAGCTAGCTAGCTATTGACATCCACTAAACCAACTAATACAGCGGCTGAGGTTATCTAGCAAACCAATTACATCCACCAAACTAACTAAACTTCAGCAGTAAGCTAGCTAGCTATGTACATCCACAAAACCAAATAATACAGTGGTTGAGGTTAGCTAGCTAGCAAACTGTAGTCAAAAACACTGCAGCAGTTAGCTAGCTAGCCATTTAGCAAGTTTTACTCACGGATATGGTTGTTGTCATCTCGTTGTGTCCTCTCAGCGCAATGTGTGGCTGACTAGCAGAAGAAATGGTAGCTGGTTGGCTACGGTTAGCTTTTAGCCTAGCACCTGCTTGCATCCCCGGGGTTTAGCTTCTTCAGAGGTCCCCTTCTGAGGTGTGGTTAGCTCTAGTCTGAGGTAGTCGATGATAAAAGCTAGGTGGCTAAGGTTAGCTTTTAGCCTAGCAAGGATACACGCTCGCTTCCCTGGCTTTTGCTTTGTAGTTTGTAGAGTTTGAGCTCTTCTCTCGAGGCCTGGTTCATGTAGCAACCCGTATTCCCATGACTAGCAGAGGTGGTCTGGAGGTGATGAGCTCCATATTCCCCTGAAGTCACGGTGATATGGTTTCACTGACTGGAGCTTTCTCAAGTGGCCGAGGGTTCTGTAAATATAAATATTTTGGAGGTGTAAATATAACGAGTGAAGACTGTGATGTAACAGTTTGTGGGTTTTGGAATTGGCCTGTTTTCCAGCTCTGTTTTGGTTGCTGGATGTTCTTTTGAAGGTTCACGATCCATCACCTTCATGTTGAACGGCTCCAGCTACAAACCTGCTAGGGGGACTAAAAACTGTAGGGATGTCCAAAAACAGCAGAGAGACGAACGAAACCCCGATGGACAAAGCGCCAGCCGCTGGCACCTGGACAAAACAGGACAATCAGACAGATGGGCCCGGCCTTTGGCTGGAGTGGTCTGACTGACTGGCTGATGACCCTTGTGCGGAGGAGCATGGGTCCATATTGTTGTCCGGCGCCAAGCTAAGTCATTACAATCAGCATCCCCATAAGTACCCCATTGAGCCGGGAGCAGGATCTTTTAGATAGCGGGCTGTCGGATCCGTCCTCACAGACTCTCTAATCAGTCTATGCAAATCATACCAGTGGTCCATGTTCCACGTAGCCTCCTCTGGTCGCCCCCAGCTAGCCGATGTTTAATTCATTAGGCTTTGATAGCTGTCACTCACGTTTTTTTAAGACATGATTAAAGGAGCTATGGGTGACCTTGGGCAGAGGAAACCGCCGTGATTTTGCACGTGGTCCTCGCGAGTTCCTAACTACGAATTCAGCCTTGGCGTCAAGATTAAAGTGACGCCATTGTCTTGCCCCTCAGAACTGATTCAGAAGGTTTCTGACAGATGGCCACAGTGAAGACCTGGAGTAGCTGGAATACCGTACATGAGCCAGTCAAAGGAGACCTTTACTGAAATTAGATTGCCATTTGTTCTTGTCATCTCAAAAGTAATTGGCTGATCGGCCTGATGGCCAGGTGTGTGTCGATTCCCTCATTATTTTAACACCAAATTAAGAAGATGAAAGGTCTGGAGTTGGCAAGACGGCAAGTCTTGAATTTGCATATGGTAGACGTTCATTGGAACCCTTAACGTGTGGTCCAGTCATTAAGCCCTGGTGTGAACGTGGCTACGAACGGGGCAGGAAATCAGCAACGTCCACCACTAAACACACCCCCCAAACCTGCATACCTTGCACCAACATTTGCACCACTGGCCCAAACTGAAAGGAAGGTGAAAATGCCTTTGGGTGGGGTCATGAGGTGGGAGGGCGGCATGCTCTGTACAGACCACAGAGGGAGCTGTGGAGCACGTATTGGGTTATGCTGTTGGCTTGTTATGCGAATGTTCGTTCCACCTTAAATGGTGTAGCCCCGGAAAGTAACGGCTGCATCATTAAAGGTGGACCAAAAAATTTAAATGCTCAGTTTTTATTGGCTGTTGACGGAACCGATCAGATTGAGTCACTGACCAGTACCTACTACAAGACAACGGTCCCGGGATTTGATATGTCCCCAACTGAGATGAGAATGGGGGCTAAGTCGAAGGTGGAAAGACCCACCAGCAAGCAGCAACTGAAGGCGACTTCAGCTCGGGACAAGAAAAACCAGGCAGCTGGTGACGTCCATGGGTTCTGAAGCATTTGCATCATTGCAAGTCTTATATCAGCTTTTTAAAGTAATTGGACAGTGAGGTGACTATGCCAAGACGCCTGTAACTCCTAAACGATTGATGCAATATTTGAAACACGTTAAAAGCCCTTGAAGTTAAGCTGCAACTCTATCCCTTCCCTTCAATCCCCCGCCTCCATTGCCTCGTTCTTTCCAGGCCCATTGAGGCAGCCTACAGAGGCGAAACAGCGAAAGTTCTGTTCTGTCGCTCTTCAAGTACTTACGGACCTGACTGTACATTCAATCAGTGGCATTCAGCGGTTTGACAGGTACCGTATATGGAAAGCAAGCGTTTATGCTGTTGGAGCGGGGCCAGGCAGAAAAGAGCATCGCTGACATCAAAACCCACTGTGGAGATGAAACGCATTCGACTGGAGCTGACTCATATCCATAAGAAACCTCCCACACACTCGTCCTCTGCCGCACAGCCGCTTCCAACGGGCCCTCTTCCTTCCTCCAAGAGCGAAGAGTGCTGTTTGGCATTCACAGAAGTGCATTTAATTGTCGTGTTAGCGCTCGGCTGGTATTAGCAAGACGGAGCGCCGTGGCGACAGATTTGAGGGTTCAGGAGCAAAGTGTGCAAGTGTGGCGCTCGCGAGGACGACTTGAATAATTACTAAATAAAAGATGGCACGACTCGCCCGCATGTCCCTGCCTGCTGACGATGCCTACGGCAACCTACACTCACCCATCATGGACATAAATGGACATTGTGGACGTCTCGCTAATATGGGCCTTTCACACCATGCATCTACATCATTCTGGGGGGGGGGGGGGGGGATTGACATTAAGGGGCCAGAACCATAAATACAGCACAGCTAATATTTGCTTAGCAAGAGGCATCCAGCAAAATCGTACAAAATGCAAAACCCGGCGTAATCAGGGCTTTACTCTGGTTTCATGCATGTGCTGGTGTTTTTTGTAGCGCTGTTGATCTAATTAAATACATTAATCTGAATGTTTAGCAAAGCCTCGGCTAGCCTAGCGCTTCAGTTCCTCCCACCATCTGAACTGGTTTATAGTCCACAGCTGGACATTTTGCAGTTGAGCTGGTAAGTTGGTGGGAAACTTGTAGACTTACAGATCTCAAATTGATGGATTAATGAATTTCCCAGATGCGATTATTTCCAGCGTAGAACTGGTTTTTCTTCATAGGGTGACATGAACAAAGGTCACAAATGTACAAAAACACCCTGAAATTTGTTTTAAAAGACTTTTCTGCTAACAATTCCAGTTAGTGGTTAGCCTAATGCATTGATTTCAATGGATGCGGTTAGCATAGTTTTCACATGGCTTAAACGTAGCATTTTCTCAATCAACCTGATGCCTTCACACCATGAATGCACTTCCCCTGACTTCAGTTCGCCAGGAGAATCGGTAGCACTGTCTTTGGCTTTCTCGTCTTTTAAACTGAACTACCTTCCAGAGTTAACTTGCCCCCTAGTGGCCATAACCAGTATGAACTAAGATCAGAAAATATATTGACCGCTTATATTTTGCATTGGGGTGAGGGTCCCACTTGCTTAGCCTGAGTTTTGGGGTCTGATCCAGTGTGACTTGGCGAGGTTCGACTGCTAACTCACGGATAAATGCTTAGTATTGCTAAATAAATGCTAAAGTATTTCCTGAAATTTTGTATATTAAATCGTAACCCCTGTATTGTGATGCGTATCGTATCGCCAGGTTCTTGCTAATACACAGCCCTATTAAATTAACTATTAAATTAACATGAACATGAACTGAGCCCTCTACAAAGAGGTAGCTGGCTACTCAGCTCGCTAGTTGTCTTGGTAAGGGCATGGTGTAGCCTAGGCTAACCTCAGGCCGTGTGCTTAGCTAGCTGGTCAGTTTCTACTGGCTAGCTAGCTAGCTGAAGCAGCAGCTGACAATCTCAGTTAACTTTCACCCCTGAAAAAAGAAAAGACGCTAAATCCAGCCAGCTGATCTGATGACTCCTGATGAAAAAGAGCGAGCGCTACCCTCAATACAGAGACCTGTTATTCTCCCTGGTTTCGCAGAGCATGAAACTCGGCCTCCCTCCTCTGTAAGCCGGAGTGCGGGCTCGATACTGAAATGTTGTTAAAGCGCAGTTAATAAGGGGCACGAGGGAGGCCAGAAGTCACACCGCTGACCCGTGGCTTTTCTCCACCCGCCTCGCTTCGTTATTGAGTTATTGTGCTGGCCGGTTTCGATCTGAGAGCGCAGGAGCGTCAGATTCTGCCAGACGGTCTGATTCTGCGTCTCCGGCTGCGTCCCTTCAATCAATCCGAAGAGAAAAGCTCAGGACGCTCCTTTTGAATCAAGGGGAGATTTTCTGGGGGTACAAACAGATACTATTCTGACTCTCTATTGGTTTATAAGAGATCCATCACACCTGCACACGTCCCGTTACTCTCCAGCGAGCTCACAGCAGACGTCTGTAGTCTAGTATGAAGACTGTGTCCGTGGCAGAGACTCAAGAGAACTGCAGTGAAACGTCCCGACTAAGCCCCACATTTACATTCCAATAAAGCTTATTGATCACACGCCTCTGAACTTCTAGACAACGACTCCTCATATTTTCCTCCATGAAGCTCATGTTAATGCTCAGTAGAGCACAGAGACACTCCTTTAATAGAGCTGATATTACTGAAATGCTTCATTTTCAATGGGCAGATCTGCAGCTGAAACAGGAGCCTAGTGCAGCCCAACATTTTTAACATCAACATTTTAATAGATCATTCTTCTCATTATGGCTTTTAGAGAAATGGATTTTTGGGGAGAGGAGGGGTGGTAGTGTACTATAGACCCCTGTGGTGAGGCCTAAGCTTTCGGCCTTTGTTTTCCTTCCATTACTTTTACTTTTCTACTTGATGTAGTTTTGAAACCAGTACTTTTACACTTTTACTGGAGTAAAAAGCTTAAGTTGATACTTCAGCTTCTATAGACGTCTTTCAAACCCTAGTATCTCCACTCACTTACATTTACATTTACATTTATGGCATTTAGCAGACGCTCTTATCCAGAGCGACTTACAAAGTGCTCTGCTATTTACCCAAGAAAAACCATAGCTAGTTAGAATAGACCAATAATTCAAAGGATACCTTTAAGCTTTAGACATTACTAAACACAAGACAATAAGGTGACCATAGTACTCTAATCGTCCAAGTACTCTCGGAAGAGGAGGGTCTTCAGTCTGCGTTTAAAGACAGCGAGCGACTCGGCCGTTCGGACAACCAGCACTTTGGTGCCAGGACAGAAAAAAGCCTGGACGCTTGTCTTCCGCAGATTTTGAGGGATGGCGGGTCGAGCCAAGCCGTACTTGAAGCTCGAAGGGCTCTTGGTGCGGATCGGAACTTCTACCTGAGGAATTGCTCGTCAGTCATTCGTCGGCGTGATGGTAATGTAACCTAATGGTTTGACTCGTAATCATAGTGGAACCCATTTTGGTTCTATTTAGAGCCACTTTCCAGGGTTTTCCACCTTTTTAACTATATAAAGAACCATTTAAGCATCAAAAAAGGTTCTTTTAAGGTCATGGTTCTACATAAAACCACCAGATTTGGGGATTTAGAGCCCTCTCTGGTGAGAGTGTGTAATTGCACCAAACTGGCGGAAGAGTACCTTTTAAAAAATGTGCGCCGTGGTGCGATCTCCTTCCAGAGAGAGAACCTGGTCAAGGGAATGCCCGGTTGTCCTACCTACCTAGACTGGAGCGTGATTGGAGAATTTTCCGACAGCCCATTTGTTTCCAACCGAACCTTCACCTTGAACATGGCTTCTTCGGATCTTCTCTAAAGGGCCTTAAAGGCCCTGAAGGTTCCCAGCCGGCCTTAGTCCTTAGTCCAGCAGGACGTCTAAACAGAGTGCAGGTCATTTGAAAACCTAACACGCTGTAGGTGTGTTTTAGGCGTCCTGCCTTAGCCTCAGGTCGCTACGGCCTGCTGATGGTAACGCCCGAGCTTGATCCGAAATCAAAGAACATGGGCGCATTGGTATTCCGCCTGCATTGTGGCTGCATTGTGCTTAGACCGTGGGCTCATTAGAGTCAAAGCTTTCATAAATGACTCCCCCTTTGCTCCTCTGAGGATGTTTTCGGAGAGGAAAAGACCTCGGTGGTCTCGCTGTCTGGGTGTCACACCCTTCAGAGCGGCACACCTTCCTACCTTCCTACATCCCACGCTGCAGTCAAGAGCCATTTGAGGTTTCGCACTTGTAGAAAGCCACCAGACCCAGAGGAGGCACTGTGATTAATTTGGCCCAACGTCTCGGTGATGTGCGCTCTCCCAGCTTCTCGCTCTCTCTCTCTCTCTCTCTCTCTCTCTCTTCTCTCCACCGCTCTACCTCCATCTCTCCATGAAGCCGCGAAGGCAGCCAGCTGTGAATGAAGAGCAGGGACTGGGATCCTTCAAAGGCGGGATCTCAGCGCGGATCAAACGCTCCGCTCAGGATGAGAGCCCCGGCTCATTCTGACCGTCACTTAAAGGCAGCTCAGCCAGTGGCGGCGTGCTCGCGCAGACCGCTAGCATTCTCGCTGCTAACCACCTCCCCCTCCTCCCTCCTCCTCTTCCTCCCTGTAGAAGCGAGAAATAATTGGTCCCTAAGAAATAAGGGCTTGAATCGTTGCATTAATAAAACATTCTCCTGCACAGATTGCGCGTCTGGAGTCGTCGCTGTAAACGCGAGACTATTTGTTAAATTATCCCCGTCAGCCGGGAGGCAAGCTGGGAGATACCGCTGAGTCTCTTCGGTAAGTAATTACCGCATCTTCCTGAGAAAAAAGCTCGGCGATACATGTAGATGGCGTCCAACAAAAATGAGTAATTATTAGAACCGTGCAATGCCGGCTTGTACCGACAGATTTGGCAATGTACCTTCTGAGAAAAAAGGCCGGGTCGCGACCCAATGTCCAACCGATGCTGGAAACGACTGGTTACTCAAGGCCGTCGTTAACAATTTATGAAGCGCTGCCAACCGAAAGCGCCCCCTTTGAAAGCTCCGCTGGTTCACTGTTGCCGAGGCAGTGTTTCAGATATAGTAGATTATTATTACGGTGGATAAAGAATCTTGGGAATTTTCGGAGGCCTAGCTTTTATTATACTGCCCTGCCTGGAGCTTTCCCAATTCTGCTTGCCTGTCACTTTCATAACAGGATAAATCTCAAGGATGCCATTTTTATGTAGAGTATGATCCTTCATATCTGGAGGTTTTTCTTCATTTCTGCCCGCTGCTCACTTCTTTGCAGGCCAAAAAGATGTCTCGGCAAGTGGAAATTAAGTCTTGAATCTAATTCAGATCTGATAAATATATCCAACACTGCTCATTGTGATGTTTTTTGTTTTTTCCAACTTGCTCCTTAACCTCCTGAACCCTGAAGTTTTTTATTCTGTTATTAATCAGAAGGCAGAACCAACTATAAAGCATTTGAGAACAGTTGAGCATATTGTGTGGCGTCCCACAGGGTTCGGTTTTGGGGCCTATCAAACTGATGTTAATTAGGAGAGAACTGCAGTTTTGAGGGTAAAGAAAGACCCGTGTACAGGGTTTTAAGAAGTTCATCGCAAAGAAAATTGTGTTTATCAGCCAGCACAATGTCTCGCTTGTTAAAGAATAATAAATAATGCACATTATTTAGCTTGTTTAACTAAATAATGCAGATTGTTTCGCCCTTTTAATAAATAATGCACATCATTTATTATGTTTTTGTAAATAATGTAGATTGTTTAGCTTGTTTCAAGAAAAAATGCAGATTTTTTTGTTTTGTTCAATAAATAATAGATGTAATTTAGTAGGTTTCAATTATGAATGTGCATTATTTAGCTTGTTTCAGTGAATAATTCAAATTGAATCACTCTACAATTCATCCCAAGTACCTTTGGAAGAGGAGGGTCTTCAGTCTGGGTTTGAAGACAACGAGCGTTGGACTCGCTGTTCGGACACCAAGGGGAAGTTCGTTCCACCACTTCAGTGCAGGACAGTAAAAAAGCCTGGACGCTCGTCTTTCATGGATCTTAAAGGATGGTCAGGTGGGTCAAGCTGAGCCGTACTCGAAGCTGGAAGAGATGCCACCATACCAGAAATTGGGTAGTCGGTACCACTACCACTGGAATTCTATGATGAAATATGGAAAAATAAATAAATAATGCAAGTAATAATATTACAAAATCAGTGGAGCGTAGCGTGTTTAGCGACACTGTGTTATGAAACTCACTTAGCCTTTCTGATCGTGGACTAACCTGTGGGGCAGTGGGGGCTCAGCAGCGGTTAGAGCTCCGGGCTGTTGTTGACAGGGTTGTGGGTTTTTACTGATTTTACTGATTATGTAAAGCTTCTTTGTGACAATAACAGTTGTAAAAAGCTCTGTACAAAAAAATTTGACTTGACTTGACAATCAAAATGTGTATCTATGATGGCTGGGGTAGTTTCGGTTCCTTTTGATACCATAGAAAACCAGTACTGTTTTTAGATTTTAGACTTTCCACTGAAGTATCCATAATTAATGCTGATACATTTGTTTGTTTAAAACAAAATCTGATACATTTGTTTGAATAAATTATGCACATGTTTGTTTGTTTTAAGAAATGATCAAATAATTTTGTAGGTTTCAATAATTAATGGACATAAGTTTGTTCATTTTAATAAATAATGTACAATTTTGTTTGTTTCAAGAAATGATCATGCAATTTTGCTCGTTTTAATAAAAATGCACATAATTTTGTTTGTTTCAATTTAAAAATCAGATCAATTTGTTCATTTCAATAAATAATGTGCATAATTTTGTTTGTTTCAAATAAAAAAGAGATCATTTTGTTTGTCTCAATAAATAGTCCATAAATGTTGATTGCTTTAGAATTGTTCCAATTAGAAAAATAATAATTTTGTTTGTTTCAATAAATAATGCATATATTTTTGTATGTTTTAATAGAAAATGCACAGAATTGTTTGTTTCAATTGAAAAATCTGATAATTTAGCTTGTTTCAATAAATAATGCACATTTTATTTGTTTCAAGAATGTGCAATGTGCAATTTGTTTTCTAAAGGGAATTTATTCATTTACACATTTAAACCAGGGGTGTCCAAACCTTTTTAATATGATAGACTATATTAATTTGATTTTAGATCCTGTCAAGACTTCCTAAGTTCTTTCAGAAACTTGCCCACAGATCAATCACATCAGCCTCTTTGACTTTCCAACGACGTTCATCTCTTTCAAAGACAGAGAACGGGATGTTTGCCCGAGCGACTGAGTGGAGATGGCGAGGTGTGCTCATGGGTGCCAGCGACGGATTCCATCAGTGGAGCTACCGTCAGTTCGTCTGATTCAGGCCGACGATAGATGTGCAATTAAAGACAAAATAAAGGTTTTCAATTGAAGCTCTTCAGCTTGTCAATCTGGCATTCAGGTGCTTCAGTGAGAGGACGGGTTTCCATTACTATGTAAATCCCACATCTATGCCGTGCTGACAGATGTCTGTCAGTGATAAAGAAATAATTTAGTGTCGAACCCTCCAAAGGATGTTGGATTTAATTTATGGTGATTGACTCGCCCTGTTAAATTGTAAACGCTGGGCGGCGTAATCTTTGAGCTTCCACGTGTCAATCATTTCACAAAGGACTTTATATCCCCTTAAACAACTTCTTTTTCTGATTTCTTCGGGATTTCGGAACTTCGCAGTTTAGCTAGATTGACTTGTGATAACTTCTGACATATTTCTGACAACCCAGATAACGTGTCCACGTGGGGCCTGTATGGGTCGCCCAACAGGAAACCAGCAAGTCTTGTCCATGGGTTCCAAATTGGCCTGACACATGGATGCCCAGCAGGGTCATTGTGGTTAAGCAAGGGCCATATCTGAGTTGTACACTGTACAAGAGGCCTAGATGGCACCTATGTGAGGGCTGCCATGTGGACTGTAACAATGGGGCTCATTTGGGAAGCCCAACTAGGTCCCACCTGGAACCCACTAAGGCCATGTTCCACCCATGTGAGCCCTTCCAGAGCATATCCCTTTACCCTGGCCTGCAGGGTGACTGGCCAGCGATGTAGGTCATGTGCATTGTATCGGTGGTGGGTGCCGGTGGTTAATAACCCTGCTGAACAATCTGGTAGCTGGTTTCAGATGGTTTCAGATGGTCTAAGCTGGACTTTGATGGCCAAGGTGGTTGGACCAAAGGTGGTTGGACCAATGCTGGTCATCCAGGCGAAAACTCTTGACCGGTATATCCCAGATGCCATGCCCATGGGGAGCCTGTTGGGGGTCGCCCAACAGAAAACCAGGACCTTGCACATATGGATGCCCACCAGGGTCAGTGGTTGGACTAGTTGCCAGATTACCGGTTGTTCTTCCTTGGAGCAATTTCAATTGCACCCCCCCCCAAGACCTGCCTGATGTTTTTCGGAGATGTTTGTATTCGTGACACTCACAAGCATCTCCTGCAGGCGCTCTGCTTGATGGGATGCAAGCCAGTATTGGACCTCGCCGTCCTCCGAAGGAAGTAAAGAAGGAAGGAAGTGGTCCCGAAGATAAATGACGTAGGCGATGGTAGGTTGGTTGATGGTGAGTCCAGCTGACAGACTGAGCAAAGCCAATCTTTGGAGACTCCGACCCTGCTCTGACCTCTCCTATTGAGCGCAGCGGCACAAAGATGGTTCATTCTCGACCCCGGCTGGCTTGGCGGCTAATCCCCGCTGACCCTGCTCAGAGGCTCCTCGCGTACACTGGAACACAGAAGAAACGATGTGTTTCTGGTATCAGTGAGGGGGTCTGGTTCAGAAACTCAATTACAAGCTTTTCCGCTTCTTTCAAAGCTTTTTTCAAAGATTCTTTCCAAGCTGTCGGAGTTAGTCGGGGTTCGCAGCATTCCGTGGGTCTTCTTTGTCGAAGAAATGAGGTCATTATCCATGGAGGAGTTGGATTCTAATCTAAGTTACTCACAGCGGATCTATTGTGCCTTTAAAATCTGCATCTAATTAGGAGTCAGACTGTATGCACTGTATGTAAAAGAACCTCGGAAGGGATCTGGGAAGTCGCGCCTCGGAAGCTGACCTGCTTTAGAGCAGCGATGACTCTCTGGAGTGTGTTTTCTTTCCGTGGCAGCTTCCTCAACAGTCCATATGCCTGCCTGCCTTCCTGTGTACTAGGTCATTTCCCCTGTAAAGGCTTGGTTTGTTGTTCTCAGAGAATCAAAAAAAAAAGAAAGAAGAAGTGTTAAAAATGTCCTCGTCTTGGGATATCATTCAGGGAAGGGCCCTGGACGCGTGATAGATTCGGTGCCGGGTGTCCTGGGCGGGCCCAGCTCCAGAGTCACGGAAGCTGTTTATAGATGAGCCCCGGTGTTGAGGAAGGCGAGAATAAGTCCTGCTCCGCTTCCCCCACTCAATCGCAAACGTGCTGGGACACCAGCAGTCTCCTAACATCGGCGAAATGACAAATTACCTGCCTCTCTGAATGCCTCTCTCCTGCCTAATGCCTCTAAGTCCCTTTTGAGTAACGCTCTCGGAGCTATACATCATGCTTAGACCAGAAGACCTCATAATGCCATGGACACATTAAGCATAAAAGGAGTGCCACATCCAATTGTACCGGAGGCTCCAGGCGGCACACTATAGAAAAAACTCCATCTTCAAGTTATTTAATGTATTTCTTGACAATTTGTATTTATTTATTTATTTATTGGTACATTTAAGCCATTACATCTGCTGATGGCCTTCTTGAAGGAAGCTAAATTATCTACCAAACGCAATAAGGCTTTTCTAAAGTTAGCTAAAATTAGCTAAAGTAATTATGCAACATTCTGAAAATCTCATACTGATAAGATGTTGGAGGGTTCAGTTCATCCACCCTTTACCCTCATCACAGCTTCCATACTTTTTAAGAATGACCATTGTTTGCGGTAGATCTGGTAATGGTCAAAACCCGATCTGCAAGTACGGCTCGGCTCAACCCGCCATCCTTTAAGATCCACGGGAGATGTGGAAGTGTCCAGCCTTTTTTTCTGTTCTTCACCGAATTGAAGGAGCGAATGTCCCCTGGGTGTCGGAACAGCAGAGTCCAACGCTCGCTGTCTTCAAACCCAGACTGAAGACCCTCCTCTTCCGAGAGTACTCAGGTTAGGAGAAGAGTACTATGGTCTCCAGATTGACCTGTGTTTAGTAGAGTCTAAGATAAAGGGAATCTTTGAATTTTAGTCTAATCATACTAGATAGACAGTGAAGTACTTTAGTAAGTCGCTCTGGAGAAGAGCCGTAAATGTAAATGCACCACCGCTTATCTGTTAAACATGGTGGTGGGAGTGTTCTGTAGTCTGTAAGCAGATTTGTCCACACGTCTAAAGGTGCCACCTTGATGATGCTGATGTCTGGACTCTGGGCTAGTCTGTTATTTTGAGAACGACAACAGCGTCTTTGCTTGATTTGTCTGTTTATTTAAGCTCCACATCATTTCAGACCCACAGCGTTGAGTCATCTCACAGTGAGAGAATGGACCAGGGGCGCCGTATGAGGGGGAAAATTAGGGCAATTAGGGCTACCACCAGCCTTGCCCAGCATCGTTACCATGGCATTAGCAATGTCGTCGCAATGTTAGCATTGCTACTGCAGCATTAGCATTGTTTCCATGCCAGCCACTGGCCTCGTCCAGCATCGTTACATCGTTTACAGCTGTGTTTTTCATTGCTAGCGCAATGGCTTCCAGCCTCGCCCAGCATCCATACCACGGTGTTGGTCACAAGCTATGTCCATGAGGTCCTGGGCCTGGCCCTTCACTGCTTAACACTAGTAGAGATGGGGTCTACATCTTAAGGCTCTGAGGGCAAGGCTGGAGTTCTTTACCAGGCAGGGTCACAGGAAATGCTACAGGAAACAGAATAGAGGTCATTTTATGCCACAGAACCTTTTTTACCACGGTAAAGAGCAGATATTTGGGTCCCAGACTCCCCACTGTTGAAATGCCATTGACCGTTCTATGCAGCCAATGGCGGTCCAGCAAAACTAGGCTCCCTGTAACCCTGTATATTGAGTATTGTTGCAAGCAATTCTATCCTAGTCAGTTTTCTAATCCAATCATTCCAATGTCGGTGCAAATCAACCCAGTGGATCAATGAAAAACGACCAGCTAGAGCGTTTCTACATTTCTACATCTGCCGCAAGCATTGGTGAGAATTTCTTCCAAGAAGTTGAATTTAATTCATTTTCGCGTGGCATTTCTGTCGTAGAGAATTTTCGCTCTTGGTTAATTCACTCAGTTTGAATGGTTCATGAGATCATTTCTCCAGCTGGAACGTGTATTACATTTCCCTGCGCTCAGGCTCTTTCAGGAGAGATGCGGTCTGCCTCTGAGAAATGAGACCACTTACTCTGCTCTGCCTTCCAACGCTGAACATTTCAATCGGAGCAGAGCAGGAGAAAAACTATTCCATCTGAAGTATTACATCTGATTTGTCCTGTAATTTCAGCGAGGCTGCCGAAGATTGAGACGTTGGAGAGCAATCTTACGTGGTCGATATTGCCCGCTGATATCATTACCTCTCGATTTTTTCAGATAGACCTCTTGATGGACTCCATTGAGTCTGACCTACGCTGACCTACATCTGGCCTTCTGCTGAAGGTTTCAGCTTTAACTGGTGCATTGCAATTAGGCAGGAAATGTCTGCAAGACCAATGTTTGCTAATTAATGGAGAACTCCACCTTTATTTTTTGGCCTAAATTCAGTTATTGGAATCAAACAGCGGGTTGGTGTAAACTTCTGGAGGAATTGGCCAACTCTACAGTAGCGGTGGTAGGAGCCAGGGGCTGCCATGACTACAAATACAAATATAGCCCCCTCCCACCCCCCGAACATGCCCCTGATTCATCGATCCAGCGGATCCAGGGCTTTCCTGGCCGATCACCTTAGTGACCCTTTGCAGAAGCTACAAGATTGCCTGGACGGCCACCTGACATCTCTACTTGCAGCTCTGAGGCTTTCTGTGTTGGCTACCTAAGTGCCTATTAAACGCTGCGGTGAGCCTTCCTGGAACAGATGGTTTGGCCTTCTGACACTTCTACCTCACAGCCGTTCAGGCTAGAAACTGCTACGAGGCTTACTGGGCCAGTCACCTGAGTAAGCTAGAGTCAAGGTCGCTTGAGCTAACCACCCCATGCCCCTACATTGACGCTTGCAGGCTTCCCAGGCCTCTCACGCACTAATGAAGCTTCCTGAGCTGAGAGGGAACTCATTCAGCCTACACTACTGGAATACTAGATCATGAATCAGATCAATAAAAAATAAGAAATCTGACGTCGGATATGCTCAGACTGGTCTGAATCATGAAAAATCAGAGTCTGCTTTGGGGTTGGGGTTGTGTTGCTGCTGTCATGACTAGAAGCCTGCCACATGCACACCACACAGGTGTAAGTAGTGCTCCTGATGAGGCCTGCAGCCCCACCCACTACAACCTCACCAGTAGTGGCACAGGCTGTTGAATATCAGCAAATCCTAGACGCATTTGTCCAACCTAAAGTTGAAAGGGGGATGGATTCTGTAACAGGACAATGACCCCTAACACACCTCAAATCACCCATGGAGACACAAACTGGAGCTTTAGGAATATCCTTCACAGTCTCCTGACCTAAAGGTTATACAAAATTTGTGGATAGACCTCAAACAAGCCATGGTCAAACAAGCAAGATGACCCCGAGATGACATCTCTGAATTAGAGCCATTTGCAGAGAATAGTAGACTACAGCAATTTTACTACAATGCGTGCCATAAACTACCCTGTCCCTGCCCCCATCCGTGGGCCCCTATTCGTTGAGCTTTTATTTTTTTAAAGAAGCATTTCTTCTGCGCTTGCGACTGATGCAACCACACATCTAAATTCTCCACTTGAGTTTGTATTCATTTATGCAGTGCAGCATGTTGGATGGACAAATGACCCCAGGAGAAACGCCTCCGCACAGACTTCCCTGTCAGCTCGGAATGGCAGGTGCACCTGCAGCCAGTCTTTATTCTTCTTGAAGTGTGTCACTGTCAGTTAGTGAACTTCTCGGGATGGAGAGCGAACAGCTAGGAAGGAAATAGCTCACTGTCCAGTTTATTGGAGGACTCTGCCTTGCGCTTTCACTCACAGACCACTTTCTTAGAAACACCTACCTTAAAGGTCACTGTAGGTGAGCTTTACAGACTGTAGCCCATCTGTTAAAGCACAGTTTTCTAGCTCTCTGGAAATGAGTTTCTGACCACAGAGCCACGCTTGATTGGATCATTTTGGATGGGAGACTTACATACTAGATGTAAAACTGACAGTTAACTAGTTTAATAATCACTTATTATTGGGGCAACAGTTAAACCAATTCAAGTACTATTGCACAGTTCAACCAAACCATTTATCACTGGGCCAACAGTTGAAACCATGTAACATTGGGTCAACAGTTGAATCAAAACACTTACTATAGGACCAACAGTTAACCCAAGCCACTTACTATTGGCTAACAATAAAGCAAAGCACTTACCACTGGGCAAACAGTTCAACCAAACCACTTATTTTTGGCCAACAGTTCAACCAAACCAGTTACCATTGGGCCAGGAGTTCAATCAAACTACTTACCATTGGGCCAACAGTTCAACCAAACCACTTAGTATTGGGCCAAGAGTTCAACCAAACCACTTAGTATTGGGCCAAGAGTTCAACCAAACCACTTACTATTGGACCAACAGTTAGCCCAAGCCACTTACTATTGGCTAACAATAAAGCAAAGCACTTACCACTGGGCAAACAGTTCAACCAAACCACTTCGTATTGGGCCAAGAGTTCAACCAAACTACTTAGTATTGGGACAACAGTTCAACCAAACCACCTATTATTGGGTCAACAGTTCAACCAAACCATCTAGTATTGGGTCAACAGTTCAACCAAACCACTTAGTATTAGGCCAGCAGTTCAACCAAACCACTTACCATTGGGCCAACAGTTCAACTAAATCACTTACCATTTGACTAGCAGTTCAACCAAACCACTTAGTATTGGGACAACAGTTCAACCAAATCACTTACTATTGGCTAACAATAAAGCAAACCACTTAGTATTAGGCCAGCAGTTCAACCAAACCACTTAGTATTGGGCCAGCAGTTCAACCAAACCACTTAGTATTGGGCCAACAGTTCAAACAAACCACTTAGTATTGGGCCAGCACTTCAACCAAACCACTTAGTATTGGGCCAACAGTTCAACCAAACCACTTAGTATTGGGCCAGCAGTTTAACCAAACCACTTAGTGTTGGGCCAACAGTTCAACCAAACCACTTAGTGTTGGGCCAACAGTTCAACCTAACCACTTAGTATTGGGCCAACAGTTCAACCAAACCACTTAGTATTGTGCCAACAGTTTATTGGCTAACAATAAAGCAAACCACTTACCACTGGGCCAACAGCTAAACCAAACAACTTGCCACTGGGACAACAGTTCAACCAAACCACTTAGTTTTGGGCCAACAGTTCAACCAAACCACTTAGTATTGGGCAAAGAGTTCAACCAAACCACTTAGTATTGGGCCAGCAGTTTAACCAAACCACTTAGTGTTGGGCCAACAGTTCAACCAAACCACTTAGTGTTGGGCCAACAGCTAAACCAAACAACTTACCACTGGGACAACAGTTCAACCAAACCACTTACCATTGGGCCAACAGCTAAACCAAACAACTTACCACTGGGCCAACAGCTCAACCAAACCACTTAGTATTGGGCCAACAGTTCAATCGAACCACCTTAGACTTAAATAGCTTTGACCATCTGAAACCAGCTGGAATTTTCAGCAGGGTTGGAACAAAACATTCAAATAAACAATTATAAATGTAATGGAAGCATTGTGATGGTGGAAAAGATTGATAGATAGAAAGATAGATATGACGTTTTATACTGAGATTCCTTGTGTGAACGAATCCGACTCTACAGTCTTACATACACTGCCGAGCTTACAGCACAGGATATTATTGGAGAAGCAAGTTTCCAGTCCTTTCTCTTTTTGTTTCATAATGCCTTCAAAATGTAGCTGTGAGTCATTGTAGAGTCGAGAGCTTGAAAACACAGGAGCTTTGTTGCTGCATAATTAATAACAGCATTAATATGGTATGTGCAGGACAAAGGATTTTGTTGTTTGCTTCAGATCCATTGCTTGACACATCTGGGATAGCCCAGCTGAGTGAGGCGTTCATCGGTCAGCTGGGTCAAGTGTGATGAGATGCAGTCTGTGCCTAAAAGATAAAGATAAAAGCTAGCAAGTTTTTTGTTAACATAATATATGAGAAAATACTATTTCTTACAGCATAATACAATTTGTAATCACTTGTCATTCATACGGTACGGACCATTTTTATTTTATTTTTTTTTACCATTTTTTCCAGAGAATATCAATAAATAAATGTAATACATTTTTTTATTATGGAATTATTATTATTATTTTATGAATTATTTTCAGATTTATATGTGTTCATGTCCAAGAACATCAAGGAAAAGCCTTGGGCACCATGTCTTTCCTTAAATCACTTTTGGTAGGTACTGACCACTGCATACCAGGAATATGGTGTCTAGACCCAGTCGTCTAGAACATCAAGGTTTGCAAGTTTTGTCAAAGTGTCTCTGATTTTCACACTTGCTCATTTTTCCTTCTTCAACAGCTTCAAGAACTGACTGTTCACTTGCTGCCTAATGTATCCCACCTATTGACAGGAGCCACTGGAACCAGCTTTCTCCAACCCAACTAGCTAGAAATCCCCTATGATACACTAGAATCAGCACTGGGGCACGTTAGCTAGCATCATACTGTCTAGCCATTGGAAAGTTTTGGAATTTTGCACTAGGTGGAATTTTTGCAATATAGGTGCTAGAAATGGATCTATGAGTGATAACATAGAAAAAAAGAGTAGAGTTAGAGTGTGAAGAAAAGACCAGAAAACTTTCTCTTGATGTAAAGGTTCTTCATCAATTTAATGGTCACAGATGTGACAAAAGTGGTTCTTCTAGCACACCCTTACCCACCCCAACCCATCACAACCACCCTAACCCATCCCAACCCATCCCAGCCCACCCTAACCCATCCCAACCCACCCCAACCACCCTAACCCATCCCAACCCACACCAACCCATCACAACCACCCTAACCCACCCCAACCCATCCCAACCACCCTAACCCATCCCAGCCCATCCCAGCCCACCCTAACCCATCCCAACCCATCCCAGCCCATCACAGCCTACCCCAACCCACCCCAACCATCCTAACCCACCCCAACCCATCACAACCACCCTAACCCATCCCAGCCCATCCCAGCCCACCCTAACCCATCCCAGCCCACCCTAATCCATCCCAGCCCACCCTAATCCATCCCAGCCCATCCCAGCCCACCCTAACCCATCCCAACCCATCCCAACCCACCCCAACCACCCTAACCCATCCCAGCCCATCACAGCCTACCCCAACCCACCCCAACCATCCTAACCCACCCCAACCCATCACAACCACCCTAACCCACCCCAACCCATCACAACCTATCACAACCCACCCCAACCACCCTAACCCATCCCAGCCCACCCTAACCTATCCCAGCCCACCCTAACCCATCCCAGCCCACTCTAACCCACCCCAACCCATCACAGCCCAACCCAACCCAACCACCCTAACTCATCCCAACCCACCCTAACTCACCCCAACCCATCACAGCCCACCCTAACCCAACCCAACCACCCTAACCCATCACAATCCATCCCAACCCATCACAACCACCCTAACCCACCCCAACTCATCACAACCACCCTAACCCACCCTAACCCATCACAATCCACCCCAACCCATCACAATCCATCACAACCACCCTAACCCACCCCAACCCATCACAACAACCCTAACCCACCCCAACCCACCTTAGCCCATTCTAACACAAACACCCTAATCCACCTCAACCTACTCTAACCTACCTTAGCCCACCCTAACCCAAACACCCTAATCCAGCCCAACGCATTCTAATCCACCTCAACCTACCCTAACCCACCCCAACTAATTCCAAAACCCACCCTAACCCATCCCAACCTATCCTAACACAAACACCCTAACCCACCTTAGCCCACCCTAAACTAAACACCCTAATCCAAATCAAAATCATGGATAGACAAAGAAAACCACAGCTGGCTTTGCAGAGGAGGTCCATCTAATTTCTCTCTAGGTTTGGCTATTGGTTATTTTCACAATTACTAGCGCCCCCTAGTGGGTCTGTCAGGGAGCAGTCAGAAACACACTGTTACAGATTTAGTTGAGCTGCTCCAGAAGTCCCGCCCTCATTATGTTTTGTTGATTGTTTTCACAGCTGCTCTGGCGGCAGTTCCTCTAGAACCATCATCATCATCATCATCATTATTATTATTACCCTCCTTCTTCTTCTTCACCCGTCCATCATCCTCAATCACTGCTCTTGACGTCGCTGTGATATGAAATTCCTCGCCGGCTCTAAAACAATACAGGGCAATCGCTGCCGCGGTATAATGCCATGTCCTTGGGGCTCTGGGAATATAAAGGCATATTTCACTGACACAGAGTAGACAATGTAATCACACCATGGGTGCCGTGTGAGTCACTGGGGGCGAATCCCAGAACAAATGATTATTCTACGGTTCCGAAAAACGTGCCAGCGCCAAGGCTTGCCAATGTAGAATTGATATCGCCCACAGATGAGCGAGCATGCCGGAAGTCTCGTTGGGATAATTGCCTTTCATGGTGGGTGCCTCAGACGTGAGCACGAGGAATCGTCTCCTTCCCACCCCGACGGGGCTTGAACAAATCACTTGACTTTTCCCGCTCCTGGATGACCTGCTTTTAGCGCTGGAAATTACAGAGCGAGAAGCCGAGCGAGAGCAACTCTTCTTCTTCTGTGGACAAATAAACTCTCATCCAGCTGAGGAACAGGTTTATACCCAGGGGTGTAAAGATACATCAAATTCAGACCTTAATTCACTCGAACTCTCAGCCTGGCTCTAATCCTGACCCTAACCTTAACCTCAAGCCAAAAGCTGACCCTAACCCTGGCTCTAATGCTGACCCTAACCTCAACCTAAAACCTAACCCTAACCTGAACCCTGGCCCTAATCCTGACCTCAACCTCAACCCAAAATCTAATCCTAACCTGAACCCTGGCCCTAATCCTGACCTCAACCTCAACCCAAAATCTAATCCTAACCTGAACCCTGGCCCTAATCCTGACCTTAACCTCAACCCAAAATCTAATCCTAACCTGAACCCTGGCCCTAATCCTGACCTTAACCTCCAACCAAAATCTAATCCTAACCTGAACCCTGGCCCTAATCCTGACCTCAACCTCAACCCAAAATCTAATCCTAACCTGAACCCTGGCCCTAATCCTGACCTTAACCTCAACCCAAAATCTAATCCTAACCTGAACCCTGGCCCTAATCCTGACCTTAACCTCAACCCAAAAGATAACCCTAACCCTGGCTCTAATCCTGACCCTAACCTTAATCTCAACCCAAAAGATAACCCTAACCCTGGCTCTAGTGCTGACCCTAACCTTAACCTCAAACCAAAAGATAACTATAACCCCACCCTCAACCGAAAATGTCATTCTAACCCTTAACCTAGCTCTAATCCTATCCCTAACCCCATCCTCAACCTAAAATCCAGTCCTAACCTGAACCCTGGCCCTAATCCTAATTGTAACCTTAAACGTAATCCAAATCCTAACCCTTGCCCTTATCCTAACCCTAACTTTACCCTCAACCCAACGTCTAATCCTAATCTTAACCTCAATCCAAAAACAAATCCTAACCTTAACCTGGCTCTAATCCTAACCTTAACTTCAACTCAAAAACTAATCCTGACCCTTAACCTGGCCCTAATCCAAACCTTAACCTCAACCCAAAATCTAATCCTGACCCTAACCCTGGCCCTAATCCAGACCTTAACCTCAACTCAAAATCTAATCCTGACCCTAACCCTAGCCCTAATCCAGACCTTAACCTCAACTCAAAATCTAATCTTGACCCTAACTCTGGCCCTAATCCAGACCTTAACCTCAACCCAAAATCTAATCCAGACCCTAACCTCAACCCAAAAGCTCATAATCTTAACCCTACCCTAAATTAGCAGCATCATTTCATCTATTTGCTTCATGAAGCTTAATAAGGGCATTATAGTGCACATTATTGGGCATAAGTTAATAATGTCTAATACACAAAATAAAAGTCCTGTGGAAAATGCTTCATTAACTCTACAGTTACTCTTTAATAATACAGTATTTAGCAGCCAGGTATTTAGCAGCCATTGTCTTAATAGGCTTATTAGCTGCATTATAAGGGCATTATATCCCTATACTGAAGTACCTCATATTTCCATCTCTTCTGCTGCTGCTGTTCTCCTGCAAACAGGCGCTGGTGTGATAAACACTTTATGAGTGTCAATAATTAAAGAGGAACTTCCTCTACTCCCCAACCACCCCCCCCCCCTCCACCCGACTGTTCTCAAAAGATAGACGTGTTAGAACAGAACTATAAATATTTGTCCGTATGTACAACGATGTCGATGTCCTTGTGGGCATGCTCGGGGCGTTGAATTATTCACGCTGCGTCGCCACGCAAGATTTAAAAAGCCATCACTTCACCGCCCGTCTTCCGGAGCCCAAAGAGGAGCCTCGAGGGAGAAGAGTGTTATTCAGCAGAGATCTCAGCCATTCCCTGTGTGAGTGCCGCAGTTCAATCGCTAACACGTCCCCCATCATCCCACCTTCATGAATGCAAATGACGGCGGCGTGACAGCATTTGGAAGTTTTCCGAACAACGTTGGAGACGGTTTGTACGGTTTTGGTGTGTTGAGTCACATGATCTCTTGACCTGATCTCTTGACCTGACCTGAGTGATGGGTTTGTACTGATACATCTGTACAGGTATACTGATGTCCCCAATGGTAAAGGTCCAGTTATGGACCTTTACAAAGTTTAACTTCTAAGACTGAGATAACATTTTGATATGGAGGCTAAATTAAGCAAAAATGGTGAAAGAGTGAAGCAAAAATGAGTAAAAAATTTCATAAGAAAATGATTGAGGACTGACACTAAATTTAATAAAATGTATGCAATATTGAGTAAAAATGACATCAAGACAGCAAGAGATCAAATGTATGGGAAATTCCAAAGCAAAATTGACAAAATTTAGTAAAAATAACAATTAAATACAAATTCTGTAACATTGAGGCAAACCAAATGAAGACTTTTATGACAGACATACAAGGCAAAATTAAAAAATTACATGACTGGGGCAAATTTAGGTACAAATTACATAAGATTGAGGCATAACTGAGTAAAAATAATTAAAAATAAAGAGACTGGAAAAGTAAAATTACGTAAAATTACATAAAAAAAACATAATGTAAGGCCGAAGCAAAAATAAGCACAAATTCTGTAAGATTTAGGCAAAACAAACCACTTTAAAGACGGAGACAATATTTTGATGTCGATATGGAGGCAAAATTGAGTAAAAATGGTGTAGGTCTGAGGCAAATTGAGTAAACTTTATGTAATTTTGTCCAAGTCTTATGTGAAAAGAGTAAAAAGTAAAAAGAGATTGAGACAAAATTAAGTAAAAATGATGCAAGACGTAAAAAAGACATAAGCCTGAAACAAAATTGAGTAAAAATTCTGTCAAATTGAGGCAAACAAATGACAAATGACATGACAAGTACACAAAATTGAGGCAAAACTGAATGGAATTACAAAAGACTGAAGCAACATAAAAATTAAATACAAATGAGAAGACTTTCAAGACAGGCAAACTTATGATGAAAATACATGACTGGGACAAAATGAAGTAAAAATGATGCAGGACTGACACTAAATTGATTAAGAAGTACGTAAAACTTAGGCAAACCTGAATAAGATATAAAAAATTACACTAGACGGAGACAAAAATGGTGTATGTCTAAGGCAAACTTGAGTAGACTTTACTTAATTTTGTCTCAGTCTTATGTTAAAAGTAAAAAGCAAATGAGGCAAAATTAAGTTCAAATGAAAAAAAAGACAAGACTGAAACAAAATTGATAACAATTCTGTAAGATGGAGGTAAAACAAGTGACAAATACACAAAACTGAGGCAAAATTAAGTAAAAATGATATCAAGACACCAAGAGGCAAAACTTAATCAAATTATAAAAGACTGAAGCAGCATTAAAAATGTAAAAATTACTTTGAGACAGAGACAAAGATGGAGGCAAAATTCAATAGGCTACAAATTATGTAAGACTGAGGTAAAATTGACTTGACCAATCCAATAGATAAAACCAATAGATTGCCGTGTGTGGGCGGAGCATGGAAAGGTCAGTTGCTCTGCAAAGAGTATGGCCTAGTCTTGGACTACAGAGCATTCTGAATGGTACTTTTCCATTAAAAGTAATATTTTGTCTGGGACATTTTTCAGAATCCAGCACATACCATTGTAGTCTACATGATATTCGCATATTCCAAGGTGATACGTCCAGAAAGGCTTTCATGAATAGCCTGGTTTCATGAATACCAAGATGAAGCCAAACACCTTCTATAGCTAGATCCATTCCTCACTATCCTTTTATGAAAGTGCGGTACGAGAAACAGATTTCCTCAGATCTCCTTCATCCCTCAAAGAAGAGAACGAACCTGACATTTGCCATTTGGGGAAGCATCCTATATTCCAATGTAGGATGTTCTGACGGGTAAATGTGACCGTATACCTTATTGGGTTGCTTGTATGACAACATGCAGAGATACTGGACTCCATTATATTGTATTCAGACTGGTCTTGTCCTGTTCTACTCTTGCTGAGCAGTCTTGACTTGATTTGTCATAGTCTTGGACTTGGATTCTTGACTTGATAAAGGTGGACTTGACCTCCTTGACCTCAGCCGTACTCAAGGCATCAATGTATAACACAATTAGGAACTTTTTTATTCCCATTTCCTGTAAAATTCCTATATTTATAGGAACATTTTGATGTTGATATGGAGGCATGGTGTAGGTCTGAGGCAAAATTAAGTAAACTTTACTTAATTTTGTCCCAGTCTTCTGTAAACGAGTAAAAAGTAAAAAGAGATTGAGGCAAAATTAAGGAAAAATGATGCAAGATGTAAAAAAAGACATAAGACTGAGACAAAATTGAGGCAAAACTGAATGAAATTACAAAAGACTGAAGCAAAACTAAAAATTAAAAACAAATGAGAAGACTTTCAATGCAGACACAATTTTGTAGGCAAACTTAAGATGAAAATACATGACTGGGACAAAATATAAACAGTACAGTAAAAATGATGCAGGACTGACACTAAATTAATTAAGAATTACGCAAAACTGCATACAAACCCTAAAAATACTAAAAATAGTGTTTGTAAGCTTGCCAAGCTTTCCACTGTAAATATTAGGATTGTGTAGTTCTAGGAAAGCCCATTAAAAAAATAAACAAGTCAGAACATCCATCATGTTTAGGAACTGGCGGTGATCCAAAAATATGATGCTCCCTGTTGGGCTGTGGACTTCGGCACTCTGGGTAATTATGGGATAATTGATTGGCTGAGCTTCCACTACAATAACTCGCTATTAAGACCAAAATCAAAGGGAGTGTTACATGGAGAACGTAGCTCAGAGCTAAAGAGAAAGCCCTTGTGCTGAGCTAAAATTACTCAGTCTGGCACTTAAGGGAAAGAAAGACCTACCTAGCTCCGTACTGTAAGACTATGACCATCATTCTGTCTTTAAATATAGAAGAGACATGGTTAAAGGTGGACCATTTGGACGGCTAGTCGCTCTGTCCCGGGCTAAGACTTGGTGTGAGTCAGAATACAAGCTCATATCGCACGCCCTGAGAATTTGATTATGGAGGTAAATTTGGCTGGCATGTGGGACTGAGCTGTTTAGCAGATTGTCTTGATCACTGAGTAACCTGGCAGGTGTTATAGCAACTGCATTTGACTGTGCGAAGACTGGCGAACTAGCTACAAATATCCAGCAGACGATTTCTTGACTGGGAAGACTGGGAGCTAAGAATCTGGGGGTCTCATTTATCAAACTGTGTGGGCAGGCCAAAGTATTATAACCACCTACAGGATGGTAGCTTACAGACAGGTATGTGGTCGTCCAAAAGATGTTGCCAGTTCCAACATTGTCCTGCCAATTGCGAATGCCTTTGATGGTAGACAGGTGTTAGTATGGGCACAGTGACTGGTTTTACAGGGCCAAGCTGGGTTTGGGTGAAGGACTAATGTGGTCATGCTAGTACACCAGTTTTGGTCAAGCTAGTCGTGGTGATGGACCAGTTTGGTCCTACTAGTACACCAGCTTTGGTCAAGCTAGTCATGCTGATGGACCAGCTTGGTCATGCTAGCACACTAGTTTTGGTCAAGCTTGTCTTTGTTATGCCAGTACACCAATTTTGGTCAAGCTAGTCAGGGTAAAGAACCAGCTTGGTCTGGTCAAGTTAGCCCTGGTGATGGACCAGATTGGTCATGTTAGTACACTAGTTTTGGTCCAGCTAGTCCTGGTGATGGACCAGCTTGGTCAAGCTAGTCGTGGTGATGGACCAGCTTTTTTATGCTAGTACACCAGTATCAGTCAAGGGTAAATGACCAGCTTGGTCATGCTGGCATATACATTTTGGTCAAACTAGTTGTGATAATGGACCAGCTAGGTCAAGTTAGCCCTGGTGATGGACCAGCTTGGTCCTACTAGTACACCAGCTTTGGTCAAGCTATTTGTGGTGATGGACCAGCTTGGTCCTACTAGTACACCAGCTTTGGTCAAGCTATTTGTGGTGATGGACCAGCTTGGTCAAGCTAGTCTTTGTTATGCTAGTACACCAGTTTCAGTCAAGCTAGTCAGGATAAATGACCAGCTTGGTCATGCTGGTCAACACGTTTTGGTCAAGCTAGTCGTGGTGATGGACCAGCTTGGTCGTGCTGGTCAACAGGTTTTGGTCAAGCTAGTCATGGTATACCATGTATACCAATCGCCGAAGTAGACTGACTAGGTGAAACTTACAGAAAGGTCCCTAACTGGCTTCACCTGTGGAATCCACTTCAGTCAGAGTGAACGGAAAGGTGGAGAAGAGTTAAGGAAGGGTTTTTAAGGCGCGAGTCCCCCGAATGCGAATGCGAGGGGAATGTGTGCGAGGATAAAGTGTGAGTGCCTTTGATGTATAGCAGCAGGAGGCAGGTACTCTGGTCTGGAAAGGTCCACCCCACGCTGAGGACATCCAGCTAATGACAGACCAGTGGTCTAGCTTATTTTTTAAAAGAGATGAAAGGAGGCCGGCGTGACAGCTGACAGTCCGAAAGGGGGACACAATGCAGTATTCAGAAAGGTGCCTGTACACTCGCTGTTAATGTAATGGCCAAAAATAGTCCAGAAAGCCTATCAATATTTCAGAAAACTGCCAGTCAGGCCCTTGAATGTCCCCAGTACATTCTCAGTATCTCCACTACTGAGACGCATTATCTCCAGTATGCCAGATGGGGAGCCCTTGCACTTCACATGTTCCCAGAGTAGGGCAAGGTCCCTGGAATGAGACTCTACACAATGGCTTCACTAATGGCCTCCACCATGTTTGGAGGCTGTACTTTAGCCTGGCTAGCTCTCACTGTGAGTTGTTGATGATGAAACTACCTCCACCATGTTTGAAGGCTTACTACTTTATCCTGGCTAGCTCTCACTGTGAGTTGTTGATGAAACTACCTCCACCATGTCTGGAGGCTGTACTTTAGGCTGGCTTGCTCTTACTGTGAATTGTTGATAAAACTACCTCCACCATGTTTGGAGGCTGTACTTTAGCCTGGCTAGCTCTCACTGTGAGTTGCTGAGGAAACTACCTCCACCATGTTTGGAGGCTGTGCTTTAGCCTGGCTAGCCCTCACTGTGATTTGTTGGTGAAACTACCTCCACCATGTTTGGAGGCACCATGTTTTATACTCTAACTAACTATGTTTTATAGGCTTTACAAAGAACAAAGAACCTCCATTGCCGGCGTAAAGTACATTTATGATCAAAACATCCCGTTGGAAATCCAAATTCTGTCAATATTCACATCCTAAATTCAGACATATTTACGTAGCTTAGAATCTCCTGAAATTAACAAGGAATGTCTCTTATAAATTCTTTGGAAAAAAAATCACTAGGCAAATTTGGCTTTGGGTTCTAAGGATTAACAGAGGGAAAATTATGATATCGGACTGTTAAGTTGCTGTATCGGTATCAGTATCGGACATGATGGTGGTATCGTGCCACCCCTAAACTTAACACCAAGGTTTCTCCAAGTACCCCTACCCTCAACATCCAGCCACACACTAGAATTTCCAGTGTCGCTAATGAGGATTTACGATATCAAGCCAAGAAAGGCAAGAGCGGACATTAGTCTGGAGAGACCATCTCAGAGATATGCAGATACAATCTCATAAACCTTGAGATCGGATAAGAAAGCCCACTCTCAGGAATGAAGGGCCATGTGAAAGTTCCACAATGCAGCTGCTGGCCGGACGTGCCCCTGAGCTTAGCGGTAATTACATCCCCGGTGAAGAATATGCAAGCGATGCGCCCTCGTCCTCGCTGTTAATTAACACTCGTCCCTCTCCACGTGATGGGAACAGCTCACTTGTTCTTCGAATTCACTGGAAGGGGGCGTGTACACGTATTCCCATGTGGGAAAGCGGTGGAAGATGATAAAAGAGAGAGACGGAAGACATCATGTCCGATATGCAGCCCCCGCTACGTTACATCCTGGTGCCGGCCTCGTGGCAAGAGGATTGCGTGAAGCTAGGCTAACTACAAGGCATGTCTATTAGCTAAGACATTCCCTGTTGGCAGGCGGAATCCACTTTACTCTCCCCCCAACCCCTCACCCCCCTGCGCCGCCGCCACCACTGCCTTCCTCGGAGAGAGTAAGTCTCTTTGAAAGATCTGAAAGTACGAGTCGAGCTAACTTTATTCTCCCTGCCGCTACAAATTCAAAGTGAGTGGAGTGGGATTTTTAATGTTCCGAGCTGCGCCAGGAGCGCAGGCTCTCGTCGGAGAAGGAATTAAGCTGGAGGCGTTTACTCTGGTTTTAACTACAGAGGTAGGGAGATAGCTCTCAGCAGGCTTTTAGCAGAGTAAATCAGTGCTGTCTTGGACAGTTCATTAAACTCTCGCTAATTTTGACGAAATTTCCCTGAATGCTAGAAAGGAACTCATTAGCGCGCAAAAATAAAAGGCCTCGGCGCGTCTGAAGGGCTAAATCCGTATGATGTTGCATGTGTGGATGGATTACAGCAAATAATCAGCACTGGACATGAGAGAAGTGGGAAAGTGAGTCCAGCATACATGTCCAGTGCTGATTAATGGTTGCAATCCAGCTGGACACAGTGGTGGTAACGTCAACTCTCTCACAGTGAGAGCTAGCCAGGCTAAAGTACAGCCTCCAAACATGGTGGAGGTAGTTTCATCAACAACTCACAGTGAGAGCTAGCCAGGCTAAAGTACAGATTCCAAACATGGTGGCGGTAGTTTCACCAACAACTCACAGTAAGAGCTAGCCAGGCTAAAGTACAGATTCCAAACATGGTGGCGGTAGTTTCGCCAACAACTCAGAGTAAGATCAAGCCAGGCTTAAGAAGTACAGCCACCAAACATGGTGGAGGTAGATTCATCAACAGCTCACAGTGAGAGCTAGTCAGGATAAAGTACAGCCTCCAAACATGGTGGAGGTAGATTCATCAACAACTCACAGTGAGAGCTAGTCAGGATAAAGTACAGCCTCCAAACATGGTGGAGGTAGTTTCACCAACAACTCACAGTGAGAACTAGCCAGGCTAAAGTACAGCCTCCAAACATGGTGGAGGTAGATTCATCAACAACTCACAGTGAGAGCTAGCCAGGCTAAAGCACAGCCTCCAAACATGGTGGAGGTAGATTCATCAACAACTCACAGTGAGAGCTAGCCAGGCTAAAGCACAGCCTCCAAACATGGTGGAGGTAGATTCACCAACAACTCACAGTGAGAGCTAGCCAGGCTAAAGCACAGCCTCCACACATGGTGGAGGTAGTTTCATCAACAGCTCACACTTTGTAATGGTTCTATATAGAACCATTGCCTTTCCGAAGATGCCTTGGTTAACCCTTTTACTATATAATACTACATACGATGTACCACAACCTCTTTTGAAAATAACTTGATTCTCATTTGATACCATGGAGGCTTTTTTTTTTACTGTCCCTGACCTACAAAAACCCGTCCTCCAGCTTTTCCATGGCATCCATTTGGATCATAACGAGTGTCTATTTAAGGGTATGGTTTAAACTGGCATGTATTCACTGGGAGCTGATCCAAGGCCATTCATGAATATATCAAAAGACAGCTTACCTCATGTACATATGACTGTAGCTGACTGTAGCTCATCTGCACAGCTTTCTGTACAGTGTATGATCCCCTCTCTACCTCATTCTTCATTGGTTAGCAACACCAGGTACAGTGTAGAAGCTTTTACACAGTTTACTGCCAGGTTGAGAGTGTGGACTATGAGGGCCATTCCAGAGGCTTCAGGTGGTCCATGGTGGATTCTGAGGTATGTTTTGGATACAGGTCAGCCTGTATTTGTATCCAGGATTTGTCGGTGTTTTGTGGAATCCAGCTTTCCTCCACCTGCACAACATTACCAATGCCACTGGCAGCAACACAACCCCCAAACATCCACCCCCATGCTTCACAGTTGGCAAGAGGTTCTTTTCATGAAGTGTAGTACCTTTTTTATCTTCCAGAAACTTGTACATTGACTTTGTCATCTGGCTTGTAGCACATCCAGCGTTGAGATTTGAGAACATGTGGCAGGTAAGTTTTTTTTTTCTTATGACTCTTCCATAGAGATTATGTTTGAGCAGGCAACGCTGCACAGTAGATCAGTGCACCATAACCCCTGACCAAGCTAAACATTCATGCAGGTTCTTGGCAGTGTTATGGGGGTTTTGATTTGTCTTTCTTACCAGCGTATGGAAAGTTCGGCTTTCTGAGAGTTTTCCTGACTGCCACAGTTCCCCTGAACTAGCATTTCTTCATGATACTCCTCACAGTGGAAGTGCTACTTATAGCCGTCTGCTATTCTCTTAAAGGTCTGCCAAAACACTCTTCAACATTTTTGTTGGTCATCGTCCTGTTTGATTGACTCTCATCATTCATCATGATTTGCTAAGCTAATAAATATATAAATAATAAATATAAATATACATACATACTATCCTTTATTAAAAACTGAATACGAGAAAAACTCAATATTACAACAACAAATCTGACTAATAATTAAATGTACTGATTTAATTTTTTTAAACATTTTATGCCAAATAATGAGAGAAGCCGCCAGATTCCCGACAGTTTTATTTATTTATTTATTTAATAATAATCTATAAAAAATATTTTTATATGAAATCAAGTGTATATAATATTGTAGAAAATGCTATTTCATAAATAATATATAACTGTTAATAGATTTTTTTCAGACTTTTATGTAAAATTCAAGCTGACTGTCCAAATCGGGAAGTGAACATGGTCAATAATGCGTGAGTTGGGAGTCATTAGGTTATTATTAATAATAGTAAAAGTAATAATAGAGGGTGTATATATATATATATATATATATAGTTCCTGTAAAAAAGTACTGCCAATAGAATATGACTCTCTGGAGCAGATCAACTAGATTAACCTAGTGGCTCCATGCAGGCGTGGGCTATAGAGGGGTATAAAGCCCCCCAGCAGCATTGAGCTGTGAGCAGGGTTCTGGGATGGGCTGGGGAGTTGAGGATGTAGGAGGTGGGGGTGGTGATCAACAGCCTGACCTCACTAATGTATATGTGTGTAATAAAATGTCTATAACATGTATTACAACGTAAATTATATATATATATACACACACACACACTGCATGGACAAAAGTATTGGGACACCTGCTCATTCATTGTTTCTCAAGAGTTTATCCTGTAACTGTCTCTACTGTCCAGGGAGGAAGGCTTCTACTAGATTTTGGAGGAGAAGCATTGCTGTGAGGATTTGATTGCATTCAGCGACAGAAGCATTAGTGTGGGTAGGGTGTTGGATGATGATGATGATGATGATGATGATGACCAACCCCCCTCATCACCCTCAACTCAAAAGTCCCGGATGGAGCACCAACCATCCATCACTTCCACTGCTCCCCAGCTCCTCAATGTTGGGGGGCTTTGTTATACCCCTCTAGCCCCCTTTAGACGTGGTGTCAATAGGTTCATGATGTTGAAGTCCCTTCTCCACAGGGACTAGACGAGCAGCGTGTGTGTGTGTGTGTGTGTGCGCGCGCGCGCATTTGCACATCTGAGTCTGCAACTGGTGCAACTTCAAGCGGTTGAATGCATTCGTTAGAAGGGGTGTCCACAAACATTTGGCCATGTAGTGTATGCCAGTGTATTGGGCTGGTTAGATTAGTTTTTGTAAGGGTGTGCGGTTTACCGGGAGAGTTCGTCGCGTGACCGTCATTGGGAATGATGAAGGGACGGCAGCAGTAGTGCGCTGCGCCCGGCCGCCGGTAGGTGGCGCCAAAACGCCGCTTAAAAAAAACAATGACACTTCAGGCTCGCACTTTTCCCAGTTAGAGAGAGAGAGAGAGAGTGTGTGTGTGTGTGTGTGTGTGCATGTGTGTGTGCGCGCGCGCTGCAGCAGCATCGGGACGGAGTCGCCTCGGAGGAGCCATCCGCGCTCGGAGCTGTCGGTCGCTTTACCTGGAACCCCGCGAGCGAGCGAATTAGTCGGAACCGGGAGCGCGAGCTGACGTCCTCTGCGCGAATCGCGTTTGTTTGTATTTGTTTGCGAGGCCGCGCGCGAGCCGTCCGTTGCCGTGTGGTGATTGGCTGGAGGAGCGGAGGGGAGATGAGTCTGTTTTGGATACACGCTGTCTGGATCCCGGCTCTGTTCGCACTTCTCGGCTTTCAAGGTAGGAACATAGCCGCTCTCAGACCCCCCCCCCCCCCCCCCCAGACCCCCATCCCCCCCAAGACCCCCCCGGGTGAGCTGGGGTGGGAGGACGACTCCCGCTATAGGACGGGTTAAGGTTGAGGTTCGGGTTCCGGGGGGTTTTGGGGGGGGGGTCTGTAGAGGGCCGGTTGAGCCCTGGAGTGAATACTGCACCTCGGTAGAGTCACATCAGAGAGAGAGAGAGAGAGGGGGGGGGGGTGATGGAGGAAGAGAGGGGATGGTGAGAGAGAGGATTGATGGAGTAAGTGGGAGATGATGGTGCGAGAGGGAGGATGAGAGGATGGAGTAAGTGAGAGAGAGAGAGAGAGAGAGGATGGAGTGAGTGAGAGAGAGAGAATAGAGTGAGAGAAAACTGATGAAGTAAGAGGAAGAGAGAGAGAGAATAGAGTGAGAGGGAGAATAGAGTGAGAGAGAGGATGGAGTGAGAGAGAGAGAGAGGATGGAGTGAGAGAGAGAGAATAGAGTGAGAGAGGATGGAGTGAGTGAGAGAGAGAATAGAGTGAGAGAAAACTGATGAAGTAAGAGGAAGAGAGAGAGAGAGAATAGAGTGAGAGAGAGGATGGAGTGAGTGAGAGAGAGAGAGAGAGGATGGAGTGAGTGAATGAGTGAGAGAAAACTGATGAAGTAAGAGGAAGAGAGAGAGAGAGAATAGAGTGAGAGAGAGGATGGAGTGAGTGAGAGAGAGAGAGAGAGGATGGAGTGAGTGAATGAGTGAGAGAAAACTGATGAAGTAAGAGGAAGAGAGAAAGAGAAAAGAGTGAGAGAGAGAGAAAGGATGGAGTAAGTGAGAGAGAGAGGATGGAGTGAGTGAGTGAGAGAGAGAATGGAGTGAGAGAGAATAGAGTGAGAGAGAGAGGATGGAGTGAGTGAGAGAGAGATAATGGAGTGAGAGAATAGAGAGAGAGAGGATGGAGTGAATGAGTGAGAGAAAGAATAGAGTGAGAGAATAGAGTGAGAGAAAACTGATGAAGTAAGAGGAAGAGAGAGAGAGAATAGAGTGAGAGTGAAAATAGAGAGAGAGAGGATGGAGTAAGTGAGAGAGAGAGAGAGAAAGGATGGAGTGAGTGAGAGAGAGAGAGGATGGAGTGAGTGAGTGAGAGAGAGAATAGAGTGAGAGAAAACTGATGAAGTAAGAGGAAGAGAGAGAGAGAATAGAGTGAGAGAGAGGATGGAGTGAGTGAGAGAGAGAGAGAGGATGGAGTGAGTGAATGAGTGAGAGAAAACTGATGAAGTAAGAGGAAGAGAGAGAGAGAATAGAGTGAGAGTGAAAATAGAGAGAGAGAGGATGGAGTAAGTGAGAGAGAGAGAGAGAAAGGATGGAGTGAGTGAGAGAGAGAGGAGTGAGTGAGTGAGAGAGAGAGAATGGAGTGAGAGAGAATAGAGAGAGAGAGGATGGAGTGAATGAGTGAGAGAGAGAATAGAGTGAGAGAAAACTGATGAAGTAAGAGGAAGAGAGAGAGAGAATAGAGTGAGAGAGAGAGAATAGTGAGAGAGAAAATAGAGAGAGAGAGAGAGGATGGAGTGAGAGAAAACTGAAGTAAGAGGAAGAGAGAGAGAGAATAGAGTGAGAGAGAGAGAGGATGGAGTGAGTGAGAGAGAGAGAGAGAGAGAATAGAGTGAGAGAGAGAGAGAAAGAGAGAGAGAGGATGGAGAGAGAGAGAGAGAATAGAGTGAGAGAGAGAGAGGATGGAGTGAGTGAGAGAGAGAGAGGATGGAGAGAGTGAGAGAGAATAGAGTAAGAGAGAGGGAGAAAGAGAGAGAGGATGGAGTGAGTGAGTGAGAGAGAGAGAATAGTGTGAGAGAGGATGGAGTGAGAGAGAGGATGGAGAAAGAGAGAGAGAGACAGAGAGGATGAAGTGAGAGAGAGAGAGAGAGAGAGAGAGAGTGTGAGAGTGAGGATGGAGTGAATAAATGAGAAAGAGGAGACAGACAGACAGACAGAGAGAGAGAAGCTGCAGAGTGGAGATAGAGAGAGTTAAAAAGCCGCCTCTTGTACTGAAACACTCGGGCGGTCCGGTCTCTCTCTCTCTCTTGCTCTCGCTCGCTCTCGCTCTCTCTCTGAGTGCAGAATTGATTCGGGAGGTAATTATTAGTGTGTCGTGTGAAAACTTCACTGTTTGGTTTTTAATGCATTAAGCGGCTCGGTGCTCCGAGCTGGCGGAGAGAGATCTCACGGATTCTAATCAGCAGCACAGCTGGAACAGCTGGAAACCGGCGAGACGGCGGAGGAGCGTCACTCTTGACTCCCTCACCCCGACGCCGTGTGTTGTGTGTTGTGTGTTATTGGAGTGCAGGGCTAGGGATCTGCGATGCTGTTGAACTTTACTGACTGTGACACCTCAGCAATGATCAGCAGCTATGGTAGCGTTAGCTGAGTGTGTTTGCTGGAACCCGCAGCAGGGGAGAACCAAAAAGGTCTAGATCGAAGGTCATTAACCTGGTTTCTGCACTCTTACCATGGCATGGATTCCATGGCAGGACCACTTGTGGCTCCTTAAGGAACCATGTTTCCATAGTGTGAGCAAAAGTTCTAGCTTTGCAGTTGAACTGTAAGTTCTCCAAAGAACTGTCCATTGAAAGTCTTTTGAGAAACAAATGGTTCTTCTAGCAATGGCTCAATGGATGAAGGATGCTGTGAACTCGAACCTGCCTCTTTTGAAGACTTGGATCATATCTGCACTTCCTATTTCCAAAAATGCCTCTGTAAAGAACTATCCTTTCAAAGGTTCTTCAAGAGATCATCGTGGTTCCTCTGTAGCAGGAATGGGGAACCAAGGGTAGGAACCCAGCAGAGGTTACTTATGTCCCTGTCAAACCTGGCTGTTAACAGCTGAGTTGAATCAGGTGTCCTTGAGCAGGAATTCAGCCTCCGGGAGTTCCCCACCCATGTTCTATGATAGCACACAAGGAACCCCTTTGGAGAACTGTCTGAAGAACCACCTGAACTGAATCTGCTTTGCTTGATCTAGCACCTCTGTATCTTCTGCAGTTCTGCATTGGTCAGTAGGACCACTTCTAATCGTAAGGGTTCCTCGTTGGTTCTTGACTTCTTTGAAGAGAAACTTTTGCTGTAGAACCTTTACGGAACCATCCAGTGAAGTCTCTTCTAGGTCAGCATTAAGAGATTTAGATCAAACCAGAGGGCTAAACATCTTAATCAGGACTTCCCAAAGATTGACCCCTTTATGTTCTTTGTCAAAACTCCAGAAGCAGAATGGTTTGTGACCACTGGTCTAGGTCAATCTGGCCTGGGCAGCAATTGTCGCCTCAGGCACTCTAGACTGTGCTTGACCGACCTCTGTCTGGATTTGGAATTGTGAGGTTTACAGGCTGAACGGCTTGGTCTCGTTTGACTTACTTGCGTAAAAGTCGAGTAAAAGTTTCTGCCAGACCGGATGCATTTGAAGAACCGGTCAGAGCTGGTTGCATGCCAGCTGTGTCCTGGCCTGACCAGATCTTTGGCTTTCTGGATCCGTCTGATCCTCGCCGTGTTGAAGGCCGGACTGTTTCTGGGTTCTTCCTGCCATGAAGGAGCAGTCAGATTTCCCGTGTCCTGCTGGAACCTTTGAACAGGGCAGCAGGGGGCGAGGGTATGTGGCCAGTGATGCTGATGGTCTGCAAGAGGAAAGAAGGCAGCTCTGTTCTGATTCCTATCTGCCCAGACATGGATCTGTGAGAATCAGATGCAGGGATTAGATGGGACAAGGCTTCTTTCAAACAAGAAATGGAATGGTGTGTTATTTGACCAAGAGAGATGACCAACACCTGAAATCAGATACTTGATAGCCTGAGAAGAGCAGAATACGTAGACCATGGCTACAAATTCCCATATCCCAGTGCATCCCTAATGTTCCAGTAAGGTCATTGTCAATGTTGGAGGTACGGAACTTCTTGTCTCCAAAAAAGGTAACTTTACTTAGTGACCTTCTTAGTGATCAGGGTTGCAGTAGGTCTTCCAGAGTCTACCTGGAAGTGCTAGACTCAAGGCAGGAATATGTCCTGGACAGGGTGCCAGTCCATCGCAGGATGTTGTCTAAATTTTTTTTTCTTGGAAACGGCCATCAACTGCAGGGCAGCCAACGCGCTCAGAGAAAAGCCACACCAGCTACCAGACTCCTGTGCTGACCAACATTGCTTTAAGGTTGATGAGAGGAAAGGGGAGAGAGGCAAGTGTGATGAGGGTAGAGATCGTGGCCAGTTGTGTTCTCCCAGGCTCTGGCCACTGATGGCAAAATGGCATGGCTTGAAAAATGTGATCCACCCACCTTTGTGAGATCATTGGATTTCTTCTGGAAATCTTGGTCAAAGATTCTGACCAGAGCTTTGGCTTTCTGGATCCGTCTGACCCTGGCTGTGTTGAAGGCCGGACTGTTTCTGGGTTCTTTCTCCATGAAGGAGCAGTCAGATTTCCAGTGTCCTGCTGGAACCTTTGGTCTGAGCCAAAGGTTCTTGACTTGGGTGTATGGTTTAGAACATCTACACTATATGGTACATGTAACACAGTCAAGTTCGAGCTGATGCATTGATTAGCATCCCGGACATTGATCAACAAACTGGCTATACCATTCAACTTGACCTAGGCTTAACTACACTCACGTGATTCAGGTTGCTGACTAGCTTCGGTCCAGTCAAGCGACCAATCAGTGCACACAATGCTTTAACATGATGTATTGCCCGTGGGTCTCTGGCTATAGGGTTAGCCATGTCCATTAGCCGCATTGATTTATGAGGTTGGACTACAACAGACACCCCTAGTCCTGCAGCTTCAAAGCTTTTATTGAAGTGCTTTAGCCATTAAGGCCTTAATCAGTGTACCTTTTTAGCACAGTGACAATAAAGCATTTCAGTCACAAAGCGTCATTTGTGATACGTACCAGCGAGGAAGCTCGGAGCTGACCTAAAAGTGACCTAAAAATGGCCTTTGGGTCATTTCTAGTTGAGGTTTTGATGGCTTCCTATTTTTTATTTGTCTATTTTTTAATTTTTCTTATTTTTCCGTCTTGTGACTGCTCGCATTCGGCAGTCTGATAGCAGCAGCTGTCTCATCCAGAGAGATCCCGTGGTAAAATGAAAGGAAAATAAATGAAATCAAGAAAGAGGGCGAGCTAGCGCATCCTTACAGACGAGGCTGAGGTACTGAAGCTCAAATCTTTAGCTCATCCCTAAACCCAGAAACCACTGTTTCACAACCTACCTAGGGCACTAGAAATGTCTACTACCTGTCTAGTGGCCTAGGTAGGTTGTGAAACCGTGGTTCCTAGGGTTAGGGCTCAGCTATAAGTCACAAAGACTGATAGACACATAGTGCACCACATTGGGAGCGAGGAGGAAAGCTTTAATCGGGCCTGAAGGCCTAAACTGAGCAGGAGAAGATCCTGCCTGAGTGACACCACTGTGTTTTGGGTTCCAGAAGACTCTGAAAACTGACCGGCCAAGTAAATCCTGTCTGGAATTGAGCCAAAGCAGGTCGGCGACAATAAGACCATTGCAGCGTATAACGGAATCACAGCAGAGTAAAGTAAATGATGAGCGATGTAAGGACAGTGAATGCCTTATACAGTAACAGTAGCTTTCCATATGTGGGTAACTGTAGCAAAGGGGTTTATCTGAGGTCACTTCACTCTCTCTCCTCTTCTCCACGTCACCCTACTTCCTGTCCAGCGTCCAGTAGGGGTCTCTCTCGCACCACAGCGCCAGCCGGTCGGCCCCAGCGCTGCACTTCAGCTGATGTCAGAATAAAACATTCATTTACACACATGGTTACGCAGGGCTTCCCAGCTCAGGTTGTCATGTGGTGCTGAGCAATCAGCAGTCCTCTAGCCAGTTTACACACACTGGGTTCAGTGGGATTGCAAGAACACTCAGGGTATCGGCTGTGGGTGTATATATATATATATATATATATATATATATATATATATATATATATATATGCTGCATATATGTAATATGTAGATCACATGACCTTTTGGTATTCACATATATGAGCGTGGACTGGTCCAATCATTCAATCAGTCAGTGATCATTTACATATATACATATATAATGAATATATATATATATATAGTCAGTTATGTATCATCATCATCATCATCATCATCATAACACAAAAACCTTGTAGCTCCAAAATGTCTACTTTACAGAAGCAACTTTCAGAGCATTTCTATTGGTCCAATCAGTCAGTTGAATCATTGGGATTCAAGCAATTGGACAGTAAATTGTCAGTGAAAATCAGGGTGGTATTCAATCTACCAGTCAGTTAATTCATCAGTCATCAGTCTAATCAGTCAGGAATCCAATCAGTTGGTCAGTGAATTGATGATTATTTAGTCTAATTAGTGAGGTGTCCTTTCAGTCAGTCAGTGGACCAGTCTGTCTAATCAGTCAGGTATCCAATCAATATCCAGTCAATAAATTGGCCAGTTGGCCAAATCAGTCAGCTATCCCATCCTCCAGTCAATACATTTATCAGTATGTCACATAAGTCAGGTATCCAATCAAGTAATCAGTCAGTAAATTGACCAGTCAGTCAGACAATTGAATCAGTCAGTTGAATCAGTGGGATTCAAGCAATCAGACAATAAATTGTCAGTGAAAATCAGGGTGGTATTCAATTTATCAGTCTGTTAATTCATCAGTCATCAGTCTAATCAGTCAGGAATCCAATCAGTTGGTCAGTAAACTGATTAGTGAATCATGTCAGTTATGTATACAGAGGTTGATCAGTCTGTCTAATCAGTAAGGTATTCAATCAGGCTGTCCAATCAGCCAGTCAATAAATTAATCAGTATGTCATATAAGTCAGGTATCCAATCAAGTAATTAGTCAGTAAACTGACCAGTCAGTCAGATGATACATGTAATTAATCAGTTAAATCATTGCTTTCCAGTCAATCAGGCTGTAAATTGACCAGTCAGTTAAATGAACCCAGGATCCAATCAATCAGTCATGTTTCCAATCAACAGTCAATACACTGTCAGTCAGATCAGTCATCACTTAGCTATCCAATAGTAATCCAATTAGTCAACCAAGCAGTCAGTTGGTCAGTCAGTTATTAAATTAGTCAGGTTAATCAGTCAGTCTGGTCTCTCTCTTTCTCTCTCTCTTCTCTAATTATAAATTGCCCTGCAGATTACATTAACATAAAGCTCATTTGTTAAGTGAATTGGCTCAGGCAGGGCAGGATTGTGTTTTATATGTCCACCATTAATTTCTCTGTGGAGAAGACCGGCCGCCTCCGAGCCTACTTAAGTAGCTCTACAGATGCGATTCATCACTATCATGTAGGCCTGAGCTGCTAATTCTGCACAGAAAGAGCGAGAGCGAGAGAGAGAGGGGGAGGGTGGTGGGTATTTGGCTGACACGCTCATCCAGAGCGACTCACACTGAAAAACAGTACAGCAGAGCTTATTGGCGGGAGGGTGTTTCTTTGTGTTTGTGTGTTTGTGGGTGTGTGTGTGTGGGGGGGGGTGGATAAGTGTGTTATCATAATGTGTCAGAGGCCACCACTGGGGGTCTCTCTTGCAACATTAAGGTGCTGGTATTTTTCAGAATGCTGGTGGTAGCGTATGTGTGTGTGTGTGAGACAGAGAGGTGTGAATGTAGTAGTAGTAGGATATGAGGCCCACTGTGTATTAGCCTGCAGTCTTGCATTCGTTTGGGCTGTGTAACGGACTTGCGTCCTTTTGGCCTCCGCGATGCACCTGGATTCTTGTGGGCTGAGTAACACACTTGCATCTGTTTGGGCTGTGTTACACACTTTCATCCAACACACCTGCATCCTTTTGAGCTGTGTGAGGCACCTGCACCCTTTTGGGCTGCATAATGCACTTGCACCTGTTTAGGCTGTCGTACACACCTGTATCCATTTGGACTTTGTTAACGCACCTGCCTCCTTTTGGGCTGTGTAATGCACCTGCACCCTTTTGGGCTGTATGAGGCACCTGCACCCTTTGGGGCTGTATGAGGCACCTGCACCCTTTTGGGCTGTATGAGGCACCTGCACCCTTTTGGGCTGTGTAATGCACCTGCACCCTTTTGGGCTGTATGAGGCACCTGCACCCTTTTGGGCTGTGTAATGAACCTGCACCCTTTTGGGCTGTATGAGGCACCTGCACCCTTTTGGGCTGTGTAATGCACCTGCACCCTTTTGGGCTGCATGATGCACTTGCACCTGTTTAGGCTATTCTACACATCTGCACCCTTTTGGGCTGTATGAGGCACATGCATCCATTGTACTGCGTAATGCACCTGCACCCTTTTGGGTTACGTATTGTACCTATATTCTGTTGGGCTATGTAACACACCTGTCCCCTTCTGGTCTGTGCAATGCACCTATATCTTTTTCGGGCTGTATTACACCCCTGTATCCTATTGGGGCTGTGTAACGGATTTGCATCCTTTTGGTCTATGCAATGCACCTGCATCCTTTTGGTCTGTATAACGCACCTGCATCCTTTGGGGCTGTGCAACACACTTGCATGCTGTTTTTTTCAATTAAACATTCTGAAACTGAAGATATTAATGAACTGTAATGTGTTCTGGTGTTTTTAATTAGTGTCTCTGTGACTCTGGATTTCTTCTGTTAAGTAGTTTAATGTGTGTGCTCCTACGAACTAATCACGTTAGGATTCCTATTATAAATCAGCTCATTCCCAAAGCTCTGATGGAATTAGGCTACTATTAGGTTTGCTGAAACGGGACAGACATTGCCCTAGTAAGGTGCCGCGCTAATGTGCTTCCATGGATTAGCGGAGGGGAATGAAAGACACAATGAAGAATACAGGCTAATAATCCTTATTATGAACTGTGAATTCAGAGCCACTTTTCATTTCTGGTCTAATGATGGGGGTAATTATGCAGCGTGTTAGAGCTTTATTTGAATTATTTGTTGTAAACATGGCCTTTGTCGACCGCTGATCTTAAATATGGAAATAATAATCCGGTAATTCAAGATGTTTTGCAGAATTTACACCCGTAGTCTTGCACATACTGCCTCTAGCTGTACCACCATTGCCCATAAGTTGAAAAATGAGGTGTGTAACATTTGTCATGGAGGTGAAACCTACAGGAACTGTGGATAGACATCACTCAGACCAGTTCAGGAGGTTTCACAAGTGGACGTTTATCATAAAGATCTACGAGTCATGTTCGAAAACCATATTAGGTTGTTGGTTAACTCCATCCATGTTATGCTCAGAATGGTCCATTCATCATATTAGCCCACGCCAAGGTTGTGGTGTTTCTGAACAGCTGTAACATTAAAACCACTGACCGTTGAAGGGAATACCATGGAGTTTTTGTCAAGTTGGCAAGTCTGTGTAATGCACCTGCATCCTTTTGATCTGTGCAATGCACCTGCATCCTTTTGATCTGTGCAATGCACCTGCATCCTTCGGGGCTGTGTAATGGCACCCGCATCCTTCGGGGCTGTGTAATGGCACCCGCATCTTTGGGACTGTATAATGCACCTGCATCCTTTGGGGCTGTGCAATGCACCTGCATCCTTCGGGGCTGTGTAATGGCACCCGCATCCTTCGGGGTTGTGTAATGGCACCCGCATCCTTCGGGGCTGTGTAATGGCACCCGCATCCTTCGGGGCTGTGCAATGCACCCGCATCCTTCGGGACTGTATAATGCACCTGCATCCTTTGGGGCTGTGCAATGCACCTGCATCCTTCTGGCCAGTGCAATGCACCTGCATCCTTTGGGGCTGTGTAATGCACCCGCATCCTTCGGGGCTGTGCAACGCACTTGCATCCTTCGGGGCTGTGCAACGCACCTGCATCCTTTTGATCTGTGCAATGCACCTGCATCCTTTGGGGCTGTGCAACACACTTGCATCCTTTTGGGCTGTGCAACACACTTGCATCCTTTTGGGCTGTGTAACACACTTGCATGCTGTTTTTTTTCAATTAAACATTCTGAAACTGAAGATATTAATGAACTGTAATGTGTTCTGGTGTTTTTAGTTAGTTCCAGTAGCATTCATCAAGTGGCGGGATATATTAGGCAGCAAGAGGGTCAGCAGTCAGTTCTTGAGGTTCATGTGTTGAAAGCAGGAATAAGGGGCAAGGGTAAGAAACTGAGCCACTTGATCTGGGTCCAAAGTGTGCTTAAATACAACTTACGGAACTTACAGCAAACATCTTAACCATCGCTCCAGGCAGACAAATATTTCCTGATAGTTTAATTATGCCTCAGACAAGGCTGCTTTATAGAACACGGCTCTCGGTCCACTGAGCACCTGATAATCCTTGAAAGCTGCGAGGAACCCCGAGATGTTAATGGCTTCTTTTGCTTCTGGAGCCACAGGTAGTGCTCTCTAATCTCAAATCACAGCAAGAGAGAGAGTGCGAGAGCGAGAGACTGACTTCCCCACAGTAGGAGAGAGATGCATGACGGGTTGCTATAGTTACCCAGCCTGTGAAATAGTCTGTAGTACATTTTTTTTCCCGGAGTACCATCTGGGGAATCCTGTCTTTAGGAAAGTCCTTGTGGAGTTGAATATTGATCATCAGGGCGAGAGCAAACACTCAAAACTCTCTCCTTTCTATCCGGCCCGATACATTGTCCCTTATTGGTTATTGTGACTAAAGGTCAAAGGTACGATTAGCAAATGAGCCTTCAGACGGATCCAGACCAATCGCAGTGTTCCGCAGGTGTTTGGATGGATCACATGACATTTTGGTCAAAAAAACGATTGGTCAGACCTGTATTGACAGACCACATCACATCAAGCATGCAATGAGGTGTTTTTAGTGTTGCTGAGAAACCGGGAAAATCGGCTAGCATAGAAAGGTTTTTGCGTGAACAGTGACATTGAAGAACCATATTTGTCATCAGTTCGGAACTATGTCAGAATACACAGCCTCAAATGTCTGTCCGAAACATCAGCCAATATCAGTAACTTCAGTAACGTTAGCTAGTAGCCTTACTGTAGTGATGGTACTTGGGTAAAAACAAGACTTCCAATGGCTGCTCTTCTCAAGTCCCAAGTGGCTCAATTGTTGGCACCATCCCTGGGATATGGCCTATGGACATTGCATCTGCAAGTCCAAGAAGCCTCCCACTCCCAGCATCCCTCAGGATGATGCTATCCAACATGGGAAGGATGTGGGAGATGTGGAAGCTTCAAGGAATACCTAGAAATGGGGTGTTGTGGTGCCTAAGGCTCATCAGTACTCAAGGTCATGCTAGCTCCTATCTGCTTGGAGCCAGTTGTAGAAGGTCGCCAGATTAACCTGGAAAAGTAATGGCACCAGGATGCTCTGGGGGAGATAGACTAATCAGTGGAGGCCTCTTTCAGGAGCTGCCATACTGCTCATGTTGGTTTAAAGTAGTTTGAGGAACATGATGAAGAGTTCGGTCATCTTGCAGAATCCAAGACCACCTTAAGAGAGCTTGTGGAGTCCGGTATCTGCTGTACCGTCTTGGTGTCAGAGACTACAGACACCACATTCAGAGGTCTTGCTAGATATCTGTGGTATCTGGTACCCAGCTTCAGTAGCGATAGCTAGTAGCGTTACCGAAGTGATGGTACTTGGGTAAAAACAAGACTTCCAATGGCCGATCTTCTCAAGTCCCAAGTGGCTCAATTGTTGGCACCATTCCTGGGATATGGCCTATGGACGTTGCATCTGCAAGTCCAAGAAGCCTCCTTGCCCCCTCAGGACGACGGTTAGTGTTTTCTTCCAAGTGTGTTGAGCCATCAGCTCTGAAAGCTCCATGAAAGATCCATGTGCTAGCCTTCATCCTCCCACTGCAGGTGGCATCGCAAGATTGCGGGAGTCCTTGTTGTATGTGGTAAAACCATGACAAAAGGTTGGGTAATTACCCTGATGTTACTGGCATGGCACAGGCCTAATCTAATCCCTGCTGAGGAACCTCCTGGCTCATTGCCGGGCTTCCCTTTTCTTCTTTGAGCTTTTGAAAAGTCCGTATTCATCGGAATGTGCCGCAGGGAACCACTCAGTCTTTTTTACGGAATGTAAAGATAGGGGTGTTTCTTTTTCCTTCTTATTTGTATAGGCCTAATGCGGAGGCCGTGAGAACCCGTGAGGGTATAATGCTATAGAACGGAACTAGGCCATCATCATGTGCCAGCTAAACGCTGTAACCACTCCCGTCTTGCTGTTTATGTGAGAAAGACAAGTGTTTGCTTTGTGAGTGTGTGTGTGTGTATGTGTGTGTATGTATGACTGAGTGTCCCTGTGTCCTTTGGCTCGCTCCATGGCAGCGTTCCTGTGGTGCTGGCATTCTGTTGTGTGAAAGCAGAAGCAGCAGAGAGTTGCTTTCTCAGAGCCCAGCTCGGAAACTTTAGAGCCGAGTTGGTTTATTGTGTGTGTGTGTGTGTGTGTGTGTATATATATATATGCCCCGTTAGGCTGATTCTGGATCAGCCTGGTGGATGTGGTTCCCATCAAGACAGCTCACTGGTCTGTCAGCGGCTTGGGGAAAGCGTAGAAAGAGTGTGTAGTAGTGATTCAGAAGTCTTGCCAGATATCTGTAGTTCCTGGTACCAAGATAGTACAGTAGAAACCACCAACAACCACCTTCAGAGGTCTTGCCCGATATCTGTAGTTCCTGGTACTAGGATGGTACTGTAGATACCACCAACCAAGCTGGTACAGTAGATACCACCGACACCACCTTCAGAGGTCTTGTTAGATATCTAAGGTATTTGGTACCAGGATGGAGGTACCAGGTCCAGGGCATGTCCTGTACATGACCTCTCAAAGTTCCCTTTGCTGCAGTAACAGCCTATATGGTAAAACATTGCTGTGAGGGATAGGATTGAATTCAGCCATTAAAAAAAAAGAATTTACTCCAGGTCCGTGCACAGCCTAATGCTGAGGGGCTTTGTAACCCTCTAGCCCACACCTTGGTGACCTTAGGCTTATATATGGCCACTCCAGAGCTTACCTAAGGAGCTGGTTTGACTCATCAGGAATAGATATAGCACTACTTGTACTTGTCTCATAAATTACACGGGCCACGGCTCGGCTTACCATCCAAAGCGCATTATTTATTAAAGCACTACATAAACGCTTACATTCCTACAAGCTCTGTTAATGCACCTCTGCTGAAAATGAAGCCCAATGAATTAATTAATACCAATAATGACCTTTTTCCATCAGAGTGTGTCTAATGTCCCTGCATTCCAGCGAGAACGACTTATGATTTATTCGGAAAGAAATGGGCCTATATGTTAATTAAGCTCAAATCCCAAGTAATTTGCTTCCCTCACCGAAATCCCCTTAATCTTATTAAATGCCGTGAATGTGTGAACAAGTCAACTGGAAAGTTAAATAAACGTATTGGGAAGATGCTATCTGATGATCTCATCAATTATTCACGGATCAGGTATGTTGGCATGTTGCAATGCCCCCCCGGCAACCCGATCCGAGTACACCACTGCTGGGTATGGGCCGGCTTTACTGGGCAAGCGAATAAGGGACTGGATGTGTATTTGGTGGTGGAGGTTGGTGGCAGTCCGAGTCCAGTGTTTTTTAGCACTGTTAGCCTAGCATTTCTTGGCTATACCCCATCAATTTTCCAAACTAATGAAGATCTGGATGTGTTTTGAGAGACGAATTTGAAAGAACAGCCTTTATTCGGACATGGTGGGATTGGTGACAGTCTGAGTTCAAAGTTAGCATAGTTAGCCTAGCATTTCGTGTCAATTTACATAGATTTACCAAGTAAATCAACATCTGGATGTGTATTGATGGACAATCCATTTATTTATTTATTTTTTGGGGGGGGGGGGTGTGCCTACAGAGAGATGAAGTTGGTGATAGTCCAGTGTCCAGAGTCCAGTATGTTAGCATCATTAGCCTAGCATCTGCCATTCTGAACTAAAGGAGCACCAATCATGTCTTCAGTAAATAGAATTTTTGATTAAAGTAAAAAAAAAAGAGACGGGTTGAAAGAACAGCCTTTTTGTCTTCAGTAAGGTGAGATTGGTGACAGTCTGACTCCAAATGTTTGTTAGCATAATTAGCTTAGCATTTCTTGTCAAATCCACATGGATTTACCAAACGAATGAAGATCCGGATATGTTTTGAGAAACGGGTTGAAAGAACACCCTTTTCGGACATGGTGCGATTGGTGATAGTCCAAGTCCAGTGTGTGTTAGCATAATTAGCCTAGCATCTGCCATTCTGAACTAAAGGAGCATCAATCATGTCTTCAGTAAATAGAATTTTTGATTAAAGTAAAAAAAAGGTGGTTCAGGTGGCGGTCAGCGGAAGCTACATGATCTCCAGCTCGCTCAGGTAATAAGATGCCAGGTGCCCTCGCTGCGAGTCGCTCGGTCTAGACTGTTCTACTTCCACTTCGTCTCTGTCGCCCTACTGCGCTGTCACAGTCCTCCTGACTGTTTGACAAACAGGACCATGACCCAGCAAAGCCCTCAGTGTGTGTGTGTGTGTGTGTGTTTCAAATGAGCTGTATTGTGCTGTCAGACTCTCTCTTGGCACCGAGTCCCAACAGACCAGCTGTCATCACTGTCATTTCAGCACTCCGACTTTACTCTGCCTTCTAGGCTCTCGAGCTGAGCGATACTGCGGAGACGAGTCACATTGTGATATTTTAGGCTTTTTGTCCCCCAGTTTGTTCATTTTTTGACAACTTCTCTTCCGTATACAATCAGCCAAACCAAACTTTCCCAATATTCTGCATAATTCACTTCATTTGACATGAACACACTGGCCTCTTGCAGCGGCACGGGTCGGGTCGTCTTCAACATTCCTAAAATTCAGCCATGTCACTCCATTGCTGCGATCTCTCTTCACTGGCTTCCTGTAGCTGCTGCCCAGGTCATCAGATTCAGACTGACTCTGGCCTACAAAGCCAAGACTGGACCAGCCAGCCCCTCCGTACTTGATGGCGATGGTCAAAAGCCGATCTGCACTAAGAGCCCCTCCAGCTTCAAGTACGGCTCGCCTCGACCCGCCATCCTTTAAGATCCACGGAAGACGAACGTCCAGACTTTTTTCTGTCCTGCACCGAAGTGGTGGAGCGAACTTCCCCTGGGAGTCCAACTCTCGCGGTCTTCAAACCCAGACTGAAGACCCCCCTCTTCCGAGAGTACTCAGGCGAAGAGAAGAGTACTATGGTCTTCAGATTGACCTGTGTTTAGTAGAGTCTAAGATTAGAGGAACTTTTAGTCTATTCAAACTAGCTGAGGTTTTTCTTGGGTAAATAGCAAAGCACTTTTGTAAGTCGCTCTAAAGAAGAGTGTCTGCTAAATGTAACGCTAGCTAATTCACAGCAAGGCCGTGCTAATGCAGTGGTAGCGAGACCGTGCTCATGATGAGTCCAGTAGACATTCTAGTGCCACGGTAGCAAAATTGAGTAGGTAGCCAGGTGTTTGAGAAAATTGAGAATCAATGGCAATGGCAAAGGAATGTCTGAGGCAATAATAATAATAAAAATAACAATAATAATAATTATTATTATGATCACAATTAATATAATAATAATTATAATAAGAAATCACAATTATTATTATTAATAATAATAATAATTATTATTATTATTAATAATAATAATAATAATAATTATTATTATTATTAGTGATCATTATTATAATAATAATAATATTCATCATCATCATCATCATCATCAACACCAACACCTTTTAAAGCATCGCTTTAATATTAAATTAACAGATTATGATGGTAAGACCCTCAGAATCCCAGAAATGTGTTATCATCACAATTAATAATAATAATAATAATAATAATAAATTATTATTATTATTATTATTATTATTATTATTATTATCATCATCATCACAATTAATAAGAATAGTAATAGTAATAATAATAATAAAGTGCTAATTATAATAATAATAATTATTATTAATAATCATTAATAATAATAACAGTAATAATAATCATAAGCATCATCATCCATCATCAACACCACCACCTTTTAAAAGCATCGCTTTAATATTAAATGAACAGATTATGATGGTAAGACCCTCAGAAAATCAGTTGTCTGGAGGAAAGGCAGCTCCGGCACAGTCAAAGCTCTAGAACCCCAGAAATGTTGCTGTGTTCCACACTGAACACTAAAAACTGTGCTGTCTCCTCCTGATACACCAGAGGACACACGGCAAGAGCACAGTGGTAAAAACTAAGGATCAGAACTGAACCCCAATGAATACCAAATGCACCGGTTTAGATGTTGACGGTAAAGCTTTTCAGCGGGTGCTGTCCATGGTTCTGAAAACGAGCATATGGCTGCTGCCTTCCATGGTGCTTAAATATGCGTTATGGCAGTAGCGCTATGTCTCAGTGCTCTTCAGCTTTTCATTTCTGGCTTGGTCTTCATAGTCCTTGGCTCGAGCACGGTGTCTGTAATAGCAGTTTAATTTAATAACAGATCTCTAGGGTAAATGACCCCACGTTATGTTTTCTGTCTGACCTGGACTGATGGTCCAGACTGCAGCTGCTGCTCTCCTTTCAGGATATGTGAGCGCAGAGGAAGGTGACTTTGGCTCAGGCCTAGGTCTATTAATTTGGATGGTGTTTCTTAACAACATGATACAACAGACAGGGTTATGCACCCAGTGCTTGCTCGTTGCTTCAGCTTGAGCCTGCTAAGGAGAGCTCAGCATTTCCCCAGAAACATGTGATGCATTTTCTGACTTATTTATGATCTAGAGTGAAAAGTCTATTTCTGTTACTTTGTTACTGTGCCTTTAAGACATGAGCTCTGTTCTGATTGGCTGTCTAAAATTCTGACTCATGTATAAAAACATTTAGAGCTGAAACACTACCAAAAACTGTAGTGTGGGTGGGGCAAAACATTGATAGGCTGAATATTCTGTGATATGTAAATGAACTGCTTATTGGGACATCAGAAAAACAGTCAATTCAGTGTGCTACCCCTACGGCCCGGGGGTCGCGGGTTCGAATCCCGAGTCATGCCGCTTTTTTGCCATCAGTGGCCAAAGTCTGGGAGAGCACAGTTGGCTGTGCTCTCTCCAGGTGGGTAGATGGCGCTCTCTCCCCTCATTACTCTTAAGCAGTCTAACCAAGCTTGCCTAAAATAATCCCCACCTGAGTCTAAGATCAGCATGGCTATTGTCGTGTCTTTCCTGGGATGTAACAAAGCCCACCTACAAGGGGCTGTTCTGGGTTCTGTGGCATGATGAAAGAGCTCCACCCACTTCATTTGTGATGAGTTGGAGTGATTGGCAGAACCAATCAGTACCTGACCTCTGGGCTCTGAGTGGCTAAGTGGTGTAACGCCCTACCACAATGGCCTGGGGTGGCTTTGCCATCAGCGTCCGGAGTCAGAGAGAGCACAGTTGTTCGCGCTCTCTCCAAGTGGGTAGAGGGCGCTGTCTTTTTTGAATACGAGGCATCTGTTGCAGTGCTGTTGCAGTGGAGCTAGGTACCCGCCACCTTCCTCCGATTGTGTTCTCTCCCTGAAATAAGGCGATGGCTGGCTTGGCATGTATTGTAAGGGGCATGTGTTAAGTCTTTACCCTCTTAGTGTCAGGACCATTGCTAGTGCTCTTGTATGGCTTGTATGGCACTAATGCTCTTGTATGGCTGAATACAAACAAATTCCCTACCGGTGTCTAGTGTGAAGTCTTCCCAGAAGTTCCATCTTTCATTATGTGCTAAGTAAATACTAGCGCTGGGCTGTGGTGACTGATAGTCGAGAGTAAATGAGTCTGCAGATGGAGGGAGTGATTTGCCAAAGTGCAAAAAGGAATAAATCTTTGCTGTAGAAGAGGACAGAGAGGACAGGGAGGGCAAAACTGCAGCCTCGCTCAAGGTCCATTCGGCTATTTGCATTCACTGATTTAATAAACTGCTGGTCCCTGAAAAAAACTGGCCTCCAAAGAGCAAATAAAAGAAGATAACTAACAGATAAAGATGCATAGAAACACCTACATCAATTGCGGCTAACGACTGGGGCCACAATCACCAGCTTGAAAAAGTGAGTCAGCCTTCAACCAGTAGGTCCAAATCAGGGAATCAGACAGTGACTCATAGCCATTCTTATCACAACAGGGATAGCAGCTTTCAAAAGTAGTTCAGGAAACTGGCGTCATCCAGGAACCTCACTGTCTCTTCTAAGGGTCCCATATTTGCCAAGGTTTCTTGGACACTATACAGTGTGAAAGTATGGAAGCAAACCTATAGCCACATGCAAGGGTTTGAGCATGTCTCGACTTAACATTGCTACCCAAGCATTAGCTGCTAGCAAACCACCAGCCTCACCCTTGCACCTCCACCACCATCCAATAGAATCCAATCCAATCCAATCTAAACACTAGTAAATATAAGATCTACATCTTAAGACTCTGAAGGCTTTAAGTCTTGAGTCCTTCATCAGGCAAGGTCATCGTCAATGCTACAGGAAACAGAATAAAGCTAATTTTATACCACAGAATCTTGTTCACAATAAAAAGCAGATATTTTGGACCCCAACTCCCTATTGTTGAAATGCCATTGACCGTTCTATGCAGGCAATGGTGGTGCAGCAGAACTAGGCTTGCCTGGATTTTCTTGTTTAAAGAATGTTGTAAAAAATAATATTGCAGAAATCTGGATGCTCAGTTAGAAGGGACTGTTCTAGTAGGTGGCGGATGTGGCGGATGACTTGCTCCTAGGCCTGCTGGAGGTACAGGGCTTTGCATCTCTACTAAATGGTTCTTTGGCCCATCTGGCATCACATAGGCCATTGAAGCAATCAGTAGAGATGTAGCTGCGAGTCTTGAGTTGAATCTTGAGTCTCTGGGAGTCTTGATTATTTGGGGTTGAGTCTTGAGTCACTGGACTGTGAGTCTGAATCTTAAAGTATTTGAGTCGGTAGAAAACAGTAGAAAACTCTGGACGCTCCACAGAAGAGACCATTATTTCTTTCTCTGCAGGTCAGGGTGAATTCAGCACTATCATGGAATCATGGAAATGAGCAGACAGGGGCTCTACATTATGAAATCCAGTGTAAATAAAATGCCATCCTCAATGCAGTTCTTACCATCTGTCGTGGCGTGCTAGGCCAGACCAAGATGGGACGAACACGTGCAGAGATGGTTTCAAAGCAAGCATTTATTAACAAAAACCAAGGATACATAAAAGGGTACAACAAGGCAAACGATGCAGCAACTAAGGGGGTACAAACACAAACACAAATGTGGCAAACAAGAGGGTGAACCAAAAATGAACCTGGGACTGGGAGTTGAGCTGGCGTGAGCGGCTCAAAAAGGGGACCAGAAAGGAATCCTACAGGCAGAGCCTGGGCTGAACAGGGGTTAACGTAAACTGTGCTAGAAAACTATAATGACAAAGGGGGGAACCGCAGCGTGCTGCCATGAGCGAAGGTCGCCTAGCTGGAACGTGGGTAGCCAGAGGATCCGTACAGTGAGCGAGCAAGCCCCGCAGAAAACATGGATAGCAGGGGGACCTGCTCCTGAATGAGAAACACCGAGCAGAAGCTGGCCTCAACACACCTCTAACAGTACGGGGAACCTCTCGGGCGACCTCAAGGTCCCAAACGATGCAATTCTAGGCCTCGAATGGCGATGTCGAGGCACCTTAAATAACTCCCAGTCCCAGGTGAAACTCATAAACCTTGAATCAACACAACAGAACATGAACCAAACACACATGAACACAAATGAACATGAATCAACTCACTGAACCAAACACATGAACGTAAACGAGGCGGAAGTCCTTATTTGGGCCTATGGGAGGTAGTTCGGAATCGCCCCCGGGGGAGGGCACGATACCGAGGGGCTGACACCAGCCAAAGAAGCCAATGGCTTGAATTCAGCACCCGAGCGAGACTTCACCACCAAATGTGCCTGGGTGGTTTAGATTCTACACTACATAAAACCACAGCTCTGATCGGCTGAAATAACCCACATAAATGGGCCGACTGCTGACTGCATGTTAGGAGCGGAAATCGGCCGAATTAATACAGCTGTCACTTCTAGGTTCCTGATCTGATATCAAACCATAATGGAATACCTAAACACACTCACATTCACACGTGCCTCTGCCAGTCTATTTGCATCTCATTTAGAGATTGGAGCTGGTTCTGTAGTCCAGTCATTTTGACAGCTTCAGAATGACTTCATATGGAAGAAATTAGGTTGCGCCCGTCATCTCTCAGAGCAACCGTGTCCATTTGGCTTATCATCGTTAGGTTTAATGAGGTTTCCAAGGCCTGTCCTAATGTCTCCTAATATCATGTCACACTTGCTAATGTGGGTAACATCCAATGAAAGCTAATAAGTACAATTATCATGATTGTATTTGTACAATGCTAATTGGAGGCACCAATTAGGGTAATGGTGTTTGCATAATGCCAATTGGTGGCTGTTTGTATGCATTTACTCTTGGCAACATTGACCAAACTGTTCCTGTTGGAAATGCTTCAGGAGCATCATGCCTGACCGCAAGGTAACCTTTTAAGGCCTTACCCTTGAAGTAGCTGGCTAGACCGGGCTTGTTATTTTGAACTGCAAACTTGCTTTATGCAAGCCTGAGTCCAGTCTCAATTTTCTAGGGTGCGAATCCCAGTCTAGTGTCAAGTGAAGTGTCTAGAATGCTTGAGTATTTGGGTGTGAGTTGAGTCTTGAATCTAGGGGTTGCAAGTCCAAGTTGAATCTCGAGTCTCCAGGGTTGCAAGTCTGAGTTAAATCTTGAATTTTTGGGGTGCGAGTTGATGGGCTGAGTCGGAGTTGAATCTTGAGTCTCTAGAGGTGAGAGTCTCTTGAGTCTTAAACCTCTGGGATGCTTTTTTTAATCTCGCATCTTGTGAATTTGGGGTGTGAGTTGATTCTTTTGTCTCTGGGCTGTGAGTCTGAGTTGAATCTTGAGTATCTGGGGTGAAAGTTGAGTCTTTGGGTTGCAAATCGAATCTTGAGTATATGGTGTAAGAGTTGACTCTTCAGTCTTTGCAGTTAGAGTTAGAGTTGAGTCTCGTGTCTCTGGGTTGCGAGTCTGAGTCTTGAATTTTTGGGTTGCGAGTTGATGGTCTGAGTCGTAGTTGAATCTCGAATCTCTACAGTGAGAGCTGAGTCTTAAACCTCTGGGATGCTTTTTTTTTAAATCTTGAATCTTGTGAATTTTGGTGTGAGTTGATTCTTTTGTCTCTGGGCGGTGAGTCGGGCTGTGAATCTTGAGTATTTGGGGGTTCAGAGTTCAGTTTCAAGTCTCTGGGCTGTGAGTCAGAGTTGAATCATGAGTATCGGGGGTGAAAGTTGAGTTCTGAGTCTTTGGGTTGCAAATCGAATCTTGAGTATATGGTGTAAGAGTTAGAGTTGAATCTTGAGTCTTTGGGTGGCGATTCCTGAACATTTGGAATCTTGAGTCGGAATTGAGTCTCTAGTCTTCGGTGTCAGGATTTGAGTCGATTCTCTGGGGTGCAAGTCACATCTGAAGTTTGTCGGGGTGTGAGTTGAGTTACTGGCTTGTAAGTCTCAGATAATACTTGCGAGTTGAGTTTCGATGCTCTGGAATAAGTCTAGTAAGTTCAGTCGTGAGAAATTGGTTAGAAAACAAATTCATTCATTAGTAATGAATCAGGACTAACCATGGCTTTGAGATACATGAAACCACAGATTATCTTCAACTATAAACTAAAGAGTATGATCTAGCAGAAAGTAGTGCCTTTAGATCCTTCACCAAGACCCTTTCATGTAGTGCTGAGCTTGACAACTTTAGGAGGTTCTTCAATTTAAATTGTAGAGAAACCTTTAAGAAAAGGTTTTAGAATAAAAAGGTTCCTCAGAGCACATTAAGTAAATCCTCCACAGTTTCAAACTTAAAAACCTCCAAAAGGTCCTCAAGGATCTTATACTTTTACCAGTGTGCACTGAAACTTTTCTCAGTAGCAGTATGTAAATACTTGCAGTAGCATTTGGCCTCTTGTTGAGTCCAACTCACAGTGAATTCATTAGCAGGTCTATTTACAACTCGGCATATGAGAAATGCAGCACAGGTGAAGAACATTTGCTCTAGAACTTTAAAAACAATCCACTAGGAAAGATACACATCCAGTATATCCCATCAGTAGGTTTATGAGGTTTAGTCCTTGTGTAAGGCCAGAAATAAGCACTGCTTTTGCTGTTTATGTTCTGTGTTTTGTGTCCAGATGTCCTTTTCAATACTGCTTTCACAAGAGGCCACCTGCCAAACAAGAGGAGTAGTTCTACAATAGAACCTGTGCGTCATCTGTTTTCCATTGGAAAATAAATGTCTTTTTCAGAAAATGCTGCCATCACCACCCTTTTAAACCCAGTACATGTCGTCCTGTTTACACACCCGCCCCCCCTAACTTTAGCATGGTGCCGCCAACAAAGTGATTACACATCTCAAGTGGACTATCAGAACACACTTGCTAAGATAAGATGGTCTCAGTAAGAGCATTAGGATGCTAAGCAAACTGCAATGCAATGCTGTTTTCTACTAATTGTTGAATTGTTGGTGAGGGGGATGTTTGCAGCAGAATTTAATCAGGTAGGGATGTCCCAATCCGATCTAATGGATTGGGATCGAGAGGCGATGCAGGCATATTTGAATAAATCAGGTATCGCTATTTTAATCCCAATCCAGTTCCGAATTTTTGTTTTGTTTTGAATTTAGTGTTCAGAGCGCCATCTGACGGCCTCAAGGTGCCAGTAATCTACATTATTTTTACTGGATTGGGCATTGGCTATTTTAATCCCAATCCAGTTCTGAGTCTTTGTTTTAACCGCAGTGTTCAGAGCGCCATCTGATGGCCTCAATGTTCCATCAACGGACCACTTAGCTTAGTTCCTTCTCTGAAAGCACTTGGCCTAAGGCCGTTTGACTCATCTTATTTACAGATGGTGTTTTTCCATACACCTAAAGCTGTTTAGTCTGATGTGAAACCTGACGTTGCAATGGCTGAGGATGTCCTAAAAGCTCCCACATTTGACCAGCGCACAGTGTTAATGTAGGATATCGGTCCACCCAGCATGAAAACCAGTTCAGCTGTGTCCATGTGTGGGAATACTGGTGTCTTGTCCTGGCCTAGTTTGGATTATACTGGATAAATGTATGGCTGTAAGTGAGTTTTCACCATCACTGGAGACTGGTACAGTAGGAACTTGGTTAACCATCGCTAGGCAAAGACCTAGGGCTGCTGTTCTCCTCATGTATCTGTCATGTTTTTGAGCTCTGGACACTTTGGACATTCTAGAAACCAGAAATGTCAAATGGCAGCTCACCTCACCCGGCTGGGACGCAGCATAAAATCCTAGACATATTCAGCTGTTGTTTCAGCCACAAGGGTTTTGTCTATTCTGACTTGAGGATGAAGGGTCTCTTTATTCTCTCTCTCTCTCTTATCTCGGTCTCCCTCTCTCTCTCTCTCTCGCTGAGAGTAAAAATGTGTGTTTAAACTGAGGGTGTTTATTTATTTACAGCCCCAGACATTCCACAGAAGCATCTCACGCTCGTAATGTCACCTTGATATATTTGTGATAAACATGCCCAGAATCACACACCCACTTACTTCAAAGTTCTCCAAGTTCTTCAGAGTTTGCTGTCGACCTACTGAGGAACAGATTGCGCAGGGAGAAAATCCCCAGCATGACTAAATCCCAAGTGGAAGAGTCCATTAACAACGAGCTGGTGGACACAAACATCCATCCATCTATCCATGGGGTTGTCATGTCCTGTCCATCCATCTATGGAGTTCTCATATCTCATCCATTGTCCAACTGTCTGGCCCACCACATCCAGGTCCACCTTCCTGCAGATTGCCCTGCTTGTCCAGCTGTCCATTTCACCTCTAGCCCACTCTCAGGCTTAAGCCACATCTCCCCCACAAACCGTCAAATTCATGCGAATTTTAAATGCCTCAGGCCGTGAATTAAGGTAATACAATACTGAAATAATGATGAGCGTAGCTCCATTCGGCGCGTTAATAAAACATATACAGGAAGCGAGCGCTGCGAATCCAAAGCGTTTTTAATCTGATATTCATGCCTAACGTAAGAAAAGAAACACATCCTTTAGATCAAAGATTGAAACCCAGTAATATCCTGAAGGGCAACAGTGTTACTCTGCACTTCATGAAATATGCACGTCGAGCCTTTGCGGGCTGCTAACAAAAGCGCAGCGTTTCTGCTAATGGTGGGGGAAATGAAAGTGTCACCTGAATGTGGCGTTCGGGGACTTAACCTTGCGATAGTCCTCCAGCTTTCACAACACAATTGGAAATAATTACAGTCTGATTACAGCTTTCCTGGTTTAATGTGCAGAGATTTTTAAGTGTTAATCTTCTACTTGTTTTACCTCATCTGGTAAAGCCTTGGTTCAGTCAGGTGCGTGGCAAAAGGAATGTAGATCGGACTGCACGTTTGGGCTGTGTTGTACTGGACTGAACAAAACTTAATGATAGCGGTTGGCCACTAACATTGGCCGATAAAGACGAGAACATCAACATTGGCGGGATTTTAACTCACAACCTCCTGCCATTGGGACGGTTGTCACCAAACTATTGACTTTGTAACGCCAATCCTAAGAATATTAATACTAATACTAATAATTGTCATAATATTTGGTACTACTGGTGTTTGTCTCAGTTTCTTAAAACAAATTAGTCAGATCAGTCCCTATAATTAATATTGGTCATCTCATTCATTTATATAATTTTGATATGTATCCATCCTATGCATCCATGCGTAAGGTTCTCATATCTCATTGGTCAATCCATCCATCTGTCCATCCATTATCCATCTATCCAACCATCTGTTCATGGTGTTGTCATATCCCATCCATTCATCTATGGAATTCTCATCTCATCCATTGATATAATTTTGATATCCATCCATGAGGTTCTCATATTTCACCAGTGTAAATTTTCAAGTGTAATTTTCATTAGCGGTTGGGTCCTCATTGGGTGGTAGTGTGGCCCCATCACCCATACATCAATCTCCAGAGTTCTCAGGTCCCATTCCATTAATATTCCATCCATCTGTCCATCTTTGGAGTTCTTATAACCTATTCGTCCATCTATCAATCAATCCATCCATCCTTGGACTTCTTATATCTCATCCATTTATCCATTTAAACGATTTACCTATGCATGTAGTTCTCATGACTCATCCATCCATCAATCTATCCAATTTATGAGGTTTTCCTCAGTCAGTCCATCCAATTCAACCCATCCATCCACCCACCTGTGGAGTTCTTATTTCTCATTAGTTAATCCATCCATTCCATCCCTCCATTATCCATCTAACAATCTGTCAGTCTATCGGTTTATGGTGTTGTCATATCCCATCCATTCATCTATGGCATTCTTCTCATTCATTGATATAATTTTGATATTCATCCATCCTATGCATCCATCCATCCATCCATTCATCCATAAGGTTCTCAGATCTCATCAGTCAATCCATCAATACATCTATCCACTCACCCATCTATTAATATCCCATCCATCCATCCATCCATCTTTGGAGTTCTCATAATCCATCAACCTATCAATCCATCCATGGACTTCTTATATCCCATCCATTCAAATGATTTACCTATACATGTAGTTCTCATAACTCATTCATCCATCCAGGTTCTTATCATCATGAGGTTCTCGTCAGTCAGTCCATCCAATTCATCCCATCCATCCATTCATCCATCTTGTGCATTTGACACAGTCAGACATCTACCAAACCCTTGTCCAGTCCCAGATCATTCTACTGTCTTCAGTTCAGTCTTCATCATGGCTTCTCTGCATCATCCTTTTCATCATCTTGTCCTACACAGCACCTAAAAGCACTGTCCGATGAAGCCCCAAAGACAGTTTTCTCCACAGTCCTGGTCCTTTTTATCTGCAGATGAACCGATGTAGGTGGCTAAGCTGATATTTTGCTGCGAAAGGGCGACACATACCATGCATCTGAAAGTGTGTATTTTAGCGTGGAGACAGGCGTAGATTAGGATCTTGAAGGTCAGCATAAGCATATGGAGAACGCTGTTTATTTACCGCTGTTCCCAACAAGAACAGCACGATTCCTTCTGCAGAATGTCAGCCGTGTCCCCAGCCTGAAGCCTTAAAGGTCACCTCATGTAGAAGGAGAACCAGAGGACTGTCCAGGTAAACTAATGTCAAATGATGAAAATAACTTCCATTTCTTTTCATTTAAAAAAATAACTTAATATACAGTGTTCTTGCCCGATCAGACCTTGGGTACCTACTTACTGAGGTAGACCTTTACCATTGGAAATGTGACATTTTTATTTTTGCTGTAGCAGAAGGTGGAGCTAATTAACTTATTTAGTTTTACAAATTCATAACATTATGGTGTCTGTGTCTGTTATATGGCCAAATAAGCTCATTCCCCCATGTGCATTTAAGATAGCCACAGGGTGGGGGCGCTGTGGTAGCTCACTGATTGGTGGAAAAACATGCTAAGTTTGATTGAATGCCAGAGCAAGCAAACCTGGATGAGCCAGTCTACTAAATGTTCCTGAAAACAGTGGAAAACACTCCTAAGACCATCCCCTCAACTCTGTCCTCTCAGATATGAGACTGTATCCTCTAAACAGATGTGATTTGAGCTTGCTAGCTAGTCGGCTACAAGTCCAAACACAGGTGGTTTTACGGTATGAAGAAAGCGGATACCACCCAACCCTAGTTTGAGGCCTTACAAAGGTTCTAATAGTCATCTTGGTGAGGTTTGATTGGGATCATTGTCCTGTTGCAAGATCCAGTCAGTGTATCTGGGACATTTTGGGATTGGGATCATTGTCCTGTTGCAAGATCCAGTCACTGTATCTGGGACATTTTGGTCAGCCAATATCAGTTGGTATCATCAGTCATGAAAATCATATGCTAACATGCATAATTCATCACAATCATGATGGCACTGTGATATCGCCCACTTCTAGCCTCTTGTAAAAATCTCTATTTAAGCCCAAGTTAAATTCCAATGCACAGAAATCCATTGTCTAGCAACTGCAAATGCAGCTGCTTGGGTAATGTTACTGTGCCTCAACGCAGATGAAGGCCGTCATCAAACAAAGAATTATGCGAGCCATTTAGCGATCTTTCAGCGAGCTACAGTGTTAGTCACTGTTTCAAGGCCAAATGCTGTGCTAGTCTGGCGAGCCGGGCCGTCTTATTGGATGTGATTAGGTGTGCACGGGGGTAGAAAGGATTCAGATGTTCCTTTCAGTAAAAATCTCATCATCTGTGCTCCACGGTCATGGCGCTTTAGCCTGACACAATGACTGCAGTGTCTCTAAGGATGCACACGCAGCAAAGAACATCTGCAGCAATAGCTGCTGCCTTGTCACAGTTGTATTTACACTTGCGTTCAAGGGGCTGTTCCACAGCTATACTGACTTTTACATAGTATACATACAGATGAGGCCATATGTTTACATAATAGTGTTTCAGAGGGTTATTTATAGCATCTCGAAAACAGCTCATGCTGTGGGATGTCCTAGAGCCACATAGTGGAGGTGTGGAGGTGAATGGAGTTCTTGCATATTGAGGGGATCCCAATGACATAACAGTGTTGTCGGCCACTGATGCCAGAGGGAAGCGACAACACCAGCGAGTGGTACAAGACGGAGCTGCTGTACATCCCGGGAACTGCTGTACCAAAAAACGATCTTGCCATCACCTTTGAGAACTCACTGGTCACTCCTTCTACAGAAGCTTGAAGCCTAGGTGTAGTAATGGATGATCAGTTATCGTTCTCAAGTCATGTTGCAAACATAACTCGGTCCTGCAGATTTCTCCTGTACAACATCCGGAGAATTCGACCCTTCCTCTCTCTCGAGAGGCCACCCAGGTGCTTGTTCAGTCTCTCGTCACTTCAAGACTTGACGACTACAACTCTCTTCTGGCTGGTCTTCCTCTGCGCACCATCAGGCCCTTGCAACTCATCCAGAATGCAGCGGCACTGGTCGTCTTCAATGTCCCTAAATTCAGCCATGTCACTCCACTGCTGTGTTCTCTTCACTGGCTTCCTGTAGCTGCCCGAATCAGATTCAAAACCCTGACGCTGGCCTACAAAGCCAAGAACGGATCAGCCCCTCCGTACTTGATGGCAATGGTCAAAAGCCGATCCACACCTAGAGCCCTTCGAGCTTCAAGTACGGCTCGGCTCGACCCGCCATCCCTTAAAATCAGAGGAAGACAAGCGTCCAGGCTTTTTTTCTGTCCTGGCACCAAAGTGGTGGAACGAGTTTCCCCTGGGTGTCCGAATCGCTCGCTGTCTTCAAACGCAGACTGAAGACCCACCTCTTCTGAGAGTACTTGGACGATTAGAGTACTATGGTCACCTTATTGTCTTGTGTTTAGTAAGGTCTAAGCTTTATTTATTGGTCTATTCTATAGATTTATTGGTCAATTCTAACTAGCTAAGGCTTTTCTTGGGTAAATAGCAGAGCACTTTGTAAGTCGCTCTGGATAAGAGCGTCTGCTAAATGCCATAAATGTAAATGTAATGTAAATGTACATAACAAGTGTCTTAACCTTCTGCAAGGCACCAGCATCTGGCAGCATCCCTGAGAAATCTCAGCCCGTTCCTCATGGGCAGTGGCCTCCAGTTCACTAATACGAAACCAAACCACCTTTTTCAAACCCCACCACCAGAATCTTCCAGGACTTCTTCTGAAACCAAGCCTTGGTGGACTTTGATTGGGATCATTGTCCTGTTGCAAGATCCAAAGAGGCCCAAGCTTCAGCTTCCTTGTTTAAGGCATGATATTGTCCTACTAGGATTTCCTGATACTTGATTGAGCCCACCTTGCATTTCCTCCACACACTGCAGGTTTCCAGTGCTGGAGGAAGCAAAGCAGCCGCAGCACACCACCGAGCCATCATCATGCTTCACCATAGCCACATTGGCCTTTTTTTTAGCAAATGCTTCATTTTTCTTCCTCCTAGACGTACCGCTGAATCATAGACCCAAAAAAAAGCTCCAATTTTGGAAAAGATGGATTTTAATGGCATCTTTTAAAAAAGCCTCTTAAAAAAGCACCTTTGTTTTAAAAAAGTATACCCTGGATTTTTCCCCCTCTCTCACAACAGCGGATAGAACGTCCTTTTCACAATCGCCATGGCAACCTGTGTTGATGGGTAACCTGGGGGCTCAGAAAGAGCACTCTATTTACTAATGGTTCTTGACTACATTTCAGCTTAAAACCACCAAACGAAAGCATTCGCAAGTCATTTTGATATCTGCACAAATTGAAAACACACAATAATATGCGTTGTTGGTTTTCTTGTTGGAAGTGTTTGTGGGTCGGAGATCAGTGTGAGCGGGAAAGGCATTCAAACATGAAGGCTGCTGCTCTCTTTTTTTTGAAGTCCTGATAAACAGCCTGAATGTCGAAAAGTGCTCATGTTTCTGAATCGCCCAGCAATAACACTCCTACGACTTTGCAAAGAAGTGGCCATACTCACCAGCAAGGTTAATTGCAAGGCCCTGCATGCAAAATACACTGTTGTGGTGTGTTTACTCATAACACTAAAATAATATACTCGCAGTATTGTTTTGCTGTGCTTGCTGTGATCTAGGCATCACCACGTTTCCTGCTGATGAGCCTCTCAGTAATTAGCCTGGAACTGTTCCGGGTCTGCAGGGAAGGTGCTATACATTTACCAGTATTTCAACTCCAGCTTGAGTTCACACTGACCCCCTTCCTATACTTTGCTACAAAGGTGCTACAATCCGTTGCAAAACAACTACTGTATGTTAACATTTTAATTATGTAAACATTTGAATAATTTATAGTGATTGTAATAGTGATGCATGAGTGAAGATTTTTAAGAGTATCTTTTTAAGAAGAGTGTGGCTGAGACAGACAACTGGTCCCCAGTGGGAAATGCTTGGAAAGACCATGTTTGCTTACTGACTGACTGACTGATGGAATTGTTTGCCTAGAAGAGACATTTTCTGGTACTGACGTTCTGAGGACGACATTTAGCCACAAAGCTAACAAGTATCTGTGCTGCTGAGAGGAGCTGTGATCTTAGGTAAGCTGAGGTTGAGGTTGTTTGAGATATGATCTGTAGTGATAGCATGGCGGCTCAACTTTGCATTCCGACCACTGACCGCAGTGTTCTCATTGATCTTGTCCAGCCTTTCTACAGTGGTATTGAGGCATTAGAATCGCTGCTACAGTGACTGCCGGCCTGGCCGATCATCACTGCCACGGCGTTAGTCACAAGCCATGTTAATAAGGTCTTTAGTCCTTCCTATCGAGACACTAGTACATATGAGGTCTACATCTTAAGGGCAAGGCTTGAATCCTTTACTAGGCAGGGTCACATGAAATGCTACAGGAAACAGAATAGAGGTCATTTTATACCACAGGACCTTTTTCACCATAAAGCGCTAATGGCGGTCCAGCGAATCTAGGCTTGTCTGGTTGTTCTTGTATTGAGAGGGGCTTCATCAGACACAATTTGCACTTTTTAAATGAAATTTTAAGGAACGTTTGTGTGAGTTTTATTGAAGTTTATCTGATTTTAATGTTAAACGTCCTCTAGATTGAGTGCAGCTCCCCATTTCAGTACAGTTATTGCAGAAGATAACTTACTGAACCCACAGAAGGTCACAGTTAATCAAAGGATTGACATGAATTTGACAGGAATTGTCTACTACTCAGTTTTACTGCAACAAGTTCTTTCAAAAACACAGATTCCAATCTGTTGATGAGGTCCAAATGTAAACAAACATACATGCAGTTATAAAATAACTGAATTTTAGGACAAGGAACATGTATGAAGGCCTTTAAATTCCATCTCTGTCTTGTTTAGGACGAGGTTTTCACCACCCATTACCACCCAGTCACCTTCCTTCAACTCGATCAGTCCTATCTCCCAGTCTTACCTCCGCTTATCAGAGGAGGTCTGGCCTTCTGGCTGAAAGCAGAAGTTCTCTCACCTGACTGAATGACTGACGGACGGACCGTGTTGAAAAGTGCATGGGCAAGAATTGGTCAAGCAGAAGCCACCTGAACTCCAGTTCAAGGTTCTTAGAATCTCCTCCCACCTCTCTCAGAGTCTCCTCCCACATTATTGCTTGCATATTTGTAGTTAGTTATGAAAGTATGTAATAACATTTGAACCATATCGGAAAACGGAAAAACAGCAATCCCTCTAAACCTCTAACGGTTAAAGGTTTTTACACCTACCTCCCAGCGAGGTACGTCTACCGACAGCCGAGTCGTCTGGCAGGGGAGCTGGCATGATCTGAATAACTTCAATTAAGACCTGCTGGCTTTTCTACTTGGCCATTAAACCGTGACGTACAGCTGCACATGTAAAATCCCAGAACAATAATAAACTCGCACAGCATGACCAATGGTTCCCTCCGGGCACGGAGCGACACGTTCAGCCAGAAACTTTCTGAGGCGGGATCAGCCTGCTGTAAGCCGCCATTCAAACAAACGTGCCTCTCTTAGGAGACTGAGGATCGTCCTCTATCAGCTTTTGGAAGCGTCCAGAGGGACTTAAAAGCCAAGTGTGAGGTGTCCCTGGCCACAATGCAGAAGAAGCCCACGATTTGCAGGCAGGTTTGTGTCTTGGAGAGCTCTCGTTGTGGACAGAGCTGGAGGAAAGTGAGAGAACAGGTCTACGTCTAGACGATCTTACCTGTGCAACAATATTTTAATATCGTAGTGGCACAGTGGCCCACAAAGCACTTTATTAGGAACACTATACTACAGCTAGACCAGACTACATTTCTCCAGTCTTCAACTGTCCAGTATTGGGGAGCCTGTGCCGAGCCACTGCAGACTCTCCATCTCCAGCTTTCCATGCTTGGCTAAAAGAATTGGAACCTGGAGTGGTTCTTCTTCTGTCGTAGCCCATCCACTTCAAGGTTGGAGATGTTGTTCGCTGAGCTACTGTAGCCTTTCTGTCACTCTCATCAACAAGGCTGCAGTTTGCAGAATCTGCAGAACATTTTTACAGCATGACATCACCGATCAGTGAGCTCCCACAGCGCCCCCATCCTGTGGTTCTGCACATGGTGAATTTTAAGATACCGTCAATATTTTTGAATACCGTGGTATACGGTATTGCCGTTACACCACCCAACCCTACTGCTGGCCTGAATGAAATGTATATAAGCATATTGGCTTTGGAGGAAGTGTAGATGAAGTCCAGCCATTCACTCACAACTGCAACTTTTCATAACTTTTCAGTATAAATAGAAAAACTCTGGACAGGATTGCGTCTTTTAGGCCCCAAAATACAGATATAATTGAGCATTAGTAATCATTAATCATAATCAGTATTGAACATTGATATATCGTTTCAGTGATATAGTTCTGACTAGAATGTGTCGAATTTAGAGACTGGTTCTTATTCCCATTAAACTGACTTGTCTTACAAATTGGGACTCTTGTCCGCCATCATTGATTCATCATATTCTTCGGCCAAACTCGGCGACTGCAAGCCTTACTCCAGAGCTGGGCTGTATTGCAGTGTGGTGCAACTGCTACACAACTGAAAAACGCCGGGGCTGGAGCTAGAGGCCGTTGCTTGGCCAGCTACACCAAACTGTTAGTGAACCTTAAAGCAGAGTAAAGTAAGTAAGCTGTTGAGTGGTTGAGCGCTGTCTGGAAGCAGTGGACAGTGTGACGCAACTGCACAGAAAGTTCTGAATCTTGCACAAGCAGACCTGTGTAGTCTGCATGCCATGAAGATTATATTTTTATAAGGTGTTTGTGGCAATATGTCAGATGGTCAGGCCACTTTTAAAAATGGGCTGAATAATGTACTGTAGAGCGTCCTGAGCGTTTTTCATTAGGGATGCACTGATTCGGCTTTCGCAGTTCCGATGCTGATACATAAACTTTGCATATCAGGTCAACACCAGATACCAGTCCGATATCATTGCTGAATTAATAAACTGGATTCCTCACCATGTGGGAAAGACTTAAGGCATCAGGATTGACTTCAACATTACTTTATATAATATAACAAATTAACACAGATATAAAATGTACTAAATTGCCATTTGTCATTTATTTATTTGCACATTTAGTGCAGTTTTACACCAAAAAATTAAAGTGAAAGGACCGGTTCCATGGATCGGCCTAACTATCCGATAACAGATCCAGCTAATTTTGTTAATATCAGGCCAGATATCGGATCCTAATATCGGATCGGTGCATCCCTAATCTCCATAGCTTCATTTTATTTGCTTTATTAATCTTTGCTCCAGATTTTATGTTGCCTTCTTTTGTGTTCCATTCAAAATTTTTTTCAGTTTTATTGTCTAAGCTGTACTCAAATTAGTTACTTACTATGTTACTTATTTTGCTTATTTCACTTTACATCATACTGATTTTGTGTTTACACATTTATACAGCAGGATAATTTAATAAAGATTGGAATTTCTACCTGAAGACTCTGGAGACTTGAGGGCAGTAAATCGTAAAATTAAATGAGATGGGAAAATTGTCAGCAAGTTAAAAATGTTGATAGTCTTTGGCATAGGCCCTGCTGTCAGCCCAGATCTTGCAACAGCGGGACGCTCGCAGGTCGAACGTTGTGGCGGTGGGGACGAATTAAGGAGAAATGTCGCGCGCCGTCACTTCTGAGAGCTTTATTAAAAATAAATAAATAAATAAACAATTAAAAATAATAATAATAAAAATAATAATAAACACATCTGGTGATTGGCTGAAGAAATGTGACACTGCATTAGTCTCCAGGTAGAATGTTTGATGGGGCTTTTGTTTTTTGGAATGTGAAATTAAATATTCCAGTCAGTTTTTGTTGTAAAAAATGATGTGTTTTTACAAAACTGCAACATTTGGGCAAGTGTTTTTAATGCATTCATATGATTGATGGATTGTTTTTTGTTGTGTTTTCTTTTTTCAATTTTGCTATTGTCCCAAACATCGGTCTAGAATGGGTGGGTTAATTCGTCAGTACCAAATTGAGTGAAAAAAAGGGAAACAATTTGACAAACAAAAAAAAAGCTATTTTTTGAGGAATCTTAAGACAATGAATTGAGAACATTCTTATAAGCCATCAGCATCTTACACTGATATGCTCAGTGCTTAAATGCCTTTTGAAGGTCACTTATAAATACTGCTGACAGTAATCCTCGGATTCTGCTCTGTTAATGTTCCTCAGCACACTTGGTGTCCTGTATCACTCATAGATCATTCATTGATGTTCACAGAGCCTCTACCGGAAATGCTTCCTGGCATTTTATGGGTTTAGTGCTACGGTGTGTCACGATCGGTGCATTTCGGTCAGTGTATGACACATTCTGCACTCATTCTGAAGTTCAAAAAGCTCTACTTAAACTTCTTCAGTCCACAAGACTTGTCCAAAACCTTACAGACTTATTTAAATGTTCTTTCTGGTGTCCTCTTGGTCTTCCTGACCTGAGCTTGACATCCACATGACATCCACATCCCCATGTTCAGAGTCCTCGGCCGCGGCTTTGAGGAGCCCATGGCTGCTGATTGTTGGGACTAGTTTGAGGTGTAAAGCAGTCAATTTAGTTTTTCAAAACTAAATTGACTCATTTAAAATGATAAAAAATGTTAATTAAAATAATATATCCCTACAAGTAGAGCTGGGCGAAAAAATAAATCACGATATTTAAAGACTTTTTTTTTACAATATATGATATTTATCGCAATATCCCCATATATAAGTATACAAAATGCACCAGCAGCGTAAAAATGTTAAAAACTGCTATCCAAATACTCTCCCATACTGAGTACTGTAACTTTTACATCGTCATTTTTTTAATCGTCATTTAAGCACTGATGATATCCACAGTACACTCATAAAACCACGATAATTTATCATGATACGATAAAATATTGTCATATTGCCCAGCTCTACCAGCAAGGAATGTACATTAGCGCCTTGTTCTTAAATCCTAGGTAATAAGGAAAGGGATGGATGGTCAGCCCTCACTGTTGCATTGCCTACATTTTTTTTATTTAACTTCATACAGAATAATCTGTAAACAAAAACAGCACCCCCAGCCTGTTGAATGCATGCCTCCATTCCTGTGCATGTTGAATTAGGAGGCTTGTACCGAATGATGCAATATGCTGCCTTGTTACTCTCCTTGCTTTAGAATTCCCATTAAATTTCATCACTTCGGCCTGTTTCCAGAAACAAACACATGGACTGTATCCTCCGGGTCCAGCTGTTTTGCTGCAGTCTTCAATCATTGCAGTTATTTGCCAATTAAATTGCAAATAAGCTCATTGTTTCGCTTGCTAATTTACATCCGCGCCCTTCGGACGTTCCTTTCCCATTCTTCCGTACGAGTAGAGTTTCCCCAACTGGCCACTTCAGATCCTAAGTCTCAGGGACTGTTTAAGCATTAGCTGGGCTTGACGTGAAGCTTTTTTTCTCAGGGGGAAACACATTTTACTTGTCCGAAGGCCAGAAGGCTTGTCTGCCGGAAAAGGTCAATTGCAACGTTTGCAAATAACTGAGGAGAAAGAGAGTGATTCAGTCCTTTGTGTCTCCTAGCTCCATCTCTGTAGCTTTACACATACACACACACTTACCTCAGAAAACGAGCCTGAGGAAGTTAGAGAGACTAGCTGAGTGCGAAAGTACAGGAAAAGTCATTACATTAAAGATGCTAATTAGATAGCGCTCTGCTTCTTAGCTTTGGAGAAAAGTAATGTTAACAAAAAGCGTCTCATCTGCAAGCTGTGCGTTAGGTAATGGTACATGTCGGTTGTAGGGGGTGGTCAAATTCAGCCTTCCACGGCCTCCTTTAACCTCATGGATTGACTGCTTATGAGCATTGGCTCATAAGCATCAGCTGGTCAAGCTGGGCAACCAGTCTAGCTCTTGACCAGAATAGAGAATAGAGTTTTAGTTTGAGTTTGATGGTAAAGCTGGTCTACCAGCATCAACCAGTAAGACCAAGCATGACCAAAATCTAAATATTAAGAGCTGGTTACATTTTTCATCTGGATGACCAGCTTTGCATCCACATTGACCATCAGAGAGCAGCTTTGACCACTCTAAACCAGAGTTTTTTGAGGATGAGCTTGGAGTGTATGCCCTTGATTAGTTTTGTCTGCATTAGCCATCAACTGGTTTCGAAACATTCACTGACTAGAGCGTTAGCCCTTGATTTGACTGGTCTAAGAGAGTTAGCCCTGGGATTTGATTGGTTTCGGAGCGTTAGCCTCTGGACTGACTGGTTTCAGTGAGTGTTAGCCCTTGGATTGACTGCTTTTGGAGCTTTAGGTCATTTGACTAACTGCTTTTGGACCCTTTTGGACTCTGGATTGGCGTTTTTTGCTGCATTAGCCATTGGCCTGCTTATGTAACATTAGCTCTTAAATTGTCTGATGTTTGAGTGTTCGCTGTTGGACTGGCTGGTTTGGGCATGTTAGCCCATATCGTTGACTTTTTTGGCTGGATTAGCAGCTGAACTGACTGATTTTCAAGCAGTAGGACTGACTGTTTTTTGGAATGTGAATTTTTAAAGTGATATCGTGGATTATCTTGCATTGCATTAGGCCTAGAATTCACTTTTTCCATAGCATTAGCCTATGGAGTGACCAGGTTCTGAGCTTTAAGCCCTAGACTGGCTGGTTTTGTAGTATTTAGCCTTTGGATGAACTGGTTTAAGATCAGAAAAGCATTCTCTGATCTCATAAATCAGTGATTATCCTCAGTTTAGAGGAAAAGGGGACACTCCGTAATATTTTTGATGGTATTTTCTTTACCAATAAATTGTCCAACAACCTTTGTGGATCCTTCTTAGCCAAATTCATCCACAAAACAGGCATCTATTGTGGCACGTCCCTAGATAGTGGCTGTGCGGGATACTTTATTTACCGCCGTTTCATCATCGTTCCCTCTCCCCGGACACAAAGGAAACTCTTCGGTTCTGGAGATTAAAATCTCTGCAGACACAAAACCTGAACAGAAACTCTTAGTTTCTCCAATCTGCAGCCTGTGTGTGTGTCATGAGTCATGGCCGGGCGAGAAGAGACAAAAGATTCACTCAGAGTGCCGATGTGATTGTCTGAGTGGATTTGGAGTGTCATCATTCAGCGGCCAGGTGCCTCCATCAGCATGGACTCGGTCTGGGCAGGAGGGGATAATCAACAGAACTCCCACTAAACGCTGCCAGAGCAGTGGCAGAGCAAACCCAGCAGGACAGGCTAAACAACAGACTTGGTCAATTCTAACATTAAAGCTGGACTTTTTTGAGTTCTGCAAATTCTAGTCGTGACGTTTGGGGGTCTGAAGTTTTTCGGATTTTGTTTTGCCCAAGTCTAATGTAGCTAACAAGCAGTAGACATTCATACCCAATCAATGTTACTAAGGTCTCAGACCTAAATTAGTTGCTGGACTGCAACAACAACAAAAAAAACCCTTTAGCATCACCTTCGCAAAACTGTGCTTCATGGAAAAGTCTTTTGAAGAAAACCTCAATATAAAAAAATTCAGCTCCAGAAGATTTGATGGATTCAATTAAATACCAGCAAACTGAATGTTTTCCATGGCCATCACTCGAAATCAAAATCTGTGGCTAGACCTCAAAAGAGCAGTGCTGCAAGACAGTCCAAGGATCCCAAAGAAGCCTAGAAGCCTTTTTCACGAACAATTGGTTAAAAATCCCACCCAACAAGAACTGAAGGACCTGGAACTGGGTACTGAACCCATTTACAAGCTGCAACACTCTCCGAAGGGGGGTATTATTAAGCACTGCCCACACAGGGTGCCCAAACATTTACTTCAGACCCTTTTCCTTTATGTTATTTGATAGGATTTTGCATACTTTCCTGAAATCTAGGTCAACTTTTAGCCATTAATGCCAAATATCATCATTATATTCATAGAAACAAACTTTTGCATGCCACTCCAACCATTAATCATTCACTTATAGTAGATTGAATTCCTTGAATTTTGCCCACCGTTTTGGGGCCTGCCTGCAGTGTTGTTATTAATTCCGTGTCCAGAGAGCAGGATAATGGAATTTTTCTGTTTTGATTTGGAAACCGCTGAATGGCTTCCATCTCTGATGGACTGAAACCCATCAGCGGAAGGAAATACCTGTCAGCAGTCAGGGACGCCGAATAGACTGTGTGACAGATGGGCTCCTAATGGACCCTTTTGTTTTGCTCCCGGGATACAAAGAGAAGCTCAGGTAAAAGGGAAATGGACGGTACACATGTAGCTTTGAACAGTCATGATGATTTGGTAGGATTTAGGCTTCTTGGCAGGTCTGAATTCTGAAATGCCTAGCTAGCATAGTGAGGTTTTTACAACGCTCATATATACCCATGTTCATTTTCCTTGTAAAGCACTTGATGTCTTGAAGGTAGCTACTGGCTTGTATGGTTCCTTTCAGAGTTAGACTTTAAAACCACCCTTGGAATGGACTGACACAGCATATCAAAGTTTGAGACCAGGATCTTGGCTTAGTACACTTATAAAAGCATTAATAAAAGCATTAATTAGCCTTAGTTTACAGTTTGACAGTTAGTTAAGCATTAGCAATTTGGTTTACTGTTAGTACAGTTTGTGTGGCTTGCAAGTACATAAATGTATAGAACATTTGGGATACTTTATAGAATGTTCCAATATTAAACATTGGGATACTTTATAAAACATTTCTATATATAAAAACATTGGATACTTTATGGAACGTTCCTATTTTTAAAACATTGGTATGTTTTTATAGAATGTCCTATATCTAAAACATTGGTATTCTTGATAGAACATTCCTATATTAAACATTGGGATACTTTATAAAACATTTCTATATATAAAAAACATTGTAATAATTTATAGAACATTCTGATTTTTAAAACATTGTATTCTTGAATGTTCCCATATCTAAAACATTAGAATATCTTATATAACATTCTTATATGTGGAACCTTTTTATATACAGAAAACTGGAATTCTTTGTAGGACATTCTTATATATGAAATATTTGGAAACTTTAGAGAACATTTTTTCTCTAAAAAAAATGTTAAGAAAGTTTGTTTGTTGCCAAACACAAAACAAAAGCAGGAAATAACCAAAGAAAACACTGAAACAAACAGAGAAAACAAACAGACTAAACTAATCCAACAAAACAGGCAAGAGCTACTAAAAAAAACTGGAGACCAAACATGAAGACATGCACTCACAAACACATAATAACAAACCAGAACTACTGCAAACAGGTACTACATATACACTGAGACAAACGAGGAACACCTGAGAAGTGTTAACAAAGGGGCAGGGCTACAATGGAGAACACCTGGGAGACAAATGACAAGGCGGGGACAAAGGTGGAGACTTGGGAGGAGGCATGGACAAAATACAAACAAAGCCATGTGCTAATGTCCACATGGCAGGGCAGAGCAGCGACAGAGACCAGAAAGGGAAAAAGAAAAGGGCGAGGATGAAGACACCTGTTACATAGTGCTATCACAGTAGCTTTCAGATGGCATGTTAGTTTACCGTTATCACAATTAGCAGCATTAGCAATTTGGTTTACTGTTGGTTTAATGTTAGTTCACAGTTTGTCTTTGCTTGTAAGTATATAAATATAAAGAACACTGTGATACTTTATACAACTTACAAGTTTGTAGAACATTGCTGTACTTTATAGAACACATATATCCCAGCGTATCTTATATGTAGAACATTGGACACACACACACACACACACACACACACACATACATTCGGATACCTTATAGAACATTCTTATATATTAAACATTTAGATACCTTATAGTACATTCTTATATATAAAACATTCAGATACCTTACAGAACATTCTTATATGTAAACATTCAGATACATAATAAAACATTATAATATATAAAACATCCGGATACTGTATAGTACATTCACATATAAAAGATTCGGATACATTATAGAACATTCTTATATATAACTATTCGGATACCTTATAGAACATTCTCATATATAAAACATTTGGATACTTTGTAGAAAATTCTTATATATAAAAGATTCGGATACATTATAGAACATTCTTATATATAACTATTCGGATACCTTATAGAACATTCTAATATATAAAACATTTGGATACTTTGTAGAACATTCTTATTTATAACACATTGGGACATTTTATAGAACATTCTTATATGCAGAACATTTTGTATACAGATATATTTTATAGAACATTATTATATATAAACCATTGAGATACTTTCAGATATATAGAATGTACACAGACCAAATCAGAATGTTTGTTAAGCTACAGGTAAGCCGCACTTCCAGTTGGATATCAGCGGCTGAGCAGTTAATTAAATGATGGTAAACATAAATGGAACAGACTGAACTCAAACTGTAACAGTTTTTTTTTTTTTTTTTTTTGCAGACCTAGTAGGGGGCACAAGTAATTTAGGGAGTACAATAAATCCTGAGCTTCAGTGCAATCCTTAAGTCCAAACTGCTCTGAATGGTTTACTGTGACTATTCAGAAAGTCCTTGTGGGTGCAGCTTCCTTTACTGCAGTAGTAACTTTAGCTGCAAAAGCTCTTTTCACCTGTAGCATGGGTGACATTTACCTGCCTATCCTTTCCGTATTTCAGATCGCACCTTGCTGTGTGGTGGCCAGCTGCGTGGGAGGTGGGTGAATGTTGAGAAGAACTGTGGTGTAAACTTGGCTGAGCTTCAGACATGACGGCAGGGTTTCTTACAGCGTATGCGTTGTGCTGACACATATTTATTCGGTATGCCGCCTGTATGCCCCTGTGGAACTGTTATCCTGCCATTACAGTGACAGGAGAGGATGGAGCTTTGGGCTACTGCTGGAGAGAAGTCAGGAATAAACAAACATGTCTATAAGGAGCAAACAAACACGTCCATTAGGCAGAAATGAATTCCATCCTGGTACATAGAAGTTAAAAAAGTAAACGTTGACTGTTAAAACTGCCAGTCATTCCGTGACATTCCTGGCTCTAATGCCATTTGCTGGGATTACAGTGGGATTATCTAGAGTGAAGGGATTATTGGTGAAGCACAAAGCATACAGGTGACAGTGTGTATCGGGGAGATGTGAAAAAGCATGGTAGAGAATAGGAAGTCTATTAATTTTGATGTCTAATGTAGGCATATCCCAACCCAATGACCTTAACACTCATCCGATCTTTGTGTTTCTATGAATAATGCAGCCAAGCAGATTAGCCAAGTTGTCCTGCTACCCCCGCTGGAAAACAGAATGTGTCCGTGATGGTCTTCTTTTCTAACCAGCTGAAATTCAAGAGTAAAGACATTGCTGAAGTGTAATACCCCATAGGGTTTAGATGGCAAAAAGTCCACTTGTCAAAAAACCTGTCTTGCGGAAAAGCAGCCCACAGCCCACAGATGTTCTAGAAATTCAACTGTAAAGTAAACTCCCCAGACAAAATAAAATTGTCACCTTGCATGTTTAAGGTGGTAGTACCTTCAGGCTCCTGCAGATGGTGCTACACAGGAATTATTGACTATAAATACTTGTGATGTGAGATGGGACTCAGACTTTGAGAGTCTCGTTGGATGTGTGGGAAATGGGTCGCAAAGTAGATGTTAATGATTGGCTAAAAGGAGTGACTGCATTTGGGCGTGGCCAAAGACAAAAGTGTGAAGGAAGTAGCTGAATCTGCAGGGGTATGGAAGCGTACGGTCATATGGGTCTACCAGCAGTGGCAGAAAACCCAGTCAAATCCAGTGAGACATTTACTGCACTGTACTGTACTCTTCTCAAAGTCTGAGTCCTGTCACACACCCCACCGTTATTAACATTTATTTTCTGCATGAGCCTGAAGTCTTTTTTACTACCACCTTAAGTTTTTTGTCCCATCATTACAGCCCACCTTAATCTCAGATGGGTCCCATCTAGACCCCAATGTGCAGTGTACAACCCAGATGGGGCCAATGCTTATCCCTTCTTGGTCCCATCCCTGATGGGGGGGCAAAGACAAATTGTTCTGGTTCCCAGCTGGGCTACCCATAGAGGCACCACATAGACATGTTATTTGGCTAATTATTGACTGGTGGCTGAAATTCGCTGTGGGTCACAAACTGTCATATTGGTCAGGCATATGGAGCTGAAGCTTCTGCGGAGTTGCAGAACTCCAGCTAAACTGAGTTTGGCTGGAGTTTGGCTTTGGAACGAGCAGCTGCTGAGTTCTGCCGCCTGATGGACTTTTCGATTTTGGCCTCGATGCAAGGAAAGTGTGTTCCATCAGGAGAAATGGGTTCCTCCATTAGTCTGCCAAAAACCACAGCATCTCTCTCCCCAAAGTGAACCCCATTCACGCAAACTGCGATTACAAACGAGTACTGAAGTAAATGCATTAGAGGTCCACAAATGAGCCCAGCTGATGCTGTCAGATTGACGTGCGTCAGATAATTACTCAGCAGGCTTAATGTGCTTTCTTTTTTTTTCTTCTTCTTTTTTTTGCATCACATCCCTTGAAATTAGTGTCCCGAGCCTTTCAGAGAAATTTAAATGCCATCGATTTGAACCCTGTAAACTCTCCCCTCTCTCTTGTTGAGCTTTTTGCTAAATGGGTCATTGGTTGAAGACCTAAGTGAGCTCACTGAGGGACGGCGCTTGGCTTTGGTTTGACATTTCATCGCTGTCAGAAGAAAAACTCTTTGAAAAATGCCAGCTGACCTTGATATTGTGGAAGCATTTCATAACCGATGAACCAACAGAAAATTTCAAAAGGACACCTGCGACATTGAAAGATGTTCTGTTTCAGCAATGACAGTTCTGGTTGTCTTTGTACTTGAAGGAATAAATAAGCAAGGATTTGCCATTTAATTGATAGACAAGCACTGTAGTTATGAGGCTAATGTAGCAAACAAACACTGGAAATCACAGTGTTTAAGTTGGCACACACTTGCCAGTGTGGTTTATTATGTACCAATCCTGGTACTAGAGCTGTTGGATACAGTGTAAAACCTCAGGAGCTAAGGGCTTTGGGGTTTGAGAAGAACGATTGCCTTAAACCAGTAACTTTATTTACAGTGGTCCTTAACACCAAATCAGTGCAGTAGCATCAAGTGACGCATCTGAATGGATATTCATACATCATGTAGACTTAATATCATACTTCCATTAAGCAGAACCTAACCCTAATCCTGGTCCTAATCTTAACCCTACCTTCAACCCAGAACCTAATCCTAACCCTCGTCTTGGCCCTAATCGTGACCTTAAGCTCAACCACAAACCTAACCCTAACCATCATCCTGGCTCTAGTCATAATCTTAACTTCAATATTAAACCTCATCCTCAACCTGAACCTGGTCATAACCTTAACCTCAATTCAAAACCCAACCCTAACCCTCATCCTGGCCCTAACAGTAACTCTAACCTCAATCCAAAATGTAATCGTAACCCAATTTGCTAATGACAAGGGTCAGGATGAGGGTTAGGGTTGGGTTTTGAATTGAGGTTAAGGTTATGACCAGGGTCAGGATTAGGTCTTGGGTTGAGGTTAAGATCAGGACAGTTCCAGAATGAGGGTGGGGATTAGGTCTTGGGTGGAGGTTAAGATCAGGATAGGACCAGAATGAGGGTTAGGATTAGGTCTTGGGTGGAGGTTAAGATCAGGATAGGACCAGAATGAGGGTTAGGATTAAGTCTTGGGTGGAGGTTAAGATCAGGACAGGGCCAGAATGAGGGTAAGAATTAGGATTTAGGTGAAGGTTAAGGTTATGACTAGGGCCAGGATTAGGGTTAGGTTTTGGGTGGAGGTTAAGGTTAGGATCCTAGCTCTGGTCATAACCTTGACCTCAATCCAAAACCTCTTTGTTCCAATTCAAAAAATTTATTTTTAGTCACCCACATGGAGAAAAGACAAATTTCCACTTTTTAAAAAGACATCATCTGAATGGCCCCCCAACACTGCCAATAATGGGCAAATGTGTTTGCAAGATGGTCATTAGACTAAGAAGGTCTGCCTTGCATATGAGCTAGTGAGCTGGCACATCCAATCCAGCTCTGTGCTAACAGCTAGATTAGCTCCGGTAGACCGGATGTCACTTCGACCCATGCGACAGGAGACCATGCCCGGGGTCTGGAACCTGGGCAAAGAGTTGCTGTCCATGTGCCAGAGAACATGCCAGGCACAAACCCAGTCTTGTGCTGAGGGAAATCTCCAGCCTGGCTGCTTTAGGACTGCCAGTAGAGCCAATCGTGGTTGAAGAAGCACATGCCAGTTTTGGAATGACCTGCTTTGTGCTCATTTTCAACCTCCCATAGAAAAATGTATCTGAGAAAGGCTTCAACTCTACGGGTGTATTTCAAGTTATTCCCAGGAAAGCTTAGAGAATATATTTAGCTTGATGCTTTGCCTCAGTCAGATCACTTCAGAACTGCTTAAAGCTTTCCTACGATGCCGGTCGATAAGAAATGCAGTGTTTTAGGCCTTGTTTTCTCAAGGGTAAAGCCCACTTTGATCCAGTCCTTTTAATACAATAGTGGACTCCCTTGCACTGCATAATCATTAGCTAAGGAAGCCCATGCCTTCAGTCGTGACTGTCAAAATTGAGAGACCACAGTAGAAGGATGAATTGACAACTGGCAAATTTGTCAGCACTTGGCCTCCATCAGAGATTCTGCCTCCATGACTGCAGGACTAGAGAATAGAGGTTAAGGTTAGGATCCAAGCTCTGGTCATAACCAAACCTCAATCCAAAACCCAACCCTAAACCTCATCCTTGCCCTAACAGCAACCTCAATCCAAAACGTAATCGTAACCCAATTTGCTAATGACAAGGGTCGGAATGAGGGTTAGGATTAGGTCTTGGGTTGAGGTTAAGATCAGGACAGGGCCAGAATGAGGCTTACAATTAGGTCTTGGGTGGAAGTTAAGATCAGGATAGAGCCAGAATGAGGGTAAGAATTAGGATTTGGGTGAAGGTTAAGGTTATGACTGGAGCCAGGATTAGGGTTAGGTTTTGGGTAGAGGTTAAAGTTAGGATCCTAGCTCTGGTCATAACCTTGACCTCAATTCAAAACCTATTTGTTCCAATTCAAATAATGGGTTTGCTCTGGTCAATAATAATGTCCATGTACCAGAAAACATGCCAGGTAGCAGGACTACAGAATAGCAGTCTATCTGCTATACCTGGGTGTGGACAGAGGCTCAGATGAACTCTGGTTGGTGTGCCGCAATGGAGAACACCAGTACCTGCTAGTGATCTATCAGACCATGTGGGAGACTGGGGTTTGATTCCCTGTCTGGTTGACTATCCCAACACTACACCAATAAAAGTTCATGGGCAATACCCCATAACACTACACTCTGGTGTGTAGTCCAGATACTACAGCCCAGATACTACAGCTATGAATGGGTTTAGGCATAGCCGCCCAGCCTCTCAGCTCCTCAGGTCAAGCCATTCTGGCCTGTTTGTATAATAGGATTTGTTAGGAATGCCTGCCTCATCTTCTGTGACTGGTCAGCGATCATTTGAAAGCTTCCACTCTCATATTCACCTTAAGCTCAGCTGTATGACCTCTATCTTCATAACATAGACAGTCTGCTCGGCCTCTGTGGTTGCTCTGCCTTTCTAAATTTTGTATCTGCTGTCCAGATCTTTCCTGTAAATCTGACCTGGACTAGATCACTTATCATAACTTAACCTTTACCCTAACCTAACCCTTACCCTAACCTAACCCTTACCCTAACCTAACCTAACCTAACCTAAACCTTACCCTAACCCTTATCCTAACCTTTACCTTTACCCTTAGCTAACCCTTACCCTAACCTAACCTAAACCTTACCCTAACCCTTATCCTAAGCTTAACCTTTATCCTAACCCAAACATAACCTAACCCTTATCCTAACCTTTACCTTTATCCTAACCCAAACAAAACCTAACCCTTATCCTAACCTTTACCTTTACCCTAACCCAAACATAACCTAACCTTTACTCTAACCATTACCTTTTCCCTAACCTAAACCTTACCCTAACCCTTACCTTTCCCATAAACTAAACTTAACCTAACCCTTACCTAAACTTTACCCTAGGCCTTAACATTACCTAAACTTAACCTAATCCTTAACCTAACCTTTACCTTTACCCTAACCCAAACTTAACCTAAGCTTTACCATAACCTTTACCTTTACCCTAACCTAAATCTTACCCTAACCCTTATCCTAACCTTTACCTTTACCCTAACCCAAAAGTAACCTAACCTTTACCTTTACCCTAACCTAAACCTTACCCTAACCCTTACCCATACCCTTGCCTTTACCATAAACTAAACTTAACCTAACCCTTACCTTTACCATAAACTAAACCTAACCTAACACTTACCTAAACTTTACCCTAGGCCTTAACATAACCTAAACTTAACCTAATCCTTACCATAACCTTTACCTTTACCCTAACCCAAACTTAACCTAACCTTTACCATTACCCTAACCCTTATCCTAACCTTTACCTTTACCCTAACCTAAACCTTACCCTAACCCTTATCCTAACCTTTACCTTTACCCTAACCTAAACCTTACCCTAACCCTTATCCTAACCTTTACCTTTACCCTAACCCAAACTTAACCTAAGCTTTACCATAACCTTTACCTTTAGCCTAACCTAAACCTTAACATAACCTAAACTTAACCTAACCCTTACCTTTACCATAACATAAATTTAATCCTAATCATTACCCCAACCTTTACCTTTACCATAGCCTAAATGTAACCTAATCCTTAACTTAACCTTACTCTTACCCTGACCTTAACTGTAGTAGACTGTGACATTCCCAACAACCACCTTGTAAATCTTAAATGTCATAGGATCTTCAAATGGATGACTCCTGGAATAGTGTTCTTCTTGAAACTAAGATATGCAACTCTTCTTCAAATAAAATATCTCTTTATTCTTATCAAATGATGATCAGATCCATTCAGGGTGATCTCTCAAGGCTTGAGGTCAGTTCAGCTGCTAAATACCTACTTGTGATGCGCAGGCAAAGAGATCCTTTGCAGTGTTACTCTGTTGGTGCACATTCTTTCAGCACATGGTCAAGGCTTGCGTCTCCATCTAGCCACTGTGTCTGCTGCCATGATCAAAGCGGGATTTTTGATATCGGACGTTTGAGTTTCTGCTGCTAATTGACACGAAACGATGTAAAATTATGACATCCATGCATTCCCTTGCCGCTCTCTGCGTCGGGCTGGATGGGGAAATGTGGACATAGCGACGGGTGGTGCGCTTAAGGTCATTGACTTTAACTGTGTCTTGCAGGCAGAGGGATAAAAGTGCAAGCTGTTTATTCCTTCACTGTCTGTTTTGTCACTTTCCATTTGGATTCCGCCTCTCTTGCCTGATATCTGTTTTTTTTCTCAACCTTTCAAGTGTCTCTGAATTGGTGTTTCTTGCACGGCTCGCCTTGAATATCAATTTGTTTCTGCCTCGTTCCCTCTTGCGCTCTCTCTCTCTCTCTCTTTGTCTCTTTGTCTCTCTCTCTCTCTCTCTCTCTGACCGTGGCTCAAATAAATGCAAAGCTCTGCTGTTGAAGGCCATTTAGGCCAGTTTGTCATAAAACACATATTCTGTCATTTAGATGACACAATACTGTCAATGAAGGCTCAAGGTTCCAGCTGCTCTGAGGTTTCTCCAGCAGGAGGTGCTATTAGCATGCAGGAGGTCCCTGCTCAACAACTCAATCTGAAGGAATCTGGTCAACAGCCAATTAAAATTGAGCATAAAAAAATGCAGTGTTTTGGCAGTTTTCCAAATAAGGCAGTAGCTACATGTACTTACGGTAGCCTTCAGTGTGCTGTGCTACTCACCTCCAGCTCCCTCTGCAGTCTGTACAGACCATACTGACCATTCGTCTTCCCCACCCACGACCTCACCCAAAGCGCTTTCACATTTCTTTCGTTAGTGGTGCAAATCTTCGTCTCCTAGGTAACGCAAGGCATGTGAGTTTTGGGGTCTGTTGGGGTCGGTTCAGTGGTTGTGTCGTGTAGTGGATATAGTGGATGGGAAGTGTGAGCAAGGCCACTGTCAAGGATTAGGGGTCCCATGCAAAAATATATTACACTGCGGCCAAAGTACATTTTAGGGCCCCTGTTAGTCACAAGTCCTTAGAATTGCATACCTACCTCTGTGACGACTTTAAAAGTCCTGTTACACCAGAAAGTGTAGTGTACATTTGAGGTGCTGAAGATCATTTTCCATAATTGCTTATAATTCGGGGGAATTTGGGGGAAAGGCCCTGTCCTGGACTTGTGCCATTGTTCCAGGGCCCCTATAAAAAATACAGGGTTTAAGGACTTTGTGTGAAGGTACTCCAGTCAACCCCACTGAACAGCATCTATAGGATGAACTGGAGTTTTGACTGTAAGCCACGCCTTCCCGTTTAACAGCAGTGTCTGACCTCAAAAATATTTGACCAATTGGCCACCAAATGTCCACCAGCGTATTCCGAAATCTTGCAAAGAGCCTTTTCAATAGATCAGCCACTGCATGGCCCATGGTTTTAGAAAGGGATGCCAAACTAGCCTATACAGTGTACCATGTTATGCTCCAGTGTTGAGGAACAGTGCCTGTCCAATAACTCTTGCTAGAACAGGAGTGCATGTCTTACTGTGCTTAAGCTGAAATGCTGCAGGAGTCTTCATGTTCTCAGCTTCAGTAAACACTGGAAATGAACTGTGCTGCTTTTCAATAATGCAGCTAATGCTGCCTAGTAGGGGGTACTTTACTGTTCATCCATGATGGCTCAAAGAGCATCGCTAACACTGGTGCTAGAGATTTTGAGTTCATTCATAACCAGGTTTTTAGGCTGTTAAAATCAGATCTCTACATATTGGAATAGCTCAGAAAGTCGTCATGAGCTGTAGATTTGATCATCTGATAATAAAAGTAATAACGACATATTTTAATGAAGGAAGAGCTGCTTATCTTAGCAAGCAACAATAATAATAATAAAAAAACAGAACTGGACCATGACTTGTTTGCTATCCAGGACTACTTCAGGTGACCAGGGGTGATTCTTTTATGGCAGGGTTCTTCATTTGCCCTGCACAAAAAATACCATAATCAATGGACGGTTCATTTGGGCAGTGGTTCTTAAGGTTCTCGGCCCTCAGAACCCCAGATGGTAAGGGTAGATCAGAACTGGACTATGACTTGTTTGCTTTCCTGAACTACTTCAGGTGACCAAGAGTGATTATTTTATGGCAGGGTTCTTCATTTGCCCTGCACAAAAAGTACCATAATCAATGGACGGTTCTTTTGGGCAGTGGTTATTAAGGTTCTCTGCCCTCAGAACCCCAGATGGTAAGGGTAGATCAGAACTGGACCATGACCTGTTTGCTATCCAGGACTATTTTAGGAGACCAGGGGTGGTTCTTTTATGGCAGGGTTCTTCATTTGCCCTGCACAAAAAGTACCATAATCAATGGACGGTTATTTTGGGCAGTGGTTCTTAAGGTTCTCGGCCCTCAGAACCCTAGATGGTAAGGGTAGATCAGAACTGGACCATGACTTGTTTGCTATCCGGGACTACTTCAGATGACCAAGAGTGATTACTTTATGGCAGGGTTCTTCATTTGCCCTGCACAAAAAGTACCATAATCAATGGACAGTTCTTTTGGGCCTCTTTTGGGTTCTTTGGCACCTGTAGCCTACATGTGACCTACGTTGTGAGATGTTCGTACAGCAGTTTGGGACAGTTGCACCGACCCAAATTCTTCAAAGGCAGGGTTCTTCATTTCCGATCAGAAACATCTTTTGTTTGCTCAAAGAAAGTTTCCAATGGATGCCTCCTCTGTGAGTAGGGAACTCTTCTACTTTTCTAAAGGAACCTCCACACAATGTAAAGCTTTTGAGAAGATTAGCTAGAGGTTGTTCCAATGACCTCATGTCCAAACCATGAACCATTTAGGAGCTGTTATTTATAGGAGGGTACTTGTTTTGTTTTGGCTGTGAGTTGACATTGCTTTTTGTTTTACCCAGATTTATGAATCCATTATGGCTTTTTATTCGCCTCCAGGCACAAAGCGAGACAGAAAGGTAAGTAATGGGTATGGTGAGGTGAGGCTGATGGATCCTGAACATAAAGGCTCTAATGGAATTACCTTAATGGATTGTGATGCAAGAGTCGAAGGTAATTTGTTACAGGATTGTTTCACGATAAGAAATGGGAAGAGGCAAGGCACTGACCAAGACCTGCATTAGCACAGCGCCATTTGCCTGGTCTGCTATTAGCTGAACTTCGCTGGTTAAATACAGCGAAGCTTGACAGCCTAATTAATTTCTTCCACATAGGAATAAATGAGGTGCAAAAGTTTTGGCACCCTTCTTCTATCACAATGATAGAAGATACATGGGGTACTACATCCACCCCTGGACAACCACATGAGACACCATAGCAACCATCTGGGATACCATGGCAAGACCATAGCAAACACCTTGCAACACTCTGGCAACCACTGAACAACACTATAGTAACTGTAGTCTGAAGTACCATTGCAATCACTTTGTGACACTGTCGCAACCATTTGGAAAGCATTTAGCAACCACTTAGCAACACCATAGCAACCACCACAGTTAGCATAGCAACCACTAAGCAACACCACGGCAACCATTTAGGAACACCATATCACCCACCTGATAACACAATGGAAACCCTGGGATACCATAGCAACCACTTACCAACCACCTAGCAACACTATGCCAATCACCTGGCAACCACCTGGAATACCACAGCAACCACCTAGCACCTGGGAAGGCATAGCCACCACCGAGCAACCACTGCAGATAGCATAGTAACCACTTAGCAGTCCCTTAGCAAACACCTAGGGTACCATTGCAACTACCAATAGAAACACAATAGAAACACTTAGCAACACCATAGCAACACCATGGAAAACCACAGCAACCATTTAGTTACGTCATATCAGCCAGCTGGTAACACAGTGGAAACCCTGGGATACCATAGCAACCATTTACCAACCACCTAGCACCTGGGGAACCATAACTACCACCTAGCAACCACTTCAGATAGCGTAGGTACCACTCAGCAACACCATAGCAACATAGCCTTATAATACCCATCCCTTCAAAGGTGGTTCAGACACCTAAACAGTTTATATTGTATATTGTAAAACCCCAGGTAGCATGCCCATGGGCCCACCAGGGTCAGGGATGGGACCAAGTGGGCTTCAAAATAGGCACCCTTTTGTGTTGTGCACTGCACATGGACCTAGATGAAAGAAGGGTGTAACAGTGGGCCCATTTAAGAAGGCCCGTCCCAGTAACAACACATGTACAGACCCACTCAGAGCCCATGCCCACCTGGAACCCACCAAGCACACGTTCCCCCCACATGAGCATGTTAGCCTGGGACCGATACCCTCTGTACGGCTATGCCAATAAGATTCCATGAGTCCGAACCCTGTCTGGAGTAGTGTACCAGCTGATGGAATTTGCATATCAGCAGGACGTTGGTCATTAAGGCCTGCTGTTTACTGCAGTGTAGGCAGCGGGTGCTGAGTGTTAATGGGCGTTTGTCCTCCAGTCTGAAGCTGAAACGACTCCGGACTGCTTCTGCATACATTTCAGGCCCTCGATAGCACATTAATGCTGAAAGTGGCTGCGTGAAGGACGTGCTGTCAGCCGGAGAGTTCGCTCTCAGTCCGACTGCTCGGATAAGTGTCACTCAGGAACAGAATCAGCGCTTTCTCATCCCCCCTGTTTTTTCCCCGTTTCCCTCCTCTCTGGGGATATGGAACACTGAGTGTGTGTCAACACAGGAGGAATTCGAAATGCTAAGAAATTCGGAGCGCTAACCTTTGCGTAGGTTGGAGAACTCACTGAACACACAAGTCAATCAAGGGCACTTGAGGGCAACACTCAGAACCCACCCATTTTCCTCGAGATGGCACCTTCTAGCTGTTAACCCTTGTACTGTGTTTACATGTTGGTGTTTTAGAGGCGGTATCTCACCCTCAACTGCTAGCTAGAACCTGTCGGGCACAGTTGCCAGTTGAGTTGCCAGTTGCCTTGAACCTATGAGGTCCACGTACCTTGTAGCTTACCATGTAAGCTCATTTTTGGAGCTCCAGCTAGCCCAGCGGTCCCGGAAGGCCCCCTTGCCATGCACATTTGAGTTTTTTTCCAGCTCATCATCTAATAAACAAGCTCTTCCTGAGTTGAAGGTGGTGTGCTAGAGCAAGAACCCTCTAAAATGCAGGGCAGGGGATGCTCCAGGACTAGGTTTAGAAACCACTGCTGTAGCCCTTGATACGTGGCCATGGAGAGTTCCTCCTGGCTGGATATTTTTGGGTAGTAGACCCGCTCTCAACCTATCTCTAACACACCACCTTCAACTCAGGTTCTTAGTATCCAGGTGGTGGGTCAGTCATTCTCAGCACTGCAGTGACACTGACTGACCTGGTGGTAGCGAGTATGTTAATAGTAGTGTGTTGAGCTGCTGCAGCAGTGCTGCTGGAGTGTTTGAACACTGTGTCTGTCTGTCCACTCACTGTCCACTCTGTTAGTAGACACTCCTACCTAGCTGGTCCACCTTGTAGATGAAGGTAAAGTCAGTGAAGCTGACTTGAGGTGTTTAAGCACTCCAGCAGCACTGCTGTGTCTGATCCACTCGTAGTGCCTTTGCAGTGCTGAGAACGACCCAGCACCCAAATACTACAATCTGCTCTGTGGTGGTCAGTCCATGGGCCAAGACCATTCCAAACCATACTATTGGTGGCCGTAATATCCTGCCATGACTGTGTAGAACAAATCGGATGTGTGTGAATCTGATGGCTCATCATATATCCTCTGACATGAACGGCTAACATTTTGACCTGTTGCGATCAGAGCTGCTATTTATTTAAAGGGTCTTACAGCCCTTTCAGGTCTTTTTTAATGTAGCTACAAGTTTCATGTTCTACTACTTGACCCACCACTTTAAGCTGTGCCACCTGATACCGCAACCGTAAAACCCTGTATTCAGTAATAAGCACTGGAATTTACAGTGAAAACTTCACCTTCTCACCAGAGCTTGAGAGTAAACAGGAAATAAACAAACTGACTAACAAAGAGAACACAGCAGGCCTTCTCCTCTTGAAGAGCATCTCCGTTGCGTAGAATAAGACTGTGGGGGCGTACAGCTTAAGGAAAGTAATACTGTGTCCTGCCAGAGATGGAGCTCTGGGTGAGTGGAGGAGAGAGATTTCGCCCACACCTGCAGAACATCACTCCATTCCTTAAGGAATTCATACAGTACAGTCTACAGCACCCCCCCCTCCAAAATTATAATTTTTTTATGTGCAGTTCATTTGGATGACCATTCATCAAACTAAAGCCTTTACGATGTCTTTGAGACTGAAATATGCTAATGACCCCACTTCTGGTTGGCTGAAATAAAGAACAGCAAACTCAGGAACCATTCTGAAGCTTGGTTACAGGGTTCTTCACATTTTTGTAGATGGTTTTACATAGAGTGTAGGAGTGTAGGATCTGCAAAAAGGGGTCTGAATATGATGACCACCTACCTAACATTGGGAATGAGCACCCTTGGCTTGGATGACACTAGCAAGACGTTGTGATATGGACTGTATTAGGGTGATGGAAGGTGTTCGTTATAGAGGTTAGCTGCTCCACAGTGGAGCACTGATTGTGATGTTTACCTGTGGCATCAATTGCCCATAGGGCACCACTGTTATGCTGTTGGGAGGCTATCAATGTATGAAAAGTCTGTTCTCAGCACATCTTCCCTACATCCCACAAAGTTACCTGTTATTAAGGTTACCAGCCTGGGGACCCTATTATCATGCCCATATTGCGTCCTTTGCCCATGACCATCGTTCAGCACTCTGCAACAACTGACCGGTGTGCTTGCTTATTTATATGTAAAGCAACTAACTCGGTCAAGAGGCATCTGTGACGTCCCAGGCAGAGTTCTTTCCAAACCAGGGCAGGTCATAATATTCTGATATTCCTGTGAAAGTGGGTGAAGAGTGGAAGAATCTCGGAAACCTTTAACGCCACAAGATGTTCTAGAGCCACCGTAGTTAAGGTGTACCGAGAATTGACTACTCCGGCAGAGCAATTGACGCTCCACTGTGGAGCAGCAAACCTCTATAACGAACACCTTCCATCACCCTCATAGAGTCTATGCCACAATGTCTCGCTAGTGTTATCCGAGCCAAGGGTGGCTATTCCCACTGTTGGTTAGGTGGTCACAATAGTCTGATATGACCGTGTTTATAGAAGGGTTGCTAGAAAAAGGTGCATTGTTGTTATGACTTAAAGAACACCACTTGAGTCTATGGTGAACCCTTTATGCTGGTTATACAGATGATTTGACACCCAACCAGATTCCACTTTTCCCTTTCTTCTCTCTTCGCTGTTCAGTGCAGTTTCCTTTTTTATGTCGATCTCTCCCGTTTTCTACCTTCTTCTTTTTCTGCCTGTCAATTTCTCTCCATCGGCAGAACGCCGGCATGAACCTTTACCCTGTTCACTCACATGCCTTTGATTCAGCAGCGGCTTGTTATGCTTTGATTGCAACACGCAATGACAGATCCTTCTTTACTTCTCAACAGTGAAGTGAACAGGAACAGTAAGTCAGCCGTATCACAGCCCTGAATCAACTGGAGGTGAACAAACTGGAGCTGCATGAAATGGACCAAACACCAGTACTGGGATTAGATTGCCATTTAATTTTAATAGTGACAAAATAAGAGGGGGGGGGGGGGGTCATAGTAAGTGGGTGGGGTAATTTAGGAAAAAATATTGGGTAAAAATGAAATAAACAAAATCTGATTTAAATTGGGAATTACATAAAAAGAGATTGTTTTAAATATTTATTTAAATTTAAAGCTACAAAAAGTTTTCTAATCTTCTAATCGTTACATAATATTTTATTCTTTATTTAAAGCATTTTTTATTTGAAGGAATAATATAAAACATCGTATTTTAAATACAATATTCAAATAGCAACATATTTGCTTATTTTCAAATTAAAATGTAAAGATTTATCATTGCAAAATAACTTATTTTTTTCATTCAAACTTTTATTTTATATGTGCACATAAAAACAGAATGTCAAATTAGTCATTATTTTGGGAAAATAAAAAAAATATGTTGTCGCAATCCATTATTTGAGGTTTAAAGTCAGGATGTTGCTGCTGCATTAAAAACAAACAAAAAGTAATAATGAATGGGCTTACAATTGTGATTAAATATTAAATAAATATTAATAAAAAGAGAAAATGTAATGATTTTTTTCCCAGAATAATTTGTTAGCATACTTTTACAGTAACTTTAGAATCTATTCAACTGTTAAGCATGGGTCATGCTTTGGGCTTGTGTTGTTGCCATTAGCATGGGAAACATTTCACTGGTAGAGAGAAGAATAGATTCAGTTACATACCAACAAAGTAATATAAATTATGACCAGGGGTGCCTAAACTGCCCAAAGGGGAACCATTGCATTAATATAATAGAAAAAAAATTATGTAGCAATGGAATCGCAATCGTTTTTGATCCGTATCATGCAGCCCTAGTACCCTCACCAGCACTCCACAGACGCTAGATTCATCATCCCTGATCTCTTGAGTGTCCCAGTATGTGGGTTTATCATGACTAATGATTTCCCTCCAATCACAGTTAGGAGGGCCATCAGGTCCACTTGACTGACTCTGTCTTCATGCTGGGAAATATATTGCTGTGAAGGCATCGCAGTAAGCGTTCCTGCTAAAGATAGTTCCAGGCTCTATACCATTTGCTCACTGAAGCCTGGTTAGACCTTTTTTTCAACTAGAAGAGGCTCATGATCAGAAAATCTTTTTAAAAAAATTACTTTTTTAACTTTTTAAAAAAGTTCTGAACTTTTACAGAGTCCATTTCTACCACAGGGACGTGGAAAGTGGGGTAACACTTTATTTTAAAGTGCTTTTATCACAGTGCAAAGATCAGTGTACTTACAATTACAATGAAATAGTTGTTTAATGAGCAGGTAGTTACATGGGCCTGTTACATGTCGTTACATGTGTAATTACTTATTGAAATTTTACAATTGGTTACATTTGTGTAAATACATATCAGAATGTCATACTTTGTTACATTTGTGGAATTATTTTTCAGAATTTCACAGTTTTTACACACAAATACTTTACCCTATATCTGCTTTTCACTTTTTGTTACATTTTTGTAATTACACATCAGAATTGCACAACTTGATACATTTGTGTAATTACACATCACAATTTCAAAATTTATTTATTACATATCTGCATTTCACTTTTTTTTTATTACATATTGGAATTGCATGACTTGTTCAAATTGCATCACATATTGGAATATTGGCATAATAATATATTTAGGTAAATATATATCAGAATTGCACAACTTGTTACAAAATTACATATTGGAGTTTTTAATTTAATAATTGAATTGAACTATAATTAATTGTACTTACATCACTTGTACTTTTCAATGGTGAAATCCACAGGCATTAATATTGTATGTTAAAAGTTATTTAAAAAGAAAAACTGAAAGATGAGATTAGTTTACTTGGACAGTCCTGCTGTTCTTCCTCTACGTTAGGCGACCTTTACAGCTGCATGTTGGGGACATGGCTGACATTCTGTAGGAGGAATCGTGCTGTTCTTGTCGGGAAGGGTGGTAAATAAACAGCGCTCCCCATATGCTTACGTTGACCTGCAAGATCCTAATCTACGTCTGCCTCCATGTTTTCATGGTGTATGTCACCTTTCTGCAGAAGAATATCAGCTTAGCCACCTACACTGATTCAGCTGCGGACAAAACATAATACTGTTGGGGGGGCTGCTTCGAGGAGATAGTTAAGTCTGAAGTTGGATTAGCTTCTACTGATGTTCAAACAAAAAGCCTTTGAGCTTTTTTAAAGTCTAACAGTAAAACATCAAGCTCTGACTGTACTTTATTTTGTGAAGTTTATTAATGTTAGGCTGCTCCCTCTGGCCATAGAGAGATCATAAGTTTTCCAGTTGCAGTATTTACATAAACCCTAAGCTTTGTCAATACTGCAACAGGATCAACAATTCAATATCTTAATTCCCCTTATTTCCCTTCAATTCTAGAGCTTTTTACAACGACTGTTGTCACAAAGCAGCTTCACAGAGAAATGTGAGTAAAGTGCAGCGAGGTGAGATTGAATCAATGTAAAGGTCCAGAGCAGCAGGATAGTGGAGAACTGGGTCTGGCAGTACCAAGACAGAAAGGTTGAACAGAACATCTCAACGTATGGGAAAGAGAGAGAACGAAAGGAAAAACAAAGGGGTTAGGAGGAGAGCAGTAAAATAGATGGCACAGTAGCACAATGACACAATACTGATCCAGAGGGTAGACAGGCACCAGCACCCAACCACAAATGAAATCGCATCAGTAGCGTACTGATGGCTTCGCTAGTTCAGCAGGCATGTTATAATTCTGCCATGAGTTTGGTTCATAAACATTTCAACAATCTGAAGTTTTGTTTTGGATCAGAGATAATGAACTGTGTTCAGTTCTGTAAATATTGGATGTTCAGATGATACATTTTGGTATTGGATAATGTGATACTGCAGGGTCATTTGAGAAATCATTTAGGCAGATAGGAAGCAGATGCATTTAAAAAAATATGTATTTTCACATGTGTACTGTTAATTTCAAAGAGACAACATGAATTTTCAGCAATGTTAAATGACCATTTTTACCTCAGACATGTAACAACATTTAGACAAATGTTTAACAAATTCCATTCCAATTCCATACCAACATTCCATGAATTTCAGATACCTCAAATTTAAATGATGTAACATGAAATTCAGATGTAATCAAATTTAGACAAAGTGTATCATAAAATTCAAACAACGTGTATTGTGAATTTGAGATGTTTAACATGAATTTTAAACAATGTGACAGGACATTTCATACAATGTGTAATTTGAAATTCGACTGCATTATTATAGGTTTTGATAAAACTTATAGCTATGTTTGAATAGTCTGTTGATTAATGTACATATATACAGAATTATATAGCCAGTACATAAACATGTTATTTCAATTAAAAGAAGTGGAAATAAACATTTCTATTGTTGAACTAACCAATTTCCAAAAAGACAAGCGACACTGAACAAAAGTTTTTTTTTAAATTTTTTTTATTTAAACCTGGAAATAAACAGAACATTTTTAATAAAAAAATAAACATTTAACTAACTAACAGCATATTTCTGAGTAAATTTGCTAAACTGTAAGCTAATTTCTGACCAACGTTATTTGCACATGCACCCATTCAAAAACTGGATTTCTTTCTTGCTTAAAGCTGGATGTGTTTTTTCACAGTAAAAAAAACCCTGTAGTTTCACTTCTAGCACTTGGTACTCCAGTGAGCCTGTGATGGTCAGTGGTTCAGCAGTAGGCACTGATTGGACAGAGAGTGATGGGTAAAGCCCTGCTGGTGCCGATGTTGGCAGGAGGTGGACAGATGCCAAGATGAAGGCTGTTTCATGATCTAGCGGCAACTGACACGAGTTCCATTGCACCCACTGCATGTCCATCTCCTGTCCGTCTATCAATTACACCGCAGGATGGCTAGTCACTCATCCTTAGTTCACTCTTTGCGAGGACACTCATCTCATCACGGCTAACTGCTATTCGTGTAAAAAAGGGCTACCTGAGAAAGAGAAATCAGATGGAGTTCCCTGAGATTGGAGTGTGGAGATATATTTTACAGAGATCAAACAGCGGAAGTCTCTTTGAGAGACGGCGTTGGAAATTCATCATGGGTTTCTGTTCTCAGCGTTTAAGAGATACCTCTGTTTTCAAGACGTGGTCGATTTTTAAGAACAGTTGAAATGTTCTAGGGAGCTTCTGACAAATGAAGGATGAGGAGATTGCGAGCTAATAGGAAGTAACACCTGGCATTCATCTGTCTGAGGCATGAAGCAGTGAATTTTCATTTTAAATGACTAGAGCGTCTAACGTGTTAATGCACTGCACTGTACTCTTCTCAAAGTCTGAGTCCAGTCACACACCTTTTAGTGTGCAGGTATTTATAGCCACATTATAATTGTGTGATGCCACCTACAGGAATGTGAAGTTACCACCACCTTAAACAAGCAAGGTGATAATTTTTTTGTCCAGGAATCTTATTAAATGTCATAATTCGAAGGTGATGCCTAAATACTGGATTTGCTGTTGTGCAGTCATTAGGCACCATATACGGAAGCTCTTGGACCTAGAAATCAAGACGTGGAACCGGCTTGTCAATTACATTTTTAGGAACAGTTGGAATGTTCTAGGGAGCTTTAGACAAATGAAGGATGAGGAGATTGCGAGCTAACAGGAAGTAACACCGGCATTCATCTGTCTGAGGCATGAAGCAGTGAATTTTCTTTTTAAATGACTAGAGCGTCCAAAGTGTCACTGCACTGCACTGTACTCTTCTCAAAGTCTGAGTCCAGTCACATACCCAGGTATTTAAAGCCACATCATAACTGTGTGATGCCATCTACAGGAATGTGAGGCTGGTGGTGTGGTAATTCGAAGGTGATGCCTAAATACTGGATTCGCTGTTGTGCAGTCATTGGGCACCATATAAGGAAGCTCTTGGACTGAGAAATCATAGTAATATTATTCCGATTTACACAAATTCTGTCTGATTAAGTTTCATGAACGAGGCTCACTTTGTAGGTTATATAAAAGGGTTCTTTATTAAAGGCCAAGGTTCTACATTAGACTCAAAAGAAGCAATAGGCCTTTGCAAGTGTGCCTTTCTTGAGTGAAGGCCATGGATTTGTTGAAAACCATGGCAACTCAAAAAACTGAAAATCACACCATTACCATTTGGAAAGGACAACAAATCAGGGAATCGCTGGAATCGCCCACCTACACCGGAAGATAAAGTGGTTTACCCTTGAATTCTCTACACCAACCATCTCTCTCTCCAGTGAGAATGACTGGTAGTAAATGGCTGCAGGCTTGGTCCAAGCTCTAAAACGCCTGCCGATGTTTTTCAGATCTCGGAGTTCGCTGTTCCCTTCTTCATCCCTATGAACTAAATCAAGTCGTGGGGTGTACAGTGCAGGGAGTAGACCACATTTAGGACACAGCCCATTATTAGTAGAATGAATTTGACACTGATGAGTAGAGTCAGGTGGTTAGGTTCCTGGTTAGAAAGCGTTCGAGTGTGCAGGTCCGTTAATAGTGTCAGGCTATGGACGTCAGATGTCTTCTAAGGTCAGGGTACATTTGGGTTCCATTGATTTGTGTTTTCAGTGGCTGTGTTTGAAAAGTGCAGATGCCTCCGAATAGATTGATGGAAGCAGAAGCCTCACCGTAATGAATTCTAAGGTTAAAGCATTCATTCTTGGACTGTATGGACTGATTTGTGGTCAGTTCTTGAAACTCATCGTCCTCGGTGATCTTCTGAAAAGGTGAAGCGTTCAGCTCTGTACTGTATTATTCTCACTCTCTCTCTCTCTCTCTTTCTCTCTCTCTCTCTCTTTTTCTAGGTAAGTGTCCTGCTCTTTACCTGAGACTGTATACCGGAGCCACAGTGGCGGTGAAGCTAATATGGAAGAACCTCTGGAGATATGCTGGAGGAGTCAAGCCGGTCCAGTGTGCTCTATTTTTTTCTTTCCATTGTGGTTTTTTTGTTGCGTGGTTGTTATTATTGGCTGCTGTGAATTTCTGGTCATGTGACTTACTTTGACAATTCGGATCAGGATTCATCATCAGGTGTTTTCTTTGTTGGTTGAAGACACAATCTGATCTTGACAGCAGAATGGGTCAGGACATGCCTAAAACCATACACTGTGTTCTATACACTGATCAGCCATAACATTAGAACCTTTGGGTAGGTCCTCTTTGTGCCTTTTTCACCAGCTGTCCTTCCTTGGAGCACTTTTGGAAGGTACCACTGTCCACTGCATACTTTGAACATCCCACAAGACCTGTCTGATGTTTTGGAGATGTTCTGACCCTCTAGCTCCACGTATCAGAAGGGGTTGGGGTTGACAACCTTCTAGCTCAAAGCAGGAGCCGCCTGAACTCCAGCCCAAGTTCTCAGCGATTTCACCTTGTCATTTGCTGATGGCATGGTCCAAACTCACAAATTATATCTTACACCCCAGGTACTGAAGCTTCTAACAGAGACAGCTTCAGCAAAGAGCTGATCACCAGTCTCTGAATATTGCTAGAAATACCTGTTAGGCTGTTAGCTGACATTATTTGCTGATCAGGTCACCCTGCACCTTGTGCACCACCTGTTGTGGTTGATGGAAATTGCAGTACTGATCTGCTTTAAGGAGCTAATCTTATTGATTGGAACATCAGATACTGATTTAACCCTCTGGGGTTTAAACGTGCTAGTGCGTCAAACACAAGGTTTCTCAAGATTTCTATTAATATCTTTGTGATAACACAGCACAGATATATGGTTCACACATTTCCTGAATCTGTAGAGCCCACTCTTTCCATTACATCAGAGATTGTATGTGACTCACATCCAAAGTTACGAGGCTATAAAGATGGGTTGAGATACTTGATTCTGCCTTTTGCCATCTCTAACTGGTGGATTTGTGCGTCCGCCTATGGTTTCTTATGAAACTGACCTATGGATGCTCAGAAACTTGTCTATTTTGTTCATACCTTCCACTACTTTTGTGAAGCTAAGATTTTGGTAAACCCATTTCAAGTACCAAGACAATTCGTACTCATAAGTAAAGGAATGTTTTCACAAGAAAGATGAAGAATTTCTGAAATCTGACTTTTATTGTTCAGGTTTAAGGTCAAATATCTCTTCACACAGTGCTCTAGGTCACACTCTAGGTCTAAATTATTGAGCATGCTGAGATTGCTTTGTACATTTTAATATAATACACTGTGGGTTTTATCTTTTATGTGTCTTTAAAGGCAAATTTATGAAGATAAAGATCAAGAAAAGGGAAAATATTAAAATGTTGGTGCCTATGAGCAATAATTTGGAGGAACAATCAGATTTATAAATATTTCTGCCTTTGCCTGTACCCTGAGTAAATTTGGGGCAAATATTAGAGCAAATTTATAAAGCAATTCATACTGTAAATCCAGTTTCTAGTCTTGGCATTTATTATCACAGACGGTAAAGCTAAACTATTGATGCAACTGATTGGTCAAATGGTGTAAATCCACCAGGAGATCCAAATCCAGGACTGGAAACTAGAATTGAGGTCCTGATTTGAAGAACTTTGCTATAGGGTAAGGCTCTATATTGGTCACATGATATATGATCTACATTAACATTCTCATGAAGCTTAACCCTAAGAGTAGTAAATCGGCCAAGACATATTTAGTTCAGCACTGGAGCAACAAGGCTTATGTAACTAAGTAATGAATAATGGGAGCTAAATCATCATACACCTACCTGAAACCATGTTGAGTTGTTAAGCAATCGGACACTAAACCTTAAACATTTTGATGGGAATTGGGAGGTTGGTGCCAAGCTTGTGTTTTTTTATTGAGCTTTCCAAGCTCAATTCTTCTAAAAACATTTTCTTCTTCTAAAAACATTTTCTTCCAGGTTCCATAAAGCACTTTAAGATGTTTCCTTCACAATTTCAAATGGAAGAACCTCCAGATGTTCCTCAAGGATCTTGTCCTTCAAACAATTTAAGGGTTCTTTTTAGCAATGCAATAGAAGATCCATTTTTAGTTCCAAGAGAAAAAAACATGTATTACTGTATGTGTAACCTTGTATTAATTAAGTCAAATTGAAGGTTCATTCACAATTTAAAGGTTTTCTACACTATACAGCTCCTTTACAAAATGCTTTTTTTATGGAATTAATCAAAGAACCCACTGTAGCACCTTTATTTATAGGAGTGTAGAACATGGTCTAGCTAGATTCATAAAATGCACCTGTAGACTACTTAGTTTTCTGGGAAGGCTTAACACTAGATCTTTACACCTGAAGGTCTACCTCCTATGGGGGTCCAGATTCAAAATACCTGGCTCTTACATTCAGAAGCCAGTAGGTGTATTAGATTAGTATTGGACTTTGAAGACACGAGATTAGGATTGAGGATTGAAGTTAGTAAACTTTACAGGGTAGTAGATCTCAGGGACCAGGATTGGACACCCCAGCACTTGTTGTTGGAACATTGCTGTAAGGATAAGAGTACTGGTCAGGTACTGATGTTCCATTTCTTCCCAAAGGTGTTGGATGGAGATTAATCACTCCACAGAACACAATGTCACTGCTCCAAAGCTTTATCCCGCTTCTAGATGACGACATTTGACATTAGGCACGGTGACACCTCAATTGACCAGAAAATGAGAGTCTAGTTTTACACCAATTGATGCCTCAGTCAGCAGCCCTAACTCAGCTAGTTGATAGGAACTGGCAACGTCTAGAATATAGAGACACAAAAACCCATCTGGAATCCCATGCAATGGAAAATTACACTTGGAAGCAGCACAGAGAGTGGACATTGGAGCCCACACTGCTGGACATTTGACAGGCCAATAACAGCCAGCATTTCTTGTCATGTAGCTGCAGTTCTGGTCCCCGAAGGCTGAAGCTGCTGTCCAGATCCATGATGAATATTAATATCATGTCTCACTGGGTAGACTCAGCCTCAGCCAGTGAATCCCTGGAGTCATCATGGGTGGCTTGGTTGTAAATGTGCAAAAGCATTTTTTCAGCACTACTGCATGCCTTCCAAGAGTGTGCTTGTGCCGAAATACAAATACCGACTATTTTGTCACATCGCCAGCTGCTTGGAAATGGGAATTTGGGCACAAACATATTGACTGGAGGGAAAGGGGTCTTGATGGAGATGAACTGAAGATGCAGTTGAGTGATGTGGAAAAGGTGCTTTGCATTAAATAACACTCCTGGCCATTGCAAGCAATGAACAATGAACAAGAATCATTATGAGGACATCCGTATGATTCTAGCCTGCATTATGGGGATGTCAGTTATGTAATGTTTTTGTCATCGTACTTATTGTATTTATACACTACAACAGAGCAAAGGTCAACCATACTATTACACTCCGCTAAAGCAGAAGAGCCCAAGAGCCAACAATTGGCAGCTTACTGGACACGGGTTTTAAACTCACAACCAATAAAAACACATAAATAAATAAATAAAATTATATAAAAAATATTTATATATATATATAATTTATTTATTTATTTATTTATTGATACATACAACAATTTGTCTATTGTTGCATTGATACAAATTTTTGCAGTTTAAAAAGGAGAAAACCATTAAACTATATTTTTATATTGAATGGACTTTTTTATATTATATTTTACTTACTGACATCTTGAACACTTTTGTTCGGCCATCAGGTGTTCATTGTTTACATTAATCAATCAAATATGACCATATACACAGCACTTACAGATACTTCTGTATTATTTTACTGTCCAGGCCATACCTCAAAGCCTAATCCTAAACCTACCACTAATTCCAGCTCCATCATTGAAACCCTAACCTCATGCCAGGTCCTAAATCTTTCCTTTAACTCCAGCACTGTTGATAATCAGCCGCTGCATCACGTAGCTACGGATATACTGACTCTCAACCTGGTCCTCGCCCATTCCTTTATGTAGCGAGTTGAGTTGCAGCAAAAAATCTGCACCATCTGGGCCACCCAGAGGACTTATTTCAGAACCACAGCTGTACCGTCAGAACAAAGTGTGACCAAAATCTTTATCTGACACCATGAGATAAAAATGTCTGATGTACTGCCTCTGGTCATGTGAACTGAGTATACCAGCTGATAGCTGTTTCTGGATGAGAGAGAAAGGACCTGAGCCTGGATGAGTCAACATCCTGACCTGCACTGTTGAACATCTTTGACCAAGAAGGATTAATTATAATCATATTGGTAGATATGTGTCTGATTTTTTTTGTATATTTGCTAAGATTCTTGGTTCTAAGATTGTTTTATGTGGTGTTTAACAAATAAAAGGTACTACCCTGTTAAACACTTTTTTAAAGATTTTAAAGGAACTTTAAGGTTTTCCAATTTGAAACTGAGGAGGAACCATTTACGGTGCTTTAAGGAAGCTTCTTCTTCTTTAAAAACACTTTAAGATGTTTCCTTCACAATTTCAAATGGAAAAACCTCCAGATGTTCCTCAAGGATCTTGTCCTTCTAACAATTTAAGGGTTCTTTTTAGCAATGCAATAGAAGACCCATGGTTCTCTACACTCACAGCTCCTTTATGGAACCAAACATGTTATTACTCAAAGAACCCCCTGTAGCACCTTTATTTATAGGAGTGTGGAACATGGTCTAGCTAGATTCATAAAATGCACCTGTAGACTACTTAGTTTTCTGGGAAGGCTTTACACTAGATCTTTACACCTGAAGGTCTACCACCTATGGGGGTCCAGATTCAAAATACCTGGCTCTTACATTCAGAAGCCTCTAGTATTGGACTTTGAAGATACAAGAGGATCTACTAACTTTACAGGGTAGTAGATCTCAGGGACCAGGATTGGACACCCCAGCACTTGTTGTTGGAACATTGCTGTAAGGATAAGAGTACTGACGTCAGGTACTGATGTTCCAACTTTTCCCAAAGGTGTTGGATGGAGGTTAATCACTCCACAGAACACAATGTCACTGCTCCAGAGCTTTATCTCCTTCTACATGACAACATTTGGCATTAGGCACTGGGCACGGTGAACCTAGCCTCATGAACATCTGCTCCATAGAGCCCTGTTCTGTTGGCAGTCCTTTCCTATGGAGATAGCACAAGCTACATTAACTACTTTTTTCTTCTTTTTACGTCCTGTAGGGATTTCTGGTAGATGTGAGGACATTAGAGTCGAGGTGATTCAGTCTTTGCTTCTGTGGCTTTTATTTGTTCTGCTGAGTCAGATATGCTTCATCACGTTTTATGAGATCCTGCTGCTTGGATTCGCTGTATGTTGGAATACGTTTCGGCCTGGTTCAGAGAAACTACATTCTTTATCATTAGAACTTTTGGGGACACATCTGGGGACAGGCTAATCTGCACAGATTTGAGCTGTTCGCAGTATGCCGTCCTTTCCATCCTCCTATAAATATACCTGAACCGTGTCTGTGGCTGCTCGAGGAAGGGAGAAACCCATTTCACTGTATCTCCATTATGAAATACTCAGATGAATCTGGCTTGAAATTGGAGCAGGATCATCCACAGAATATCAATGACCTGAAATGTCAGATGTTTAAGCTTTAGTCTCAGCCTTAGAACAGCTTTAAAGGATGGTGCTTGATATAATACTTCTCGTGACCTTTCTTTTAAGAGGGTTGGTGGCAGGTGGAAGAATGAAGTTTTTTTTTAGAGCGTTGAATGAGAGTTTTTTTTTTGTTAGTAAGTCATCAGCTTCTCAGTAAGACATCACTTATAGTCATTCTTATGAGGGGTTCTAAAAGCTGAAGATGAGCTTTTCCTCACTCGCCCACAAACGGGAAAGAGCATTGTATTCTGAATTAGAATTCAAAGCAGTTTGGATGTGGAAAGGAATCCAGTGTTCTTTCTGAATGGCTTTTTTTTTTGCTGTGGCCATTTATCTGCCCTGTGCTAAATTTCCAGTAAAAGTTTCCAAAAGGCTGCTTAGCATTCATCTCAGTCTTGCTGCGGTAGTTTGCTGTCATTTGAAGTCCATTAAAAAGTAGACGGCAGCTACAAAATTCTGAATTCCATTTGCTGTGATGTTGAGCTGAGGTGACTTGTATTAGGATGCTCGTCAGTGCAGTAAAAACAAGTGCTTTAGTGGTGAAAATGGTCAGTACTTAGTAAAAACCCTCTTTGGCAAGCATCCCAGCTTGTAACAGCTTTTCATCTAAGCAGCTAAGAGTGTTTCTGGTCTTGTTTCTGGGGAAAGTTCCACCCATTCGTCCTGCCGAAGACTTCTGGACTTCCTGCCGAAGGATGCTGTGAGATACTTGGGTTGTCTTGCTGCACTGCCCTCTTGGGGTATATCCACGAATTTCTGGCAGTGTTTAGGTTGGGATTTTAGATTTTGAGGAGTGATTAGGATCATTATCCTGCTGCTTATTATCTTCAGCTCTTTTACAGAAAATGTGATGTTTGCTTGGCAACCTAGTATCATGCCTGAAGCGTAATCATGCTAATAAAAGATTGCACTGGCTAAACTACACTTAACTCGCTGTGTACCCCACGACTACGAAGGTGGCTTGAAAGAAAACTAACACTGAAGCGGGGACAAACTTCCCCTGGGTGTCTTCAAATGCAGACTGAAGACCCTCCTCTTCCAAGAGTTCTTGGGCGAACCATGGTGCAGAGTATCGTGGTCTCCATGTGGTCTTTTGTATTTAGTAGTATCGAAGCTTTGGATCCTAGCCAATACAAACTAACCAAGGGTATTTTCTAAGTAAACAAAAAGTGAAGCACTTTTTTTTTACTTACAGAAGCATCTATTCTTTCCTCTACCAGTGAAATCTTCCCTGTGCCACTGGCTGCAACTCAACCCATGCTTAACAGTTGGAAAGGTGTTCTTCTCATGAAATGTTGCACCCCTTTTTCTCCAAATATATCATTGCTTATTGCGGCCAAAAGGACTTTGAAGGCAAAAGAGGGTCGCCTTCAATCCCTGAAGGCCATATTGGAAGGTTTACTGAGGGTCTTTTGGGGGATAGGGCCGATATACTTTTTAGCAATGCTAAAAAAGAGGTTTGGCCGAAGATCCAAGAACGTCTAGAAAGAATTGTAGATTCCAGAGAACCATGGCAGTCCTAGAGTAGGCAATCACTGTTCACTGCTAGTGCTAATTTCACAGCAGGTGCAGTCGCGGGTTTAGTGTATTTGTATTTTGGCAGCTGTGGTGTCAGAGCTTGCTGTTCATTTGTATTCCGGCAGGTGCGCTACTGCAGGTGTGTCCAGTGTTTACTGATTATCAGGCCTCCCTCTAACCGCCTCTTCTCCTCGGTTTGACCAGCCATTCTGAAGCAATTTGAACGCATATCAGGGTGTGCTGTAGAACACGTTGGAGAATAATTGAGGCTTTGTGTGAGGGGATATTGGACAAGATAAGCAGAGTGAAACGTCTGGGTGTTAAGTGCAGAGCGAGCGTTGTTTAGATTAGATTTAATTCCGTCCGCGGTGATGTACCAGGTAGGTTCTATTATGCATATTAAGATGTAATGCATCCTAATTTGATGCAACATCTGTGCATATGGATGCGTCTCCATTTGATCGCTTCAGATACACATCAAGCAGCGTATGGGTGGCTTTAAAGCTAATTACTGTCTACTGAATGTAACCAATAACAACTGCTGGGTCCCCGAAGGCACGCAAAGTAATGGAAGTGACCTTTCGCTTGGCAGACCATGATCGAGTGGTAAAACTCGTAAAGACAAATTCATTCCGTTGGGGTGTGTGTGTGTTTTTATTTTTGTTCGGTGTAGAGCTATAAATACATTTGATGAGCGCTGTGTTTATCTATATGCTAATTCTGAAGGGCTAATTCTAAGCTCTTCAGTAGATCTTCAGACAATCCAGAGCTGTAACAGCTGCCTGCTTTCAGGTGGGGCTGTAAATGCTATCAATTTCCACTGTACGTTAGCGCTTAATTAGCTATGATGCACGTGTAGCTCATAAGAATTACTTAGTATAGTAGAATTATGACAATGCTTCGAACTGAATACTACTGGTGCATCAATCCTGGCCAACACAGGCATCAGCTGACTGATGTCTCAGAACTGGGGATCTGGCACGTTCCTCTGAAGCCTGTTTGCTGCCTACTGGTGCTGCACTCCTAGTGAGTGGGTTAGCTGGCTCAGCTAAATTGGGGAGAAAATTGGGGGAGGGGGGGGGAGTCCTCAGACCACTCCTAACCCCCTTAACTTTAAGAATTGGCAATATTTAAGGGAGTAAACCTGATTATTCGGCTGTGAAATTACACCATGGCGATACGCCATTAGCGTATGTTCTATACGTCCACTTCTATTTAAGGCATTTATCAGACGCTCGTCTCCAGCGCAACTGTCCACTCAGAAAAGACCCTTAGCTAATTTATAAAGACTAGAATCCAGAAGATCCTCTAATCTTAGACTCTACTAAATACAACAGTCAGTCTGGAAACACAATACTCTCAGAAGAGAAGGGTCTTCAGTCTGGGTTTGAAGACTCTGCTGTTCGGACAGCCAAGGGAAGTTTGGTTCACCTTTTTGTTACAGAAAAAAAGTCTGGACACTCGTCTTCCGTGGATCTTAAAGGATGGCGGGTCGAGCCGAGCCGTACTTGAAACTGAAAGGGCTCTTGTATGGATCAGGTTTTGACCATTGCCATCAAGTACGGAAGTGCTGGCTGGTCCGGTCTTGGCTTTGTAGGCCAGCACCAGGGGTCTGAATCTGATGACCTGGCAAGCAGCTACAGGAAGCCAGTGAGGAGAGAACGCAGTAGAGGAGTTGAACATAGCTGAACAACTCCAAGACCAGGCGGTGACGTTTGGTGCTAGGCCGACATATCTGACACAGGTTCTTGTTGCAGGAATACACTGCACTTTCTGTGTACACCCACTCCACTGCTTCATTATGAGCAGGGCTGGAAATTCACAGAGCTCTGAGCTAACTCACACTGATTTTTACACTGATTCTTAATCCAGTGCCTTTGCTTCTCATTGACAGCGTTAATTTCATGCTTTGCTGGGTTTCGGGACTTCCACCTGTTTGGTATGGAGATTGTGTTAAAGCCTGTGTCTAGGCTTCACATAGCTTCCCGGTGTTACTTCAGTATGCAGACTGCAAGCAAAGGGTGGTACAAGGTCGGGGGCAGAGCAATGCTTTCGATACACACTGGACCAAATACTCGCAAGAAAGCCCCTAACCCCCCAACCTCCAATCCCAACTTCCTTAGGAGTATTCGCAAATAGGCCGCCGGGTCACAGTTATTACAGAATTCAGTTATTTGAGCTGACTGCAGTGGTTTTCTACAGTTGCTAGCATTCATAATGTGTTATGTTGTGGTGGAGCTTGGAGGCGGAGGTAAGTGCAGGTATTTTAATAAAAAATGTAATCAAACAGAACACAAAAGAAATACAAACTGGGAATAAACCAAAATACTAAAACTAACTAAGAGAACCAATAGATGAAGTAAACATAACTACTAAGATTAGCAAAAAGAAACAGAACAGACAGATTTAGCAAGCGTAAGTAACCAACAAACCGTGAAACTGACATGGAAACATATGTGTGTTAACATGCACATGACTAGACAAGGGAAGGTCGAAACAAAGGGGTACTTATACACAGGGAGACATGAGGAACACCTGGGACTAACAAGGGGGTGTGGCTAGTGAGAAGGCACAGGTGGGAACACTGACGAACAGGCAGAGCTAGGAGTAATTACAATGTTTGTTATTTTTATAACAAATTCAGGAGATAAAAGGTCTGAAGTTAATGAAAAATGTTGATTTTGCATTTGGTAAGAAAAGGGCACAGTATTCCGTACACTTCAGTATTTCGTACACTTCGGGATTCTGTACACTTCAGGATTCCGTACACTTCAGGATTCCATACACTTCAGTATTTCGTACACTTCAGGATTCTGTACACTTCAGGATTCTGTACACTTCAGTATTTCATACACTTCAGTATTTCGTAGACTTCAGGATTCCGTACACTTCAGTATTTCGTACACTTCAGGATTCCGTACACTTCAGTATTTCGTACACTTCAGGATTCTGTACACTTCAGGATTCCGTACACTTCAGTATTTCGTACACTTCAGGATTCTGTACACTTCAGGATTCCGTACACTTCAGTATTTCGTACACTTCAGGATTCCGTACACTTCAGTATTTCGTACACTTCAGTATTTCGCACACTTCAGGATTCCGTACAGTACCAGTTGACCTTTTCTTGTAAACTATAAAATATTATCAGATCAAATATTAAATATTATCATTCCTCATTGCATAACAATCATGTTTGAGGGACCACCCATGTTGTGTATTGCCTTTAAATCCCGGTATATAGATAGCGAGGAACCACCCGCCATTTGCACGCAAGGGTTAGTGACGAAAACACTATGGTTGAGTAAAACATTGACTAGTTTATGTACATTTGACCCCCTTTAAACATCACATTTAACCCAACACTGAATGTTACACATTCAACATTCAATGTCACAGCTTGTAATATTTAAATGTATTTTGTAATATTTCAATTGTAACATGCATTAAGAACAAGCCAATTCCAGCAGGTTTTCAGAATACGGACGCTCCATTGTGATTAGATGGAATATTTTTTCTTTAAAACTATTGGTCCAAAATGAACCAACCGAAATGCATTTTGGTTGCTGGGAAGCTATTCCAGAGCTCAACCACAATCATCATTTCAGGCTGTTTGACTTCAGGTATTTCTGTAACATCCACTGACAGGCGGAAAATACCAAAATGCTGAACGAAATACTGTGCTCCTACGTTAGCCGTTCATGGGGACTCTTGAGAAGCATTCTTGAAAACTATAGAGGTGTTGATGCAGGTGAAGGAGACCATCATTAGGCTGTAAAATAAAAACCTGTAGCATAAACTACACCAAAAAAAACTTGAAGATCACAAAAGACAACTAAAGTAGATCTAGTCAAGTCAAGGATATCTAGTCAAGTCAGGAAATCTACAATCACAAGATGCCTTTTTATGTTTACTTCAAGATACAAGCCAGTGATAACACTCAAGAACTGAAAGGTCAGATCAGACTGTCAGAGAATATCTGATTGATGAAAAAAAGGTTGATCAGATTTGGGTCAAGGACAGATGAAACCAGAATTAGCTTGAGTTTGAAGAAGGAAAGCAAGGGTTCATCCGAATCCGAAGCAATACCACATCATCTGTCAAACATGGCGGAGGCACTATTAAAGCATGGGCATGTATGGCTGCCTATGGAACTGGATCCCTAATGTTTATTGGTGATGTTCTGCTGATAGTAGCAGTAGTAGCAGTACTTTCAAAGTGTGCAGAGCTCTACTGTCTCCTCAGATCCAGTCAGATTCTGGAAAACTGATAAGACAGGACACAGCAGCTGCTGGTAAGGCCTGGGCAAAGACCTGTCTAAGCATCTCAAGGTCGAAGGATTTACATCCAAGTTCCAACACTTATAAGTGCCAGTTGTTCTAAAGGCTACGTTGCCAAATTTGAGGTCATTTCACCCCAGCGAGCATCTAAGTAAAGTAATTACCTTAATATAGTTTTATAATAAGTATCAATGAGGCCTTCTCTCAAATGCATAACAGCTTCACTCATCCAGGTCCAAAACTGTGTAGGCTTATTAATATTCCAGCCGTTTCTCTTAAATCTTACTACGTAAACAATGAAAAGCACTGAATTTCAAAATAAAAGCAGGTCAGGCCATGATGTTCAGCTGCTCTCCAGCATAAATACCATGCACTTAAGTCTAGTATCTCTCCATCATTGGAATGCATGCTGTAGAAATGCTTTTAAAGGCTGAAGGATAATGATTTGTCAAGTGACATGAAACTCATTATGAGTTTTGCTTGTTTTTTTTCCCCTGCTCTTCTGGCAGTAGTAGCTCTGAAAGTAGTGCAGAAAGCTCCACTGATATATGGAGTTTACCAAGATGAGTAATAGAAGTCCCGTGGAGCTGCTCTCAATCTGAGGGTAGAACTGTCTGTTTTCAGTTTCGGCTTTTTCCTTGGATTTATGTGCTAAGAATATAAGCCCACCATCCTTATTGGGCCACGTTTAAGCTGGCCCAGGGAGGAATAAGTCCTGTTTTGCTTATGTATCATTTTATATTACCATATATATCATTCGAAACGGAAAGCATAGCAGAATTTTTTGCAGGAATGAATGGCTACAAGGGTGACGGTATGTGATTACTTCTCGGAATAATCCATATTTTTACACAGGGTACCTTTTTACATATAAAGTACAGACGGATGACAAATTAAAAGGACAAAAAAAACAAAACAACAAACCACCGAAACAACTTCGGTCCACCTCAGCATATATTCTACAGCCTCTAGAACTGCACTGGAGGTGTAGAGCAACCCATCCCAATCCCTCAATTGGTGACTGGATTATGGCGGTGGAGATGTTCGAATAGGCCAACTAGTCTACTAACCATAGACTATAAACTGCTTCATTTTCATGCCTTTCAATCCATTTAGTGATGGGCTGTGTCACCCAGGAAGAGACCACTCAATTGTAACACCTTTCTCGTAGTGGTAACACTTCAGTGAGGGGCAGCATTCTGCATCAACCTACAGGCTATAAACATTTATAAAAGCATATTCCGACAAGTGTGAGGTTTGATAACATCAGGATACCAACCAGTTCTGTTCGGTGGTTTGAATGATGACTTTTTTTTACTAAACATTAAGTTGATTTATGATTTAAGTACATGTTAAACATTACATTTATCATCTTCCCTTTTTTAAAAGTTGCTAAAGGTTTATGTTTTTAATATGATAGATGTTTCTGACCTTTACGTTTGCCAGAAAAAGTTACGTTTATGATCTTGAAGTTTCTGATCATTACATTTGCTAAATTTTAAAATTATAATCCTTGTCTTTGCTGAATATTAAATGTATGATCTCGTTTTTTTTGCTGAATGTTAAGATAATAATCATTACATTTGCTAAATGTTTTGCTGAAAGTTACATTTTTAATCATTACATTTGCTGGGTGTTACGATTCTGATCATTACATTTTCTGAATGTTAAGATTCTGATCATTACATTTGCTAAATGTTTTGCTAAATGTTACATTTATATTCATTACATTTGCTAAATGTTACGATTCTGATCGTTACATTTGGTAAATGTTTTGCTGAATGTTACATTTATATTCATTACATTTGCTAAATGTTTTGCTGAATGTTACATTTATATTCATTACATTTGCTAAAAGTTTTGCTAAATGTTACATTTATAATCATTACATTTTCTGAATGTTAAGATTCTGATCATTACATTTGCTGAATGTTTTGCTGAATGTGACATCTATAATCATTACATTTTCTGAATGTTACGATTCTGATCATTACATTTGCTGAATGTTTTGCTGAATGTGACATCTATAATCATTACATTTGCTGGATGTTTTGCTGAATGTTACATTTATAATCATTACATGTGCTGGATGTTACGATTCTGATCTTTACATTTACTAAATGTTTTGCTGAATATTACACTTACAATCATTGTATTTGCTAAATGTTAAGATTCTGATCATTACATTTGCTAAATGTTTTGCTGAATGTTACATTTATAATCATTACATTTGCTGCATGTTATGATTCTGATGATTATATTTGCTAAATGTTTTGCTGAATGTTACATTTATAATCATTGCATTTGCTGAATGTTAAGATTCTGATCATTGCATTTGCTAAATGTTTTACTGAATGTTACATTTACAAATGTTAAGATTCTGATCATTACATTTGTTAAATGTTTTGCTGAATGTTACATTTATAATCATTACATTTTCTGAATGTTAAGATCCTGATCATTACATTTGCTGAATGTTTTGCTGAATGTTACATTTATAATCATTACATGTGCTGGATGTTACGATTCTGATCATTACATTTGCTAAATGTTTTGCTGAATGTTACATTTATAATCATTACATTTGCTGGATGTTATGATTCTGATGATTATATTTGCTAAATGTTTTGCTGAATGTTACATTTATAATCATTGCATTTGCTGAATGTTAAGATTCTGATCATTGCATTTGCTAAATGTTTTACTGAATGTTACATTTACAAATGTTAAGATTCTGATCATTACATTTGCTAAATGTTTTGCTGAATGTTACATTTATAATCATTACATTTTCTGAATGTTAAGATCCTGATCATTACATTTGCTAAATGTTTTGTTGAATGTTACATTTATAATCATTGCATTTGCTGAATGTTTTGCTGAATGTTACATTTATAATCATTACATTTGCTGAGTGTTACGATTCTGATGATTACATTTTCTAAATGTTTTGCTAAATGTTACATTTATAATCATTACATTTGCTGAATGTTATGATTCTGATCATTACATTTGCTAAATGTTTTGCTGAATGTTATATTTATGATCTTGATTTTTGCTGAATGTTAAGTTTGAGATCTTGATTTCCACAATCTTGTGAAAAGGTTCACAATATAATAATACTTTACTTAATGCTTTGGGTTTGTCTTTGGTGACTCCTTTCATTTCGCCTTTTTAAATCTGTCTGCCGCTCCAGTTTAATATTAGTTATATCTAATTTAATAATAATCTCTTTAATCATCTCAGCTCGGCGGTACATAATAAAAGCCCATAACTGCTTAACGTCTTGATTAATGGAGAAAAAGCACTTAGAGACTTATTGCGCTTCATCTATTAATAATATCTAATGGTTTTCAAACCCTGAGCTAATCTTCAGGTATCTCCATTCGGTCAACATGAACGTCAGTTTGATTTATTTGCTCTGTTCAACTGCGGCGCCCTGCTGTAAGTCAGGTAGATTTATGTGACGGCTTGAAGTCGAGGCTCAACCAGAAGCGCAGAAGCACAGTTCCTTTCTTGATTACATTCTAGAGAGCACACACCCAAAACCCTGTTTTGAATTAGGGTCCCACCATATGGGATCGTAATTGCGTCTGATTGCGTCTGTATTTCCTTTTGCCACATGGGTCCACGGATGTGGAATAATATCAAACAGATATTTGTTTGTATCAGAAAAAAAAGATGTGAAGGAAGACCCCACCGACCTTTTCCATTGCAATGTTCCTTTGAAGCCTCTCTCTCCAAAGATCTACTGAAGTGGTGTTTTTGGGTGATGCATAGTAGAGGTTGAGTTGTTAGGCTACTGCATTTGGGGGGGTTTTGATGTTTACTAATGTATTCAGGCGGCGCATTGTTGGCTGGATTGGTTTGTTTTGATCCAAAAGTGGTGCTTTGTTCACTCTGGCTCTGATTCAGGCCTCTGTTTCAGGCATGTGATTAAACATGATAGGTTGTCCATTCTAAAGACCACTAGGGATGGGGAAATTTTTCTACCACTGTTGTTCGATATCCGTGTTGTTAAATAGTTGAATATCCCAGTGAGAAAAAGATATATTAGTAATAAAAACTTAAGACATTGATTTACTCTCTGACAACAGGTGGGGAAAACAAGACCACCATAGTTGCAAGTTTAGCTATGTGCTGAGTTCATATGATTGATCCAGTGGAAAACATTCTGAAGATCCACCACTTGACTCGACTGTGCTCTCAGATATGAGGCTTTATCCTCTAAAGGGGTGTGATTTGAGCCTCGGTTAGCTGGAACATGGTCTGTGCTGGGTTGTTTAGCCTAGCTAGTCTGCTACGAGTGCAAACACAGCAGAGCCGGTCTCTCATTTCGCCCCAACACCAGTCACTCGGATCAGAATATCTCCCCAGCTACATTGCAGCATCAGGGTCTCCCATCCAAGCCCATCCGGCAACCAGCTGCTATATTCCGAGGGATGACAGGGCATGCAGACTTGAGGAGATGGCGGAGCCATGTTAGCCCCATGATTGGTCAGGGATATGCTGATGTAAGCCTGGCACACTTTTAGGCCCGCCCACTTTACACATGGAGAAGGGAGCTCTACTCTCAATTTTAGGGGGAACTACAGCACACCTTTATTAAGCTTTCATAAGAAATACTTTATACTTTCAAATGCATTAGGGGCCCTGAGGACGCCCTCAGTGTAAACGAATTAGAAGGAAAACTCAGATTTTAGGTTCCCAGGGGCCAAAACAGATTCAGAAAGTCAGCTACACATGCAATCAGTGACCCAACCAGTCAACTTTCCCATCAGTGATAATGTAATTAGACTTCGTAGCTCTCTTGCTGTAAGAACTGATGAAGCTGTTCTACATCCCCTAGTTATAAACGACCCTGCAGATTACATTAACATAAAGCTCATTTGTTAAATGAATAGGGGACGACAAGTTCTATATGTCTTGCATGAATCCCTTCTCTTTTTTAGATAGCTCTTCTTCTCCGGCTGCCTCCAAGACTGGTAAGGAGCAGCGTGGAGCCGCACGCAATCCATCACTATCAGCACATAAGATACAGTGCTGGTGCTAATGGTGGTTTAAAGTAGGCGAGATGCTGGGAGCACAGCATTAGGAACAGCAGGAAGGTGCTGTTTATCTTATTCATTGCAATTATTATATACAGTCAAGTCCATTAAAACACACAGTTATTGTTATTTTAGCTGTGCACCACAGCTAAAGAGGAATTACGACCAATTTTAAACATAGTTTCACATAATTTTTTGACGGGGAGGGGGCAGAAGTAATTGGACAAGCGAACATACACTCTTAAATACACTAGAATGACAAAAGAGTTGCAGCATCTGCTCATTTTTTGCTTCTTCCCAAAGCAAGGGTATTAAAAAAACAGTTTAGGGGGGCTGGGTAGATGGGTAGACGCTCTCTCTCTCCTCATCACTCCCATTATAATGCATTATAATTCCTCAGGGCGTGTTAGCTGGCTAGTGATGCTACATTGGAGACAGTTTGAAAAGAGTTTGTGATGTGCTTCACATGTATTGAAGGAGGGAGGAGGAGTGTCAGGAGCATTGCAAGTGTTAGGGGGGAGTCCTAATGAGTGGGCGGCCTAACTGGCTCTGCAAAATTGGGGAGAATATTATTGAACAGGGCTGTAAAGTTGGGACAGCCCTGCTAATAGTCATTGTACAGCTACAGTTTCTCAACAAAGGCTTTCCCTGACTGTTAGCTACATTTGTCTCAGGCTGGATTTGATATCAGTCACCAGCATCTATCACTAATTACTGAATTTGTCACCTTGGGCCCAAACTGCTCCGTTAGCAGACAAAGACGTAAAATCCATTTGTCTCTCCATGTGGCGGTTTAATGAGGCGCGATAATGACGCCTGATGTTTTTCACACGAATTGGTTTAAGCTTATGCTCCTCAGATTGGTCTGGTTCTGGATTATTTGGCTTTGTTGTTCCAAAAACGCCTGTACGTCTGAGGGAAATGGTTTTTCATTATTGCAGCTTCAAAAGGCTCTTTTAAAAAGGGGGAAGATGTAATTAACAGAAGCAAGTGCTTTTGTATTTTAGTTAGTCTCTGTGTAGCTGTGGATCAGTGGTGTTAAATAGCTTAAGTGTGTGTTCTCCTCAGAGTTGATTGTGCTCCGAACGGCTACGACAAATCGGCTCGTTCCCAGAGCTCTGATGGAATTAGATGCTGGCTAAAGTGGGGCAGGAAGGTGCCGCTGTAATGTGCTTCGGGATTAGTGCAGAGACATTGTGCTAGACACACAATGATACAATGAGTACAGTACAATATGGCTTATTATGAATGTTCAAGCACTCAAGCACATTTGGAGAAGCTGGTTATTATTGTACTGTATGCTCTGAATGAGTTTCTGTCAGGTCCGTGTCGTCGAGCCCTCCCCTGGGGTGGTCTCGAGCCGTGGCCCGCAAGGCTCACATGTGTCGATTCAAAGACTCGTGTTCATTTACGTTCATGTGTGTTTGGTTCAGTTCTGTAATAAAAATGAATTCTGCCCTGCGGAAGCCCAGGCGCCGCCCTTGGGTACACTCCGTCACACTGTGTCACATGAGCAACTTACTGTTCGGTTATGGAATGTAACCACTAGGAAGAGGCCTACCCCTTTGGATAGGCTGCAAGGGTGTTTGTACTATGAAAGGCGTTATGAAGTGGGGCAGGTGCACTGCGGAACCATGCTTATTTGGTCTAGATATCCGAATATAAGGATATAATGCGTCCATGTTCACCTTATATTAAAGGTATGCTTTAAAATAATGTATTGGCAATATGTTGAAACAGGTCTATACAGCTGTTTTAAGTCACGGGTTATGTAATACTGTAAACTAACGTTTATATAATCAATTATATTACCCTTATATTTTTATGAGGGTGCTGTTATCAACCACTGGAATGAAGGGTGGGAGCGGTTGGCCCCCATCGCCTCCGTCCACCTTTTCTGGTGAGAGTCGACTGAGTGGAACTGCAGGTCCAGCTCAGTGGTTTACTGAGACAGCTGTCTCTTACCAGGATCGACGGGCTCTCTCGAAGCTGAAAGCGTTCTGCCAAGTTTGCAAGTTTGTGTTGATTGTGAAATAAAGGGACCTTTTTATACGGAACCTCTGGTGTGGAACCGGAGTTATTTGACGATCCTCCCTTTGATTCAAAATTTCACAAAACAAGTTTGTTTGTGTTCCAGTGTTTGATTGCTCTTTGTCTCTTGTTTTAATCATGCGTTTCACCTGAGACTGGGAGTACTTAAGGGTTCAGTTTGACGCCGAGAATGAAATGGTTTGGAACCTTGAGGTAGCCCGAAAGGTTCCCGTCTCTGACCACGGTGTGTTTAGGCCAGCTTTGGCTCGACTTCCTTGTTTGCGAGCAAGCCACCCGGCGGTTCAAGTACTCAGCGAGGTTCGCTCGCTATCTGCTGAGATATACCCCTGACTCTCGTTCCAGCTCAACTACCCACTTTCACGCAGCAGTGCCAGGTTTGGTCGGCCTTGCCGTTTCCTGCCCTTCGTTCAAGCTCAGCTCCTGGAGTCCCCCCAGTCTCAGGTGTGTTTTATGTTGACACTTTGATTTGTCACTCTCTGTGAGTGTTCATCCCTCTGTGCCTGGCCTAACCCGCCATGACAGTTTCTAGCTACAGTCTGCTAGAAAAGGTCTCTTCACAGACTCTGGAGCGATGGTGCACTATTCTACTGTGCAGAACACCTGCACTAATATGACCTCAAGAAAAACACTATCCTCCGAGTCCAGGCAACATTTTGACTTGATAGTAGCAACACCTGGATTGGTTGGATGTCAGCAGCCCAAATTGGATTGCCAATTACCCAACCCATACACAGTCAATGCTCCCAACACTTGGCGAGTGAAGGCCAATATGCACCTCCTCCTCTGATGGAAACCAACTGTGTACCTGGCTCTCAAGCATTATCCAGCACCAGCACCTAGGCACCAGTGCCAGCCAGCATTGCACTGAAATGATGTGGGGAGCTGTTGTGCTGTTGGAGCTGTTAGAGTAGAGTAACGAGGGGATGCCATCTACCCATCTACCCCAACTGTGCTCTCAGGGCTCTGGCTGCTGATGCCTAGCAGCATGGCCAGAATTCGAACTAGCAACCGAACTAGCGATCGGACTAGAAATCATAGTGACAGTGCCTTAATTCACTGGACCACTTGGGGACCTGCCCTTCAGAGTTGTTTACTGCTGTAAACAGCTCTGTCCTCTAAAACACATCGTAATGATTTCTGGTCAAGCTCAGCTGGTGAAGTCTACACCCTTTGCTCTCTTCCAAGAGCTCTAATAAACTGCATTTGAACTTGTACAGTAATGGAATGACCCTGGTGAAGATGGTGTCTGGGCTTCTCCAAAGGGAAAAGCACTGTGCCTTGTCCTCTGAAGCCAAAGCTAAAGTGATTGGCAGGACGATCGTGTGGGCAGGAGACAGATCTGTGGCCGGACTTGTTGTTTTGTTTTTTCGTCCTGCGGGAGAAGGTTCTGGAGCAGCGGACGGTTTGAGGAATCCTTAATTGGTTTACAGGGGAATTCTTCACTTGCTTCTGTGACTTGATGCAGAGCCTTTTTTGAGAGACGTTGGCCTAGATAGACCTCGAACATAACAATGGACAGCAGCTTTCTCAGCACGTTCCTTATTGGAGCAGACAGTCCGATTACCTGTTTGCACCTTACGGTCTTAAAGATGTTTCCGTCTACTCACCGTTCCCCTCGGCATGGCTTACCTTTGTTGTAGCATCTGAAAGGCTCTCATTCACTGGAGCTACTGGAGCTGGACCAAGTCCAGCGTTTTCTTTTCAGCTGTCCAGTTACAAATAGGGTTCGTGTTGCTGACTTGTGAATCTACAAGCTTACATTTGCCACTTGAACGCTCTATCCGTTTTCTATTATACCCAGCATAGAAGGTGTGTGTGTGTGTTTTCTTTGGTTATACATTTTGATATGTGAAAGCAAAGACTTTTATAAGACTCAGCAGTGGAGTTTTGGATGTATGCTCAGATCTATAGGTAGATCTATGTAAACTCCATTACCTGATGAGAATGAGAGTGGTGAGGTCATCTGGTCTGGACCATGTGGACCACTGTTTTAGACTAAGCCTGGTCAATGTGGTTCTCTTTAGATAGAGAATAGATCAGACTGATCTTGGATCAGGCCAGTGTGTGTTTAGACTGACAAATCGAATACATTGTCAATGTACCTACAAATATGCCCTATTGACTGAAGTGTGTGGGCCAACATTTGCACTGAGACTGCATGGTTGGCCCGGCCCAACATCCACTTCACTGGAGCTTCATTACCAAGCCATTTCTCTGGGTAAGGATGTTCTGGTGTTAGTGGTTTCCCCTCCATAAACTGGTAAGAGCAGACATACGGACATTTGGGTGGATGTTTGGATGGAACTTAACAGCTTCAACCACAGATGCAGGTGCTCACCTATGGAAGGTGTTGGAGATAAGTTATATGGAGCTCCACAACACTCTGATCTTGATGTATTGTGTTTTCTTAATTCTGCCGTTAAGAACACAATACAATATGTATAGGGTGGGTAAAGACTTACAAAGGCACAACCAGCCACTACCTCTTTTTGCAATGCTGCCGATGCAACGTCATTGGGCAACCAGTGCCGACTCTGGAGCAGTGGTGCACTGTTCTACTGTGCGGCAACACCTGCACTAATCTGACCTTTCTGGATCGGGATCATCTAAAAAAAAATTCCTGTGTCCTCACTATGGAGCACAGCATCTAAACCAGGCTAATGCATTTTTGGAAGCTGTGGTCCTGTGGACTGTGCCAGATGGCTGCAGTGAGCAAAGGCATCTTTGGAGGCAATAGGATACCTTTCCAACTGTTCATCCATCATGCATTGGGTTGCGCTGAAGCCAGTGGCAGTTACCTAAACCATAGATACATAGTTAGTACTCTTCCCCTATCACATGTAGTGCTCTTGACACTGGGTGGGTAACAAAGGGGACTTACAAAGGCACAACCAGACGATACATCTTTTTAAAATGCTGCCGATGATGAAATGCAACATCATTGGGCAACCAGTGCACTCAGAGGCCGGTTGTGCTCACTCTGGCTCCAGCTGATGATGACAGGCAGCAGAAATTCGGGTCATGGTGGCAGCGCTTACTTTCTGCACCCTCCTACTGAGCATATTAGACTATTCTCACTGTATGCTCATCATTGCTGGGCGCTGGACATTCTAACACAAAGTAAACAAAGATGGCCACCCATTGTTTAACGGAAAATTAGATGGATAGCTAAAGAACGCTAATGCCAGACTACTTCACTCGCCCCTAATAGAAGGGTGTGTTTTCCTCAGTGCACATGCCCTGCACTGCCGGTACAGTTTATGCTGTTTGTCATAATTTTCTCACATGGAATGCATTTCAATAATGCATGCAAAGCCATTAATGCAAACCGCTCTACAAGAAAGTGAATTAATTAGCGCAATGATTATCTTTGCATTAACGAGCGCCACCTCGAGTGTCGGTATAGTGCTTCTCTCTCATCTGTATTCCTAAAAGAGTGTGTGTGTGTGTGTGTGTGTCTGTCAGAATGAGCTGGATTGTGCTGTCAGGCTCTCTCTTGCTGTCGATCCCAGCAGACCGACTGTCACCACTGTCATTTTGGAATTCCGCACACACACACACTCTCTCTCTCTCTCTCTCTCTCTCTCACACACACACACACACACTCCTCAGGTGTGTAAGAAAATCCTACTGATGAAAAACTGGTCGAACACTGAACGTCTACAACAGGTTTGGGTCTCCGACTGTATTTGAAGTGAGGGGGATTGTGGGTATTCTATTGATCGGCCGTGTGGATGATTACAGTGGGATGTCCTGGCTTTTGGCCAGATGTTTCCAGCGTTGCTGTGGGTTAGAGCTAAAAAAAATACAGGCAGTTGGATCTGTGTCTGGTGTAGAAACTGTTGATAGAACCGTCTGTTGATAGTCTGGTTCTGGTTCGACCTCAATACTGTACAAGCATGAAGCCCTCCGTCCTTGCCGATCCTGGGGCGAACTCAAAGAATGACAGAGACAGGTCTGTACTCAAATGATTTCCCCTTTATTGGTCAGAAAGGCTGGAGTATATATACATTGATAAGAGGAGAGGCACACAGTCATTATGTAATCATGTGATAGGATAATAGAGACATTGACGATCATATGTTCTGAACCCCAAGGACGGTCATATGAAGCACAAGCTACGGCCTACATGTCATACAGGCCTAAATCCCATGATCATGGGTATGCATTGACACAGATACTGACAGAAACCTAACAAAGAATTTGTGTCCAGTGCTGCCACTAGGACACGAATTACTGCTGCCTATCATCAGCAGCCGGAGCCAGAAAGAGCACAACTGGCGTCCTCACTATGGAAAACATGGAAAGCATCTTTGGAAGCTGTGGTCCTGTGGACTGAACCAGATGGCTGCAGTGAGCAAAGGCATCTTTGGAGGCAATAGGATACCTTTCCAACTGTTCATCCATCATGCATTGTGTTGCGCTGAAGCCAGTGGTAGTTACCCAACCCTACATAGTTAGTACTCTTCCCCTATCACATGTAGTGCTCTTGACACTGTGAGGGTAAAGACTTACAAAGGCACAAAAAGCTGATACCTCTTTTTGAAATGCTACTGATGATGAAATGCAACATCATTGGGCAACCAGCGCACTCAGAGGCCAGTTGTGCTCACTCAGGCTCCGGCTGCTGATGACAGGCAGCAGAAATTCCGGTCATAGTGGCAGCGCTGGACCACTCTGAGCCCCCTGGCATGAGGAATATTTTACTTTAGGGAAGAATGGGTTCAATTATATAGTCAGGATCATTCTTTGAGTTAACTAATCTAAAGCTAAGTGAGCTAAATCACAAAGAACATTAACTGAACTAGCGTCCAGGCTCCTGTATTTACAGTCAGAGAGACAGATGGAGAGACACAGCGAGAACCTTTCTAGGCCATTTTGTGGGACGGCATTTGTGTTATCCCAGCAGCAGGACGGTGTTAGTGGTTTTGAGTGTGATGCTGATTGGCTCTGAGCTTTAGAGGGGTAGCTTTCACACAACAGCTCCACTCCGGCAGCTTTCAGCAGCTCTGTTGACAGGGTTTCTGGAGGTGCAGTCTGCAGGAACACTGTGTTATGTGTTATTTTGCTGGATTGTGTGGAGTCATGTTAACCCTGTTCAACGTGAGAGTGGATTGACTGTGTCGGCAGGTCAGGAGGTACCAGGTAACAGAAAGGATGTTCTAAATCAGACAAATATATATGTATTATATATATAAATATTATATATATGTGTGTTCATTAAAACATCTCAGCATGGGAGTCTATCATTATTGCTAGTTCTCATCCAGCACCTCTGGTTTGTTAAAACAGGGCTTAATGATGGTAAATTAGGCTGGACTGAGGGGCGTCCAGGAGAAACCTGGAAGAACCGAGCTCTGTTCTTCAGACTAGCTCACCGACAAGATCTCACTACTTTCTTTCTTCAGAATGAGAAGCTCTTGTTTCTCCTTTTTACTGGATTTATGTTCACCTGCATCTGTTCTATGAAGATCTGGGGCTTCTACAGTCTGAAAGCTGAAAGAAATACTTAATTATATTTAATAAATACTTCATAAATAATGCGATTAGATACATACACCTTTTGTACACTACCATTTAGCTCAGAACTTTTTTTTTGCTAGCTGATGAATTCAGAAGGACCCCAGATTGCTAACATTACTGCTAGACAGATCCTTAGCTACGTAGTTATTTCACAAAAACATACATTTTCTTTTCAGTCTGTGTTATTGTTTGCCTAGCGAAAATAATTAGGAATGTCCCGATCAAGTTATTTTGCACCCCTGATCTGCTCTGAGTTTCTTAATTCTGAGTATTAGATGACACCGATCTGATCTTTGTGTTTGTATAAATAATAATCCAGCTCCACAGTTTAGCTAAGATCAGCTGCTTATTAATCTGTTCGGTAAAATCCTTTTATTTTTAGCATCAGTGTCTATAATAAAACATTCTGGACTGATTGATTTAAGAAAAATCAAGACTTTTCTTAAAATGACTGTTTTATAGAGTCTAATATCTTTTTCATTTACATTTAAAGCATTTAAGATGGTTCTGTTGGTCTACGGGTGTAAAAAAACTGGTTAATTAGCAATATGGTAATATTAGCATTAGCATTAGCCTCTACTCAGTTCTGAATGCGCTCTTCAGTGCACAACAGAGAAAGGTGTGCGGTTCTCCCGCTGGTAAAACAGAGCGTTTCAGTGATCGTTTTAGAAAGGTTTAAATATTATGGTCTGTTTTCATGTTCCACTGTAAAATAGCTCCACACTGCAGAACCTCAACTCTTTTATTTACCTTCTGAGAACATCTGCACTGCTGCCGGCCAGCAGGGCAGTAGCATTCGCTAATGGCACCTTCGGCCACCAGATGGCGCTCTGAACAACGCGGTGAAAACAAAGACTTCGAAATGGATTGGGTACCCGATTCCATTGAAATATCCTGGACCTGGATCAGCCCCAATCCTGATCTTCTGGATCTTTCTGGACTGGATTAAAAGCTTGTGATTCTTTCTGGATTTCTTTTTTTTAGAAGGCTTACAGAAGCAGCAGCGTTCAGAAACTAGCTTCTAGCTTTGATCAGGAAACTTTCCATCAGTCTCTTTCTCTGTTCGTCTGCAATCACAAGCCAGACAGGTTCACATTCTCTTTACTGTCTCTTTCTTCACAGTTCTTCTTCTTTCTTTGTAAGACGGTGTCAGAGCTTTTACTGTCTGGTAGACAGCCTCAGTAAGAGCAGATGCAAAGCCTTGTGAAGTAAGTGAAGAGGACACAACCTAGCCTGTTTTTTTTTTTTTTTTATATAATTTTGCAGGGTGAGCTGTAATAGTTAGCCATGGTTAACATTGAGGTAACTGACAATTCATGTTTCATGAGTGGTGGTCTTGGTCTTGGGTGTTCCAGGCTAAATGTGTTTGGCTCTGGAACTCACTGCAGGCCCATGCCTTCAGGGATTTAAAGTGATGGATGAATGCTCCAATATAAAAGGGGTTGTGGGGGGTCGGGGTGCAGAATACACTTCTCTCAAGAATCTGATCAAGCTTTTATGTTCTTAACACTGCACACCTCTCAACACTTCCCATGTTATCCCAACGGCTGGTCTTTTGGTGGCACTGGATGGATATGGATTCTTGATATGGGCCTTTAACGTTTAAAAGGTTTAGAGTTGATGACTAGTGTACTACTTGAGCGACTGGTGTTGGGAGAAACAGAAAGGCTAAATGAGAGACTGGCTCTGCTGGGTTTGGCCTCCTAACTAGCTAGCTATATATAAGTTATATAGCAATAAACACCACAGCACAGACCATGTTCCAGCGAACTGAGGCTCAAATCACACCTAAATGTTGAGGGAACAGACTTAGTTTTCCACTGTTTATCAGGCTCATTTAGTTGACCGGCTCATCCAGGTCCATGTTTTTTTCCCACCTGTTTTTAGAGTGTCACATGACCAATCCGTGAGCTCCCAAAGCCGCCCCCACCCTCTGTCTATCTTTAAAGCACATAGGGGGAATTTAACTTGTTTGGCCATGTACTAGATACTAGACACAGAACAGAAATCTGTTCACATCAGATGTAGCTTTCTTACATAGTAAGCTTTCTTTCCTGACAGTGGTCAGATGTCAAATGGCAGAACTGGACGTAGCAGTAGTTACTGATACTGAGCTTTCTGTCAAAGGTCCAACAGCTCAAACTCCTGAGCGATTTGCACGTACAGGAAATCAATCAGAGTAAGAGCATCGCTGGTATCTGAAAGCTAGCACAAAGTTTTTCTTCTTGTGGAGTTTGAGGTGTGAAGGGGGGATTGGCCATTGGAGCTGTCACTGTGAAGAATTACACATGCTGAAAAGGAACGCAGCACCGTCACTTCATTCCGAAAACTCTTCTGAAACACAATGCAAATCCTTTCAGCGGTAGAAGCAGGATTTTGTAATTGTTCTATGCGACTGTCCCAGCACTTTAATGTCTTACACATATGCCTACAACAATAGCTAACCTCTCCGGAGTCAAGCGAGCCCAAGTAATTTCATCCTTTCAGCACAATCCACTTCTGAGACATGAAGTGCATAGGCTTCGCTTTATACTAAGCCTACCTGCAGGAGGGTGTTGAGTACTTCAGGAATGGAGTAAAGCGCTTACTACTGCAGTATATTCCTGGGCGATCTGAGTGATGTGTCTAAGTGCTCAGCATTATGTGGAGCTAATCTGAGCCCACCAGTATCAGCACGGCCTACTAAACGTTCTAATTTGGGCTTTGCTGCTTCAGCAAGGAGAAAGGAAACTGGGTCCAGCTTTAATGCTTGAAGGCACTAGGCCAATATCAGCGACCATTGACCGATAACCCGATGATGATGATGATGATGCTTTGCCGTGTTGGAAAGAGAGTCATTAAGGAGCCTAAAAGTAGAGGCCTGGGTGGTCTTGATGCCTGCCCATGCCTGGAGTTTCTAGCATCGCTCCAGCTTGCTTGCTTGCACCTGCCAAACCCACCCGGTCACCCCTGCCGGCACTCGCCCAATCCACCTAGATCTAGATTATGGCTGCCCACATCTGCTTGCTTTGACACGCTCGCTTAGCCTTCATCATCCTTGTCTTCACCTACCAGCTTTGATGTCGTCTTCTTCTTTGGGTCCGCCTGTCCTACCTGGATATCATTCGAGCTACCTGGATCACTCTTTTTAATTCCAATTCCAACAGCGCCACACAATCCCCAGCCCTGATACATCAGCTAACAGATGCCTGTGGCAACCAGCATACTACACAATAGGAGTGATAAGGGGAGAGAGTTCCATCTACCAACCCAAAGAGAGCATGGCCAGTTGTGCTCCTTCTGGCTCCGGCTGCTGATGGTGAAGAAGCAGGACCTGGGATTCAACCTTGCGATCCACAGGCCATCCTGTCAGCATCCGGTCAGCCATACCCATGGAGCAGAGACAAGGTTAAGGGCTTTCCTCAAGGGCTCAGAATGGGCAACTTGGCATACACTTAAACAACACCACAACCTTCTAATTAAAAACCCAGCGCTCAAACCTTTAGAGCTCTGGCTAACAGTGGGCTACCATCCTGTCCAGCAACTATTTTTCCGTTCTTGCCTGTAGACGTGAAGAGCGTATCTACTGGCTGCTTGGATTTACTGCTTTGTCACAAGAGAAGGTCTTTCTGTGCCTGCGGACTGAAATGAATGTGGAAATAGAAGCTGACAGCCATTCCTCCTGGTGCTTGTCTGAACGCATTAGGTGCATCATCAGTCAGAGCCCAGGTATCTCCATCAAAGTGGACTCTCGGTGGGGACCAATAATCCAATAAACAGAACACCTATCAACTCCTGACAAACCGATGATATGGCAAGCCAATAATGAACAAGTAAGGTATGAAACTGCACTATGTCAATAGAATTCTGGTAAGAGCCTCATAGTGAAGCACTATTCTTCACTTTTGTCCTTCTCATCATCTTACTTGCTTGCAAAGCCTAGAAGATGAATATTTTGGACTTCTGTCTGACATATTGTGGAAGATGACACTGGAAACATCTTGCTTGGAAGAGCTCTTCATTGTGAAGCTTGGCATGAATCAAAGGCTGAAGTGATTGAATCACAAGCAGTGATTCACTGAGCATGACTCAATATACACACATACACATAGCTAAGTCATTTACACAACAACCCTTCCGTAAATGTTGACCATGTCTACAGCAGTAAGCAGCAGTAGAGAATACCACAATGTCACTGAAAGTTCATGATGACCAATAGAAACGCTCCAAAATGACTTCCATTGAAAGTTTTTGGAGTCTTTTTGGAACTCCAGGGTTCTTGTGTGAGGTTTAGTGCAGGTAGAACCCATTAACATAGACCCCACTTGGCTACTATCTAGTTGGTAGGCATTGGCATGGCCTACCTAACCATGCCCCATCCCTAAAGGATGAAAATATCGGTACACAGTCCACTGATTATGATACAGGGGACACTCAATAACACACCTGCCATTGTAATTACCCTAACTGACTGACACCTGGAAAAGGCTGTCATCAACCATTCACGAAAACAGCCCATCTGATGGGGCGTTTAGCACGACAAGTTTAGCCTGTCAGCAAATAACAAAATAAAACCTTCATTTATCGGTAAATATGACAGGTATCACGCCGCTGCCTGTGGGGCTTCCTATGATAACAGGATTTGTCTTGTTATTTTACTGATCTTGATTGCAGTCAAAAACAATTTATTAGCAGAGAAAAAACATGATCCACCGGAGACTGGATTTGCCAGGCTGCCTCCAGAATTCTTAGGACCCTTAGGAAAGAAAATAAAGCATCTCTTTATTTTTATTAAATCAGAGCATAGCTCCGTCCGGGGGGAGAGGGAGGGCCATTACCCACCCAGAGTGAGAGAAAGGCCAGTTATCCTAGGGTGGGCAACTGGATGTAAACTTGACATGGTGTGAATACAGACTTGGCAAATGTGTGACGTTTATTTGGGGTTGGGGGATGGCTCTTGGGGGTCAGGGTGGTTTCCTAGTTTCTCCACAAGTCATTAGTCATTTCCGATTCCGACCCACTAGCTTGGGCTCCACCACGGCTCGGAAGGTGAAGGCTAGCACAGGCTACCTCAAAAATATATATATGAAGCTCCACCACATCTTTTCAAACTAGCATCAAAGGAGCTCAACATGCTTGAAGGAGAACACTAAACACCAATGCTTCTAGCTAGCATCATGCTAAATGATGGGGGAGAGGGAGGGTCATTACCCCTGCCATGGGGAGTGAGGCCAGTTATGATCTATGGCAGATGTTCGCTGATTTCCCGGCTCTGCTAATCTGCTAAACCTAACAATTAACTGCTGAGTTGAATCAGGTGTGCTGGAGCAGAAAAAGCCCAAAACTATACAGGAATCTGGCCCTCCAGGACTGGAATTATCTACCCCTGCTCTATGGACTATGGATGTTAGGAGATCTTAGATGTATGTGATGATTTAGCAATACTGTTTGCACCATGCTAATTTGCCTGTATATACGCTTCCACTGCTTGTTAGTTACATTAGCTTTATAGCAAAGCTTAATAGCAACCACCAGACATTTTTTACCAGACTTTGTTTTTTAGCTTTACTGATGCTTTAAGCAAAACACTGAAGCGTAACCCAGAGCAAACTTGAGGGTCACAAACGAATGGAATAAATCTTTTCAGGTCAAACCAACAAGCTCCCTCAATCTCCTCCTCCTTCCCTGGTGTGCATCCTTCCACCCCGCAAGTAATACAAGCTCTGCTCCTTCTGGGCCCAGAAAGAGGCAATCGGGAAAGCAATTCAGATGGAGTAGGGACATTGGGAAACATTTGAAACAAAATGAAGAGCATGATGGCCTTCGGTATAGGCAGAGTTTTATCATTTGGAGCTCCAAGTGCATCTCAGAGGTAAGAACCTCACTCTCGCTTGATTTCCATAAAGATGGAGCGGAGTGTCTCTGGGGATCGACACGGCTGAACAAGTTTTCCATTTAAGTCTGGAAGGGACAGTGGCTGAGCAAAGCCATTCCCGTAACAGTACACTCTTAAAAATAAAGGAGCCACAAAAGGTTATTTTATAGAACAACACTTATTGTTGGTTTATTAAAAAAAAAGTTTTATAAAAGCTGTGAGTGTAACAAAAAATAATAAAAAATGTCTTCATGGAACCAAACATTTACTCAGAGAACCCCTTTGTAGAGTTTAGTGTCAAAAACAATAGCTAGGTGCCATTGCCTTTTTGTTGTCATACATGGTTAGAATATCTGGGCTTTGTAAGATTTTGGCCAAAATATTGAAGAAACTCATACTTTGAGAATAGTGCAGTGCACTGCAGTGAAGGTCTTCTTGGAAACATTGGAAAATGGGTCACAAAGCAGATCATCGTGTAAAAGAAGGGGGTGAATCTGCAGATGTATGGAAGTGTACGGTCATAAGGGTCTACCAGCAGTGGCAGAAATCCCAGTTTACAATTCTCCTCAGAATTGTGGACATAAGACTAAACGGACAGTCACAGACCATCAGCATATGACGCAGAGTAGTGACTTCGCTCACTTCTGCTTAAGAATGATGAGAATGAGGAGAATTTCTTGTAGACTGGGATTTCTGCCACTGCTGGTAGACCTGTATGACCGTATGATTCCATACACCTGCAGATTCAGCTCCTTCCTTTACACTGTAGCCTTAGGCATGCCCAAATTATGTTACTCCTTGTAGTCAATCGTTAACATCTGCTTTGCGACCCAATTCCCACACATCCAAGTGTAGAGTCACACATCCAGCAGTTATTTACAGCCCCATCGTCCTTGTGCAGTGCCATCTGCAGGAGCCTGAAGTTACTACCAAAGAAAGTGAAAGATCCTTTAATAACTTTTGAATGTTCTTCAGACACGCAAGGTGACTAAATGTTTGTCCAAGGAGCTTATTATTGTTAAGTTCATAGTCAGTCTTAGTAGGTGAAGTGTTTAAGACATATATTGCCCATTAGACCCTCATTTGGGATGTTTCTGCTGCTCATCGTGTACCAGTTTAGTCCTCATTTAGTCCTGTGCTGCTCCAAACTCGGGGGAATAATGGTGTTTAAGCAGGGATTGATTTGGCTTTGGGGAAATTGGAGGGATTAGGTCATATTAAAGCCCTGTTCAGCATGGCGTTTATGCTAATATTGCCCTTTTCCTAATGATTAGTGTGTATTAGAGGGCTATAGGGCTTTTTGTGTTCAGAGAGATGGTACACATAGTGTTATCTGGTGATGGTTCATATCAAATAATGTAGCATTTGTTATTCCTCTTTACTCCTGGGGAAGTCTTTAACCTCACAATAGCTTGAAGTGGTACAACTCAGAACTGTTGGATAACGTATGACAAGAGGATTTGATATTTGGTAGATCATTTTCCAACCTCTAGAATTGAACAGGCTGCTAATGTTACTGTACCTTATATAAAAGGTGGCTGTGTGCCACATTCATAAAGCAAACTGGGCAGGGATAAGCTTCAGTACGCCAAATAGGTGGATATGCAGCCTGGTTTTCGGACCACCATTGGCAGCATTGAATGGTCAATGGCATTTCAATAATGGGGCAGTTATTTGCACTTAATTGGGAAACAGGTTCTTTGGTATGAAATGACCTGTATTCTGTTTCTTGTAGCATTTCCTGTGACCCTGACTGGTGAAGGACTCAAGAGCCTTGCAATGCTGGGTAAGATTGCCGGCTATTGCTGTAGCAATGCTAATTAAGTGATAGTGATGCTAAGGTCGTGGTAGCAATGCTGTGCAATGCTAATGTCATGGTAGCGATGTTAAGTCGACATGCTACCGCTACAATAATGCCACAGTGTGTCTTTACACCACTTCCCTTTGCAGTCATATTTCAAGCAAGGAGAGCCAACCTCAGCTTACCTAAGATTACAGCTCCTCTCAGCAGCACAGATACTTGTTAGCTTTGTGGCTAAATGTCATCCTCAGACCATGAGTACCCGAAAATGTCTTTTCCAAGCAAACAAGAGGGAGTTCTTGCGTATGCGCATTTCAGTAAAGTCCATCGTTCAGTCAGTCGATGATTTTACACCCCAACTGACTGCAATTTGGCTTCAACCCCTCTTTGCTTTGCCTGTGATGTAACGTTGAGTTCCTTGTGATAAATCAGATAATCATAATAATAATAATAAGCATTCCTGCTTTATTAGACTAGTGATGTTGCTTAATGTTCTTGTAGCTCCATCACTGCTTATGTCCACACAACAGGGCAAACTCCATTTTATTGAGCATCAAAAGATCCAGCCAGCACTTACAGTGTCCACTTTTCTGCTTTTAGCACAAGTTTCATCCAGAGAAGATAAGAGTGTATAAGCACACATGGAAAGAGGCTGCTGCTGAGAGTGTGCGTGGGTGTGTGTGAGTGTTGAAAAGGAGAGTGTTTGGCTACATTATAAAGTGGCCACTTCCACAGTGCTTATATGGGTCCCACTTCTCCAACAGCCAAGCAGCTAAGCAGCCAAATCCCCAGTGCAGGATTAACGCTTGCAACGTTCGCCTGTGTCCAGCTGGACTTTAGCTGAATGCTGTAGGTGTTAATTCAACACTGTGGTGTGTTAATTAGGGCCCAAACCACATGGAAAATCTGGCACTGATTTAAGGAAAAGATGGTTTAATTACTTGCAGACTGGTGGGATTCAGTTTTTGAACTTTTTTTTTTTGGGAGGGGGTGGGGGTTCTGAAACCTGCACAAGGTTATTAGTGTACATATAGGGTCAAAATTCTACAACTGCAAGATTCTGGTTCCAGGGCATTCCTTCAAGCCGATACTATATCCAGCCAACATGCTCAACGTGAGTTTGGTGGGTTCCAAATGGGAATGGGCCCTGAGTGTGATTGTACCTCCATTTCTACTGGGACCAGTTGTGCTTCTCAAATGGGCACCATTGTTCCAGCCCACCCTCATCTCACATGGGTCCCATGCAAAACATTCTGGTTCCCAGTTGGCTATATTGTCTGGGTACTGTGGAATTCAGGCCTAGGCATAATCCCTGTCTGGGAATATAGCCCCAAGTCTAAAGCTAACAACCACTGGGTTTTGTAGCTGGGGTCATCCAAAAGCTATAGCACACCTAGAGCAAAGATTAGGTTAGGGGCCTTCTCAAGGACCCAACAGTGGTAGATTACAGCACTGCAAATCCAACAATCAAAAACTACTACTCCGTTTTAGCCAGTTTTTGACTGGACAACACATTTCGAACCTTAATATTAATCTAGCAAAGTATTCTCCTGTGCGGTGGTCCTGAGAATCTAACCAAGAGTCTTTCCAGCCTCTGATTGTGGCCTTCTCAAAAATACAGACTCATTTTCCAGTGGTTTTCACTGTTGCCTTGTTATTTGTCACCACACTTAACTTAATTCTATACATTTGACAGCCGTTCTCAGCAGCAGTGATATGCACATTTAGCTGCAAGAGCACTTGAACACTCTCTGGTACAGCTCTACCTATCTATTTGTGCTGATTATACAGAGTTATGATTATGCACCTTCCCATCGTACTGATGTGCTGTGCTGGCTGGGTGACAAGGAGGTGGATGAGTGTTAAAAATCTAAACCAAGGCAGCGTTGCTTAGACTGCATCATGGTGGGTGTCACATTCTTATTCCAGGGTCTCTGCCAGGGTCTCCGTCCATAGTCGGATGGGGGGATGGAGCTGTCTACATGCTTGCTGTTGTTGAAAGTTCCAACAAGCAAAATTGTTCGTAACTGAACAATATAAGATGATTATGACCGTGGGAACGAGTGGGTTCTCTTAAGGGTTTAACAGTGAAGCTCAATGCAGTGGAAACCTTGGAGATTTTAAATGACTTTTTAAGTAGCACATCCATCTCCTAATATTGCCATCGCACTTATGGTATGATGAAGTGAATGTTTTCCACCAACCAACTGCAGTTACATCTTACAGTTTCTAGAAATTGTTGTACTGAGTCTAGCAATGACTCACAAGGGACTGCTGGGAAACTTTAGTATCCACTGTTTGCTTCTTGGGAGCTTCTGTAATGAGCAAATGAAAAAGTTGTTTCCATTAAAACTCATTTCCATTCTCGGCTATTTTCACTTTTGTTTCGTTTTGATGTGTCTCACACTTTGAACGACCAGCATTTTCCCAAAGCAGATTTCCGTAAATGTAGGCCCAGCCTCTTAATGACATGCCTGAGAAGATGAGGAAGGAACCCAGAGGAAAATCAACCAAGAACCTTTTCGAGAGGTGATGAGGAGGTGACCTCTTTTTTCTGCATTTAGTGTCTGTTATCATGCCTTTGGAACAAGTTGGAGGACAACCTACAACCTAGGTGCATTGATATCCCAAAATCCCTTAGGGTTTAACATAAGGGAGTGGACTTTGGTTTTACAGCTGAAGTAGAAGCCATCCTCTCTTCACCTTCAGCTTTTCACTACAAAAGTTCTTGAATTCTGTCTGAAACCTTGCCATGTTTGGAGACACACTGGGTGGCACTCTGAACCACTCTAAGGATAAGAACTGACTGCGGGTCCAGAAGCTGGTCAAAAAGCTGCTGTCCTTGCACTCGGGTAAATGCCAGACACAAACAAAGCCTGCAGCTGAGGGAAATCATCAGTCTGCCTCACATTGTCTTTCAGCTTTTGATGGACCAGCAGGAGGAGATTTCACTCTGCTCCCACAAGAGCTCAGACTGTTGTCTGTGGGAGTACAGAGCACTTTTCAAATGACTTTTTTTGTGTCTCTTTTCTTCTTTTAAGAAGAATGATGATTCTTTTTACTCTCCCATCTGAAACTCTCGTGAAGTGTTTAGCCTGTTAGAAAGGCCTTCTGTTCATGACTGTAGTGAACATGAATGGTTTTGCTGTAAAACGCTGGATAGAAATGGGAGGAATGTGAAGGTTATTTTCCCAAAAGCAAACCCTCCTTTGCAGACCCTGTGGAGGTGCCCTCCGGTCATGAACAACCTCATTTAATTATTTGCAAACAAAAGCTTCTTTTATATTAAAATTACAGGTCGATTTATTCATGCACAACTTTGGAGTGCTGAACTGCTAAACCTCCAGCATGAATTATGCATTTCGCTGATTTGCTCAGAAGTCCGTGGGAAAACCGGGCACCCAAAACTGAATTCACACCTCAACTAAAATGGCATAATTACTAGTAAACAACGTCAGCTGACCGAGTAGTTCGATTTTTTTTAAATGCATAGTTTTAAATCAACACCGGCTCAAAAATATCCATACAGGACAACTGATCCTTAATTAAAGATCCCGTAGCAAGTTAAACCCTGACCAGATACTTTTGGTAGCCATCAGCAAGCTCCTTAGATTTCCCCATAGCAATGAATGGGGTGCAAAACAGGGTACATTGATACAAATACACTACTAAAACCCAAACAACTACATGGGGTACCACAGCAACAACCACCTGAGACACCATAGCAACCACCTGGTGATACCATCCCAACTAACATGTCCATGTTTGGGGCCAGCTTGGATAACCCAACTGGGAACCGGATAATTTGGTCCTCAGGTTCCATGTTGGCCTTGCATATGGATGCCCAGCAGGGTCAGTGATGGGTCCAGGAGGGGCTAAGCCCCCTATGGGTTGTACACTGCACACTGGGGCCTAGATGTGACTCAATGGGAGATGAGGGTTGGAAGCCCAATTTGGTCCCAGAAACAACACATGAAAAAGCCAATTCCACTCATAGCTTCAACTACCTTGCCCACCTAGCCCACGATCCACCCATGTTAGCCCCACATGAGCATGTCGGCTGGGATAGCAATGGCAAAACAAGCCCTATAATGACGCAAGGAGGCTCCAAGCAGATGGTGGAGATTATGGGTTATTTCTCAGGCTTATTATAGAAGACTGGAATGTAGAGACTCAGGTTGACGTTTACCTTCATTAGAGTCTTCCACTGTCAGTCCAGGTTCAGTAATCTGACCGTCGTGCCACACAAATAATTTGTTCCGCTTGCGTTTTCATTGTTGTTCACAGCATACGGTGTATCCCTGCTCGATCTCCAGTCAGCACATGTCAAAACAAATCTCTCGTCCCTCGTTCTCTGAGAGAAAATGAGTGCTGAGGGTGTTATGAATATGGATGCGCATAGGTTGATTGTCTCCGACAGTCAGAGAGTGGAGCTCCTTGCAGGTGATGGGACAAAAGTTCTTTTTATTTATTTCATCACTGTCTGATACGTCTCCTTCCATTTGGGTTCCACCTTGCAGGCCCGTTGTGTTCTTGTCAGCCTGCCCAGTGTCTCTTAATTGCTGCTTTTTGAGGAACACGCCCTGAATATCAATGCAGCCCACTTTCCAACCCAGGTTGCTAAAGCTAAAGATCTAAGGATCGAGGTGGCCGATACTGCTTAAGCTAGGTGTTTCTAATAAAGTGGCCAGTAAGTGGAAGCACAAGATAGTGAGTGTTCCTAATAAAATGGCCAGCGAGTGGAACCACAAGATAGGTAGGTGTTTCTAATAAAATGACCAGTGAATGGAAGCACAAGATAGGTAGGTGTTTCTAATAAAATGGCCAGCGAGTGGAACCACAAGATAGGTAGGTGTTTCTAATAAAGTGGCCAGTGAATGGAAGCACAAGATAGGTAGGTGTTTCTAATAAAGTGGCCAGTGAATGGAAGCACAAGATAGGTAGGTGTTTCTAATAAAGTGGCCAGTGAATGGAAGCACAAGATAGCAGGTGTTTCTAATAAAATGACCAGTGAATGGAAGCACAAGATAGGTAGGTGTTTCTAATAAAGTGGCCAGTAAGTGGAAGCACAATATAGGTAGGTGTTCCTAATAAAGTGGCCAGTGAATGGAAGCACAATATAGTAGGTGTTTCTAATAAAGTGGCCAGTAAGTGGAAGCACAAGATAGGTAGGTGTTTCTAATAAAGTGGCCAGTAAGTGGAAGCACAATATAGGTAGGTGTTCCTAATAAAGTGGCCAGTGAATGGAAGCACAATATAGTAGGTGTTCCTAATAAAGTGGCCAGTGAATGGAAGCACAATATTGTAGGTGTTTCTAATAAAATGACCAGTGAATGGAAGCACAAGATAGGTTGGTGTTTCTAATAAAGTGGCCAGTAAGTGGAAGCACAAGATAGGTAGGTGTTTCTAATAAAGTGGCCAGTAAGTGGAAGCACAATATAGGTAGGTGTTCCTAATAAAGTGGCCAGTGAATGGAAGCACAATATAGTAGGTGTTTCTAATAAAGTGGCCAGCGACAGGAATTACAAGATAGTAGGTGTTCCTAATAAAGTGGCCAGTGAATGGAAGCACAATATAGTAGGTGTTTCCAATAAAGTGGACAGCGACAGGAATTACAAGATAGTAGGTGTTTCTAATAAAGTGGCCAATTAGCAGAAGTACAAGAAATGGGCAGTGAATGAAAGCAAAAGATAGGTAGGTGTTTCTAATAAAGTGGCCATCGAGCGAAGCTACTGATTAATCCGTGCCTTTCTGTGGTGTTTGTTTTCGATGTCAGCTGATGGATCCTCTAGATCAGCAGGACGTCGGTCATTAAGGCCAGCTGTTGGGCGCAGTGTTGGCAGTGGGTGTTGAGAGTGTTAATGGGTGTTTGTCCCCTAATCTGAAGGTGAAATGGCTCTTACGTGCCACAGCATAAATTGCGGTCTCAACTGGCCCCCGATAGCACGCTAATGCTGAAACCGGTTGCTTGAATAACGAGCTGTCAGGCAGAAAGCTCAACCTCAGTCTGGCAGCCCTGTTGCTTGTCACCTGTTAAATATGATCAGCCCTTACTCTCCCTGAGTTTCAGCCTTGTTTCCCATGCCTTCTCTCTCTCTCTCTGGGCGAGTGGCATAATGAGTACATGCAATATCAGGATCAGGTTTTCTAAACATATCTCTAACCCCTAAATAAAGCTATTGAGAACGAGTCTAAGCAGATGCAGGCTGGAAGAACGTCACTGGAGGCTTCTGCTGGAACTACAGAACTATCTAGCTAGTCCAAAAGGAGGCGGTGGTGTCTAATAGTTGGCCTCATCATCAGCAGATCGCAGGTTAGGTCTCCGACCAAGAGTACCAGAGAGCACAGGTGGCCCTCCCCCTCCCCCCAATCACTCAGAGCGATGCTAGCATGGAAGCATGCTAACAGAACAACCTTCCCAAGTGTGCTCAGCTGTCCAGTGACATGTTCTTCAGATATGTTAGCTAGGAAATTTTTAGCTAGCCAAATTTAGTGAGCCCTAAACATCATTGCCGGCCTCGTACATCATCGCAACCACACCGTTAGCACGCCAGTCACCAACCTTGCACAACATCGCTACCCCTGTACTGCATTTAAATCTTGTATGCCACCTTTAACCAAAATATCAGTGATATTCTATGCTAGCAGCTAACGTTAGCACCCTATATAATGGTAAGAACCACCTGTCCTTAAGGTTTAAGGCTTATTTATGCCAAATATGAATAGCTAGACAAAGTTCCCATCTGCAGTTGTGAGGCAGATGTAGTCTGATTAGCCCTTTTCTGGAGGGCAGATTGGCAGACAGTTGACTAGTCTGAGATTCCTTCTCATTTAGCCAAATGGTGCTAATGATAAAGTCGTTTTTTCATTAGCTAGCTAGTAACTGATGTCCGTCTCCTTCCAAAAGCAGTTGGGGTCATTCTGTGAAAAACTACTTGAACAGTCTTTCACTGAAGTTCTGCCGAACTTTTCCAACATCAGTTAGCATAATGTTCTGCTAGCTCACAGAAGATGTTGCTAAATCCAGCTGTTTGGTGCCATGCCTGCACCAAACCTCTCTAGCAGTTCGGAAGTGCAGCCTTGGGTATCGTTATGTGCCCTGAAACAGCCTCATTTGCACATGGCTTGGCAATGACGAGGAGGTTGTGAGTCGTATCTCCATGCCTGTCTGGTCCGATTAAATTATTCCAGGAAGCCAATGGGAGTTGGCGAGTGGCGTAATAACCCAAATCGATCTTAAAGCTGTTGAAAATCAGGCTTCTGTTCAGTAATAACCAGTTAATCTGCATTGAGGCTCTGAGCTGATAGTCTGGAGCTGCTGGAAGCAGCTATAAGTTATTCGGTAAAGGAGCTGAAGCCTTATCCTGCTGAACAGCTGCTTGTTTAGGCTTTGGAGGACTTTAAAGAAAGAATAATAGTGCAGAGGCCCTGCATAGAGGAGTCGTACTTAAAGGCATTGTACACGATTCTGGAGAACGATGGTTGATATTTGAACTTGACAGCAAAACAAACAACAAAAAAAAACACTCCGCCCTTCAGTGCTCCATCAGAAGCTCCACCCCTCAAATTCATTCAAAAGAGAAAGTGAACACAAACACAGCAACCACAACACAACCGAGCAGTAAAAAGCAAGTCCATGCCAGCTGCTGGCAGCGCTCAGTGTCGGTCGCCGGCCTCGTAGAGCACCTCTACGGCACTGTTAGCATGGCAGTCGCCAGCCTCGTACATCACTACGCTATTAGCATACCAGTTGCTGATGACTGGCGTGCTGACATACCAACGGCTGGTGTTGTTAAGTGATGACTGATGTTGCAGTAGTTATGTTAGCACGGCAGTCGGCATTAGCATGCCAGTGGGTTCAACATCACTACCATTGCTACTGTGCCAGATGCTGGCCTCGTGCAACATCGCTACCATGGGTCCAACATCACTACCATCATCCAACATCACTACCATCACTACTGTGCCAGTTGCCGGCCTTGTCCAACATCAACACCATGGGTCCAACATTACTACTATTGGTCCAACATCACTACCATCGCTACTGTGCCGTCAGCACACCAGTCGCCGGCCTCGTACATCATCGTCACCACACCGTTAGCATGTCAGTCGCCAACCTTGCACAACATCGCTACCCCTGTTCTGCATTTAAATCTTGTATGCCACCTTTGAGCAAAATATCAGTGATATTCTATGCTAGCAGCTAACATTAGCACCCTATATAATGTTAAGAACCACCTGTCCTTAAGGTGTAAAGCTTAATTATGTCAAATATGACCACAGAGATGCGTCCTCTCAGTTTATTCATTCATTTGACACCATATGAATGAATGACCTCCATATTGGCAACGTTTCCTGGTCTTTAAAAAATAGCTAGACAAATTTCCGTCATTCCCATCTGCAGTTGTGAGGCAGATGTAGTCTGATTAGCCCTTTTCCGGAGGGCAGGTTGGCAGACAGTTGAACGGGATAAACCCTGCCAGTCTCAGAGCATCTTTCAGACCCCGACTGAAGATGCTTTCTGGCTGCACTGAGGCACATTAGCATTTTGCTGTCCTCCAGTTTTGTAAATCGAATTCTGATGTACTGTACTTGGCAATGCGGCGCTAATGCTTTGAAGCACACCACACACCAGGCAACCAGCCTCCCTACTTACATGTCTAGCTCTGGGTCTGCAGAAGAGTTTAAGCTTGTTTAAACTAATAATGAAGGATTTTTGTCCTCTTAGTGGGATGTGCAATTGTGGTAACTAGGTAAGCTGTCACTGGGCACAGTGAAATATGTCTTCTTAGTTCAGAAATGGTCAGATGACTGGGTCAAAGCATCTCCAAAATGACTGGTCTGTGTTCGGTCCAAGTAGACCTGGGAGGTATAACAGTCTAACATTTACAGACTTACAAAAGTGCTTCACTATTTACTCAAGAAGAACCTTAGCTAAGATCCCTCCATCCCAGTTTAGACACTACTAAACACAAGTCAATATGAAGACCATAATACTCCAAGACCCTAATCTCCAGGTCTTGTGAGGTGTTCCCAGGGTAAGCAGTGATCAGTACCTACCAAAGGTGCCCCAATGAGGGGTACGTAGTTGTCGACCATCCAAACAACCTTCCTTGCAGCTGAGGGTTCTGAGGGTTGCAAGCCCCATGGCTTCTGTGGCTTCTTTCAGAGTGAACGTTCTTCTTGTTGGGCTTTTTTTTTTCATCTTCTGTGATCATCACGGCAAAAACGGAACAGATGACTCTGGACATGGAATGGCCAAAAATAAGGATTTGAACGTGGTCCCACTTTTCTTTTTGTCGCTGTTCCATTTGTGTTAAAGATGGCCGTGTTCTTCACCCATGCCACCTGGAAAATAAAGTGGTTTACCCTTGAATTCTCCAGACCACCCGTCTCTCTCTCTCTCTTTCTCTCTGTACCTTCCTCTCTCTCTCTCCAGTGAGAAAGAGTGGTAGTAAAAAAGGCTGCAGGTTTGTTTTCGGCTCTAAATCACCTGGCACTGTTCATTTCCCCTCTAAGCTCAGGTGGAAAACAAGCTCTTCCACTGCCACTACTCTTCCATTGGACTTCTGTTTCCTGGAGGTGAATGTCACCCCCCTCTCTCTCTCTCTTTTTACTTTCCCTAGGTAAGTGTGCTGTGCTTTACCTGACCGTGTACCCCAGCCACAGTGGAGGCGACAGAGGAAGGGTCATGTGAAGGAGCTTCTGGGGAGATCTCCTTCCCTCAGTCTTCCCTCACACCCTTCAAGTTGAGCTCAAGTAACCATTGAGAGGCCTGTCTGTTGAAACTGTACTTCTCTGTGAGGGAGAACACCTTGAATATGACTCTACGTAGCACCCAAGAGAGTTCCCCTGTTGTTACGAGGCAAGGAACCCTCCGTGATAAAGTCTAGCTCCAATATTATGACTGAGGAACATTGGAATTCTTGAAGACTTAAGATTCAATTGTTGATTGGGAAGCCTGGTGGTTGATTTGCAGGTTGTACGGTTATTTGTTGGCGAAGAGCTTTTGAGATCTTAATGATCAGAGCATCAAGTTTTTTTAATATTCTGAGGTCCCACAGTCCAAAAATGGACAGGCCAGGCTAAATGGGACTTTTCTGTGGGGTCAGTGGGACACAACTGGGCTTTTTGTTGAATGAAGCAGCTTCAAGCTTTGACTTTCACTCAGAAAGGTTCAGAATGTCCTGAATTTCCAACACTCTTGAGTGCATGTGGGACACTAATGGTTAGAATCCATGAGTCTAAGACAGGGTGGCCTTTCCTTAGGGTTCCTTTCTGGTTAAACTGGCTGCTAGTTACTGTTTTATTAACCAGAAAATGGCCAAATTAAGTGTTTCCAGAGCATTAAGGCCTACATCAGCCAATAACTGAAGGTTAACTGACTGCTTATTAGTAGAGGTTCAATAACAGCTTCATAACTGCTCTGGGAAATGCCTAACTCACCCTTGTTGCTGCTTACAAGTGTAGTAATTAGCAGCCATCTAAACACAAAATGCAGGCTTTATAAGGCTTAGTAAGGGTATTACAAGGTCCCCTTATTCTAAAGTGTTTTTCTTCCAGAGTGAGTCTCCCCAAATTCCAACACTAGCTCGGACTCTCCAGGAGTGGCTATGTATTTCATTCTGTAGTTCAACATAGGGCCCTAGCTTGAAATTGGACTCTACAGGAGTGTCTATGCTCTCTATTCTATAGTTTAACATAGGGGACTAGCATGCAATTGGAATTTACAGGAGTGGCTATGCTATCCACGTTCTCCAGGGGTGGCTACGCTCTCCATTCTGTAGTGCAACATAGGGCCCTAACTTGGAATTGGACTCTACAGGAGTGTCTACGCTCTCTATTCTATAGTTTAGCATGGGGCACTAGCTCGGAATTGGACTATTCAGAAGTGGCTATGTACTCGCTTCTATAGTTTAACATAGGGGACTAGCGTGGAATTGGACTTTACAGGAGTGGCTGTGCTATCCTCGCTCTCCAGGAGTGGCTACGCTCTCCATTCTATAGTTTAACATAGGGGACTAGCGTGGAATCAGACTCTACAGGAGTGGCTACGCTCTCCATTCTATAGTTTAACACAGGGGACTAGCGTGGAATCAGACTCTACAGGAGTGGCTAAGCTCTAAACGCTCTCCAGGAGTGGCTACGCTCTTCATTCTGTAGTTCAACACAGGGCACTAGCTTGGAATTGGACTCTACAGGAACAGCCATGCTCTAAACGCTCTCCAGGAGTGGCTACGTTCTTCATTCTGTAGTTCAACATAGGGCACTGGCTTTGTATTGGACTCTACAGGAGTGGCTAAGCTCTAAACGCTCTCCAGGAGTGGCTACACTCTCCACTCTGTAGTACAGCATAGAGCACTAGCTTGGAATCGGACTCTCCAGGAGTGGCTACATTTTCCATTCTTTAGTTCAACACGGGGGAACTAGCTTGGAATTGGACTCTACAGGAACGGCCACGCTCTAAATGCTCCCCAGGAGTGGCTACGCTCTCCATTCTGTAGTTCAGCATTGAGCACTAGCTTGGAACCGGACTCTGGAAAATACAGAAAAATACAGCTGACCAAAATTCATCTTTTCCATCTGTACTTATTTCAGCCAGGAATAGTTGGATTCATAGGAAAGACGTAGCATTTCAATTTGCTTCCAAATCCCCTTCCTCCGCTGGCCCCCAGTTATTCAAGCTGCAGGAATGCCAATGTGACAATGTGAGACTTATTTATTAGGATTTATTAGCTGCTAATACAATAATGCAACAAACCACATCACTTAAAACGTTGGGCAGAAATGCTGAGGCAGGCAGTTTTTTCTGAGGCAAGCATGAATATTTATGAGTGGAATGTTTTTATTATTATTATTATTATTATTATACTGATTAGTGTATTGAAGTGTTTCCTGTTGATTTATCCTACATTAGAAGCAACCCAGATAAAAGAAAAAATAGCATGGATATGACTTTATGGAAATCAATGAAAACAAAGACCAAAATATAAGTACAGTTCTGGAAGGTGATGTGTTGAAGCAGTTCTAGACGATCTCCAAAACATCTCCATGTCCTGTAGGGGCTTCCTGGTGCACTGTGGTCAGCACCACATCAAAAGTGTTCAGAGAAAGAACAGCCAACAACATCTTGGTGCCAGACGCCTCAATTCACAATCCTTCGGCGGGTCATAATCAGAATTATAGAATTATATTTACAGGGAAAATAAATAAATACATACAGAAAAGTGTCAGCTGTGGTTGCCAGAATGTCACTGTAAAATAAATAAATAAATAAATAAATAAATAATAAACCTTGCAGCTGCGGTTGCCAGAACATTAACTATAAAATAAATAAATAATACAACAGGCAGCTGTGGTTGCCAGGACATTAAATATAAAATAAATAAATAGTCATTAATTTATTTATTAATTAATAAAGAAAAACAAAACTGACAGCTGTGGTTGCCAGAACTTTACAGTAAAATAAATAAATAAATAAATAAATAAATGACCTAATAAATACAGGAATAAAACAAGCTGTGGTTGCCAGAACCTTACTGGTAAATAAATAAATAAATAAAATAAATGAATAAATAAATATCTGTGCTTGCTTTATATTATGACTGCTAAATGTTACCATATAGCCACCATGCAGTGTAAATGATGAATGTTTTTTCTTGCCATTTTATGATAAATATGGTAAATTACATATAGTAAATATTGACGTTTTTAAATGGTATATAAAATTTTGTGATAAATTTGAGTTATTAACCTCCCACCTCCTTTCATAGTGCTCAGGGTGGAGAAAGTATGTGGACAGTGCTGGTTTAGAATGTTCAGGCCATCCTACATCCTACATGTTTAAAAGCAGTGCATGAGATATATTACATAGCTGTAATAATTCTATAATTATGCACTTTTCTTTTTTATATAAGAGAATTTAGTCAACCTAGAATGTCCCCAACACCAATAATCCCCCCCACCCACACCACCTCTCGCTGTTATTTCTTGGAAAAAATCAGGCACACCACGAATAATGCACCCACCTGCCGAGACCGTCCCAGGTAAAACACTTCCCGCATCAACTGCAGAGAGCAGTCGGAGCAGGAGGAGAGCGGAAGCTGAAAACGTTTGATAGCGAAGACGGCGACAGCTTGATAGACAGCATGTCACTTCACAGCAGGATCAAACACACAGCTGTTACCCTCAACACCTCCTGCAATTATCACACACTCACACACACAAACACACACTACCGTTCAAAAGTTTGCAAGCATTTGTCATATAAATCATTATATTATTGTTCATTTAGCATGCATTACAGCTTCATACTGAATATTACTGTTATTAGAGCTTCATACTGGATATTACTGTTATTAGAACTTCATACTGGATAGAAATATTATTAGACCTTCATACTGGATTTTAATGTTGTTAGAACTTCATACAGGATATTAATGTTGTTAGAACTTCATACTGGATATTAATGTTATTAGAGCTTCATACTGGATATTAATGTTATTAGAGCTTCATACTGGATATTAATGTTATTAGAACTTCATACTGGATATTATTGTTATTAAAGCTTCATACTGGATATTAATGTTATTAGAGCTTCATACTGGATATTATTGTTATTAAAGCTTCATACTGGAGTGTAGACTGTGACTCTGTTCACAATCCTTAAATGTTGACTTAAATGAAGCTCAAATTCAATGGGAAACCAATCAGGAAGCCACTGCAGTTGGACCTTGACAAACCGGTCAAAGAAATGACTGGTGTAAACAATAACACAAAGTGGGAACAAACAGATTCGAAGAGCTGGAGAGACTTGAGACACCGCACGCTGACTGTGGCAGCAGATAAAGAATGTCACGTTGAAAGTTGCTAGGGAAACAGTACAGAAGAACTGCAGCACATGCGAAAAAAAGTGGATTTCCAGTGACACCTTTGAGTGGATAAGAAAGACGTGTGAAGCAAAAACAAAGTCCCCTGATGAATACAGAGAACTTAGACGTGAGGTGGACTTATTATGCAGTGAGCTGCAAGAAAATGCAAACAGCGGGCCCGTGTTCCAGACACGAAGCTTAGCAAACCAACCCAATGGTGAGATAGTTGTGGAGATAGAGTACTGTGACAAATTATGAAGTGGACAAGATGTGAACATACAGATTGATGTTCAAGTAAAGAAACCACCACCATGGCAGGACGAGATCAAGGCTGGCTTGCTAAAACTGGCTAAGCAGAAGGCATACAGTCTAGATGACGTAACTGCTCAGGTTAGGTGAAGACATTACATGACATGAACAAGCTGCATTAAGTGTGGGAGGCTGGGCTCTGGCCAAAAGAATGGACACAACTGGTCTTAATTTCACTGTTTCACATTGGTCTCACATGCCTGCAAGTTCCTGCTGCGAGTGATCCTTAGTATTAGAACCTCATTGTGGATATGAATATTATCTGAAATTCACGCTTGACTTGTACAGCTCTGTTTATCATGTCGGAAACAACTCCTACAATCGAAACCCATAAGGTTTTACAGTCCCAGCATAATTGAAAATGATGATTTCAATCTGTTGAAAGGTAGACTAGTACTTGGCTAGTGACCTCTAGACATTTATTTAAATGTTCTAAACCTGAATACACACCGTCCAGTGGAAGCCTGACCGCAAAGAGCCCAAACGTGTAATTGAGTCCACCCTGCAACCAAGCAGTGCTTTCAAGGGAGAATGCAGAGTAAACATGGCTGCGAGAACCTGGTGGGCTGTGAGAACAGAACCCTTTGGGTCTTGTCAGGTTCAGACAAACATTTTAAGCTCTGGCTAAATCCAAGTGTAAACCACGCTCGAAAGCTCCACAGTGGTCCGTCAACAGCCGAGATGCCCTGAATGCCGCTGGTGCGATTGGGATTACTAGCTGCTTATTGCCAAATTAAATATTTTCTGCCGCCGAGCTGTGTTTGGCTCCCAGAGGCTGAAGCTGCTGTAGAAATCCATGATGAATATTAATATCGCGTCTTGCCTGGTAGACTCAGCCAGATGGAGCGGCTTTTGGCCTTCGGCGTTCCTCTTGGAATATTCCGGGAGCTTTACAGCAAAGCCACCCGTGATGACCCTGAAGTCCCCCTGGAGATTCCTTAGTTGCAAAGTACAGATACAGTGCGAGAAAGGTCTGGAGGAAGGTTCGTGCTGATCGGATTTCGGCATTTTCTTCGGGATTTGATCTGAATTCCTGCTCACGGTCAGGCTTGACCGCGGAAAGTGAATCAAACGGCAGATTCCCACGTACGGCCTTCTGGCAGGCAGGCTATCAGTCTCTCAGTCTTTCTGGAGCAGCTGTTCAATAAAACATAACCGTGTTTGTTTGGGAAGCGGCAGCGGTTACTTCTGGCATCTGCTCTTCTCGGCAGCTCCGACTGTCCAGTAGTCCATTAGCATTAACATCTCAGTCTCTGGTCAGGTCAGCTTGTAGATCAAAGTCTTCAGCTGGCTGCAAACCAAGGTTCTGTATTTCAGCTGTTTGTCTTGAGGCACAACTGTACAGTGCTCTAATCAGTCATGCTAGATAAGCTAGAGTCTCACACTTGTCTTTCGCTTCTGTCCGTGCAGCATGACCGCATACAGGGCGCCCACGCGAGGATTGGAGATGTATCACGCTCACCTTGATATAATGATACAGCTCCTTTTTTTCCAGTTTGAACATGAAAGTAGAGACAGATACATCACAGCTAACGGCTAAAGCACCAAACAGCTCACATCCTATGATCCCATGCACAGCTACTGAGACCACCCTTAATTTATTCAATGTCAGAAGAGCCAGTTGACCTATCCACTCTCACCAATTTGGTTCTGCCAAGTAACCCACCTCTTCGTTGCTTCAACTAGCACTAGCAATGCTCCTGACACTAGGAGGTAAGGACTGTCTCCTCTAATACTTTGAGGAAAGCACTCACAGGGCCCAATCTCCAGACACCTTTGTCGACCAACATTGCTTTAAGAGTGTTGAGAAGTAAGAGTGCCATCTACCCACCCAGCGAGAGCATGGCCATTTGTGCTCTCTCTGACTTCGGTAGCTGATGACAAAGTGGCATGGCTTGGGACTTGGGACCCCTGGGCCATAGTGGAAGTGCATTAAACCGCTGAGCTACTCTGAGACACCTTTTGGGGTGGTCAGTCTTGCACCCATGCAAGACTGACCACCCCAGAGAAAACAAAGTCCAGACCTCAACATTAAAGAATGTATTTGGGAGAACTTGGATGGTGAAAAGCAGAAAATGTGTGTACGACTGAACTTTGGAGGTGAAAAAACCTTGGCAGATTTTACAGCTCCCCCACCACCATGTTTAACAGATCAGGTGGTATGCTTTGGATGGTTTGCAGTCCTGAAAGTTGCAAGGTGGGACCTCCCATGAGTATCAGTGATGACCCTTGGGTACCAATAACCTACTGGTTGTCCTTTCTTAGAACACTTTTGGTAGGAACCTTCCAACGCATGCCAGGGACACCCCACTAGACCTGGCCAGTCGTCTGGTCATCACAATTTAGTCCTTGTCAAAGTGTCTCAGAGATTCCTGAGATTCAGACACTTGCCCATTTTCCCTGCTTCCAACAAATCAACTTCCAGACAGGTACCGATGGAACCAGATAATCAATATTACTTATTTCACTTCCAGTGGTTTTTATGTTATAGCATATTGGGGTACTTATGGAGGTAGAAGGAATGGACTGAAATCTGTGCTTTGAGGGAAGTTAATATAGACATACAACAATTGCCTGGACCCCATTTCTTTAAATGTGAGCTATCTGATTAGCTAGCTGTCATATTTCAAGACTATCAGAGAGCTCTTTCGGTGATAAGCAGCGTCCCTAACACAGATGGAATCCTAAAAGTGCAACAAAATTTGCCTTGTCTCAACATCCGATTTGTGCACTGTAAACCCTCTGTTCAATCCTGGTCGGCTCTTAAGCAGACGCGATAAGCGCAGCGCTCATTTATATGCTAATTCTCAAAGGCATCAGCTGCTCTTCAGTAGAGCGGAGATGAAAATCCAGAGTGGCTCAGCTGCCTGCTGGTACAGTGCTGCTCCTGAATGTAAACCAATGATAGAACTGTACTTCAATATGGGATATTACATCACAGCAGTGCAGGATAAAGGCGGACATGTCATTTCGCTCCGTCATGAGTTCCTCCAGTGGAAGATTACTAAATCAAGGCACTACTGTTTTCAGTTTGGCCATTGGGGTTAAGCCTTGGAGACAACGGAATGAAACCACTGACAAGTGAAGTGAAGAGCACTATTTCTCTTGCACCAATGGCACCTGTCAAGGGGTGGATGGGTATATAAGGCAGCAAGGGAACAATCGGTCCTCCCAGACAGTGCAATACTTTGGCAAAGGCCTCGTCGTCGGCCCAGGTCTTGAAACATCTAGACCTTTGCAGATCCTGTCGTACATGCCGCGCTGGGTGGGACCAACGTTGAAAAACGAGGCGTGTAAGTCCTGTGCTTTCAAAGGCAGGTGGAAGCTGGCGATAAGGCGTAAGGCATAAGGCATAAGGACAATTGTGATGGCTAGATGACTGGACATGTCCAAAACATCTTTGCAAGTCGGGTGTTCCTGGTATGCAAAAGTGCTCCAAGGAAGAACAACCAGTGAACCGATGTCAGGGTCATGAATGCCCCACGGGACAAGGATCTGCTGCTAATGTCTTGGAACCAGACACCACAGGACACCTTTAGAGGTTTTGTGGAGTCCATGCCTCAGAGCTGCTTTGGTGCCATGAGAGAGACCTAAACACTATGAGGCTTAACAGATACCAGCTATACTAACACATATGCAGTCCAGAGTCCAGAAACCAGCTGTTGGTGGGTGTGATCGGCAGAAGTGCCAAGATGGGACTGGAAATGGAACTGGAATGGGCCAGTCCTAGGAGGGAGAGTCCAGGAGAACAGTGTTTTCTTTCACAGTAGTTCATCAGTACTATAGATCTTGTCCTGCCACACAAAGGTAGCTTCAAAGGAACATATTTGTGGGTGGAGAGTGGATAGGTCAACTGCAAATCCATGTCAAGCTTGGATGTCTTTTTCACCTTTTCCAATCTTCCACCGCCACTTAGAATGAAATACACCCGCAGAAACGAGGCCTTGACCTTACTGGGGCCTTAACTAATCGTAAACCATCAAAGCTTCTCACACTAGACCTTCACATAAAACACACCCCTATCTACTGTCTGATCCTGGCGAATAAAGAATAAAGGCATTAAAGAACATCTATCCTCAGACTCAAAGGCAAAGCCTGCAGACCCACAGGGAGGTGATGGATAAATCTGTAATTAATCTTATCACAGAGGTGCGTAGCCCTCTCATCGGCTCAGTCCAGACATGTGAAGCCGTGGTCATCGCCGATGATGCTCTAAAAAGGTTCTAATCTTTTGTATGGAACATTGGACTATGTAATTAGCCTTGCTATTAGATGTATAGCAAAATGACGCTGCTAACATAGGCACTTAGGACAAATGCTCTATAGATATTACCACACATATAATGGTATGGACTGGACCACACCGTTTCCTGGACCAGGACTGGACCACACAGACTTTTAAATTGACATTTTGCTGTATGGAACTAGACTTAATCCTTGTATTAGCCTCAATGCTAGCACCATCAGTGCTGTAAAAGGTGCAATCATTTTAGCTATCTGGTTTCCTTCTTTGCCGCATTAGCCAGCCAGCTCCACCCACCTTCAGAATACATCATCAGACTGGATTTTCCTACTCTTTAAATAGGCAAAAATCACACTCTCGAGACTACCGCGGCACCACTTTAGGAGGTGAGTAGGCATGTTTACAACAGAAGCAGCCATGGTTACATTAATTTTAAGAGTCGATTAAGAGTGCCTCTTTAATATCTGGCACCTGTGAACACAATTGGCTGTTCATATGTGCCACTACAGATGGGTTGGCTGTGCTATTGTAAAGATAGGCAGCAGGCCCATTTGGATCCGGCGCATTTCAGGGTTTGTAGTTGAAACTGATCAAAATGTGACCAGGGCTTTTTGATTTATTAGAGCCGCTACCGCTGCCCAAAGCAGCATTCGTCCTCCCCCACTTCATAGGTTGCTAATATCAGTCTTTTTCCCATGCCAAGTGAGCGAGTCTTATGGGTATGGTTTCATAGAAAGCTATTCTCTGATGTATAAATGTGTGAATTTGTATGAGGTAAAAAAAATGCTTTTACCACCTTGTTATTGCACCACACTCATTATTTAAACACATTGATCTTCCTGTTTTTATGACTGGGTTGATGAGGGGTGGGGGGGGGGGAATCTGATAAGCATTAGCATTAGCTGTTAGCCAGGCACTTGCATGCTACCACAGTTTCCTCCGGTCAGCCCTTCAGCCTTTGTTCATTGGCCTGGCATTAGCTTTTAGCCTAGCACTCACTTGCTTCCACATCTTTCTTCGGTCAGCCTTTCTGTCTTCACTCATTGGCCTAGCATTAGCTGTTAGCCAGGCACCTGCTTGCTACCACAGTTTCCTCCGGTCAGCCATTCTGCTTTTTCTGGTTGGCCTAGCATTAGCTGTTAGCCTAACACCTGCTTGCTACCACAGTTTCCTCCGGTCAGCCTTTCTGTCTTCGCTCGTTGGCCTAGCATTAGCTGTTAGCCAGGCACCTGCTTGCTACCACAGTTTCCTCCGGTCAGCCTTTCTGTCTTCGCTCGTTGGTCTAGCATTAGCTTTTAGCCTAGCACTCACTTGCTTCCACATCTTTCTTCGGTCAGCCTTTCTGTCTTCACTCGTTGGTCTAGCATTAGCTTTTAGCCTAGCACTCACTTGCTTCCACATCTTTCTTCGGTCAGCCTTTCTGTCTTCACTCGTTGGCCTAGCATTAGCTGTTAGCCTAGCACCTGCTTGCTACCACAGTTTCCTTCGGTCAGCCTTTTTGTCTTCACTCATTGGCCTAGCATAAGCTGTTAGCCAGGCACCTTCTTACTTCCACAGCTTCCTCCAGTTAGCCCCTCTGCCTTCTGTGGTTGGCCTAACTGTAACATTTGGCCTTGTTGCTTCCTGGGCATTTAGCAACATTTAGCGACACCACAACATCTAACTGGGAAACCATAGTAACCACCCACAAACACCATAGCAACCACCTAGCAACCACTTGACAACTTTCAAGCAATACCATAGCTTTGCAAAAACAGTATTACCCTAATGACCACTTAGCAATACGCTAGCAACTGCCTGGAAGTGAGAACCACTTGCAAATGCAGTTGCTTCATCAGTGCCTGCAGTTCTGTGCTTTTCAGAGGCTTGTCTGATCGAGTAAAATATACTCCAGCACTGGGTTGTCTAATAAAGATTATTTGTCAAAGATGGATGGCTAAACGAGAAAGGCGTCGCTGAACCCACCCCGGCAATTACTTGCCATTAAGGTAAGTGAAGTTAATTCCCACTTGAGTCAGGTGAACACTCGACACTCGCCGCACAAACAAACTCTCCACTGGCTAAGGTGAAGCCGGCGTAGCCTTGCATTTCGGCAGCCGCTCAGCATGAATAACTGAAGTGGAGCGCCGTTCCATGTCACGCCGGCTCCATTATGCCTCCAAAAACAACAAACGCCCACAGAGAGAATAATACATGCTGATTCAATCACACTGAATAGATCATGAGCTCGGTTCAGAAGCTCGAGTCGCCCTGTTGCCTCTCCAAACAAACAAACCGCGATTAGAAATCGGCTCATAACGCCGATTTGTGGCACGTGAAGGTGTGGAGGTGTGGAGATGTTCGAGGTGTGGAGATGTTCCTCCAAGTGGACAGCTGCTGATCATAAATGTGAATCCCTGACCTCACAGGTCATAAATGTGAATCCCTGTGATCATAAATGTGAATCCCTGACCTCACAGCGATTGGCTACCATGCCCAATTCCAAGCATTACCTAGAGGGGCATAAACCGCCCTAGCATTGGGTTGTGGAGCAGTGGAACTATGGTTTCTGGAGTGATGGAGCTCGATACCATGCCACTTGCATCGCTACCGTGCTGGCTGTCTGCCTTGCCCAGCATTGTAACCACAGTGTTGGTCACAAGCCATGCTGATGAGGTCCTGGGTCATAGCTGGTCCCTTCCCATCTAAACACTAGTAGATATGTGGTCTACATCTTAAGGTCCTGAGAGCAAGGCCTAAGTCCTTTGCCAGGCAGGGTCACAGGAAATGCTACAGGAAACAGAATAGAGGTCATTTTATAGCACAGAACCTTTTTCACAATAAAGGGCAGATATTTGGGTTGTTGAAATGCTGTTGACCATTCTGTGTAGCCAATTGGCAGTCTGGCAGAGCTTGACTTGCCTGGTTTTGAGAAGGTTTTGGCTGAAAGCATATTTTTAAAATACCTTAATGGTGAAGGGATACATGCAGGCTACGGGTGTGAGGCAAAATAGTCCCAATGTAAAACTAGCTAGGTGGTTGAGATTTGCCACTATTTTACCATCATCAACGTTGCATATAAACCTCAGAAGACTCTTAAAGGTCCACTGGAGGAAATGGATATTTAATAATGTAGCTATATTTGTGTTGTAATCACAGCATTGTCCTGAAATCATCTGCTGCGAGGCCTACGTTAGACCTTAGATAATATATGTCTATGGGCATTTTTACACCTCCATTAGTTGTTCGGAGAGTGCTTGCCCAGTCAGCACCACATTAATATTAAACGTAATGTAAAGTTGATGGCATAATGAAAGTCCTGGAAACGCTTAGCTGGTGAAACTTTGTGTCTTATTGCTTTTAATTCCGGATATTATTGAGGCCTGCAGTCCAGCTAGCAGCAATGCACATCCTCATTCATCTCATTTAGCTACTTGGAATTTAGCGCACACCAAGTCCATTCAGCTCCATCACTGCAGTTTAATATTATCATCTCGAATTTAAGGCAGTATTCCTCCCTTTTATGGTCTGTACCTATTTCACACAATGCAGTCAACAACAGGGTTGGGTCTTAATACCTTGCCTAAAAAAAAGCCTGGTCAGCCACAGCTGGTAAAGCTGGATATGCTAGTTGACTAGCTTAGCTCTTGACCAGCATAGGCTATGTTTGTTCCCAGAGTTTGACAGTTTATCTTGGTCAGGTAGAACATGCTTGAAGACCAGCTAGACTACCAGTAAGACCAAGGTTGACAATGCTGATTGGCCGGCATCACCATGCTGATTAACCAGCATGACTACAATGGTTGACTAGCATGACCACATTGAGCATTGCCCAAAATTACATGCAACATACATTATGCTGATTTTTGCCTTGCATGTCCATACTGTCAACATTGGTCAAACTAGTAGTGCAGCTTGGTCAAGCTGCTCACGTTGGCAGATCTTCTAATCTATCGAACATAAATGAAGACCGACCTTGTGCTGGTCAAGAGCTTCCAGTTTAACCGACTGAGTTACCAGCATAGTATATCCCTGCTGAAAAGTCCAGCTCAAGACCAGCTGGTTTGGGATGGTCCAAGCTTGTGTTTGATGGTCAAGGTGGTTGATGGTCAAGGTGGTTCATCTGGACATCCAGATGAAAACATTTCATATATTGGTAAGCTAGCTGGTAAACCAGCTCCTGACCAGCCTGCTGTATTTTGCATTTAATCCTGGTCATGTTTGGTCATGATGGCCGACCAGCTTGGTCATGATGCTCAACCAGCAGGATCAGGTTTGTTCATACTGGTTGTCTAGCTTGGTCCGATTGGTCTTGGGCTTGTTGACCAGCTATACCCTCAAATCTGATCAAAGTCCTTATGGGCAAGTCTGTTCACTCAGCGGCCATCTTTGCAGTTATTTACAGTCACACAAGACCAGGGAGTACTCTATGAATGGGAGACCAAAATACTAGAAACTGAGAGTCAGACTTCCATTTTGAAACCACACAACCAGCAAGCTGATTGGCTCTTCTACTGAAGGGCGGAACTACCGTCCATATTTCAACTAGTGGCCGGCCTCCTCTTTATAATGTCTCTGGTTTGATTGGCTGGCAAAACGCATCAATGAAGCTCTATCCATTATTTCCTATATTCGGTGGGGCACATCCCACCAATCCCACCTGGTCCCTATGCCAGTGGTTCTCTATAAGCGGTAACACTCTGAATCCCTGCCTGATTGTACCTCAACCTTTATCGTTCGCTTTGGCGTAGACTCAGAACATCAGTTCATTGCTATTACAGTTACATCCATACCAAGACCAAGGAAGAAGCCAGCAGGTAAGAGTGTGAAGGCTTCATTCTTATGCTGCACATGTTTGCAAAGCTAACCTCGGTTGCAGACCGCCTTGGTGGAATACCACAGAGAATCCAAATATAGATTTTTTTGTTTCCTTCCACTGCGTTTGGGTGGATTGATGCTGTCAGGCTGATGTACTGAGGTGATGTGTAGGTTGATGTTGCTTTGATCTCAATGAGGTGTCATGTATGGGTTCTTGCTCCTGCTGTGTATGTACATGACGCAACTTTGAGAGCATATGGGTAAAACCTTAGCACTCTAAAACTCCCTATTACCCTTCATCTTTGTTCTGTCGATTGTTTTGGTTGCATTAAGTGTGTTATGGTGTGGAAACCACTATACAGCATAAGGATAAACATACAGTCAGCTCCTTTCGTCACTACTAGGGGAACGAGTCCAAAAAGCTGCAAAATAGATACGATGCCTTCAGTGGTGCCGCAAGAGGGAGCTTCCCCAGATCTCTGCTGTGGGAGAATTGTGCAACAGAAACCATCATCCACTAAGGCTGGGGTATTCTCCCTCCGCCCCCCCCCCCCCCTCTCTCTATCAGTGGTGTAGAGTGGAAGAGGAGGATAAAGGGTTTCCCCTTAGCCAAAAAGCAGTTGCAGTCCACAAATCCACACTGGTCACAAGCCATGCTAGATACACTGTATATTACGACTACGACAACTTTTCAAGCAAATCAGTGATGTCCGTTATTTTTTCTAGGGCAGGCCATTCCAAAAGTTTATTGGAAAACCCAGCTGTGCAAGTCCTAGTGCCAGCTGTCTAGTTGACGGTTTGAGGTCCTGCTGAAGAAATCTGAGGTAGTCCTCCCTCTTCATTGTTCCATCCACTTTCTTTCAGGTTCCACCGGCTGCAAAACAGCCCCAAGGCATGATGTTACTACCACCACCATGCTTAACAGTTGGTCAAATGACCTACCTTTATTCCTCCAAACCTCTTTGTCTCATCTGAGCATAAAACTTGCGCAAGTCTTCCAAAGGCTTACTTTATCCATGTAATGCAGCCTTAAACTTTGGTATCATTCTTGGACAGCAGCCTTTCCCTTCATGGCCATGTAAAACTAGCTTGACTGTAGACAATGACACTGATGTTCCAGCAGCTTCCGGTTCATGGCAGGTCGATGTCTTGGGTGGTTCCTAGCTTTACCTGGGGCACCTTGTCATTTACTAATTTATGAATACTATAATTCTTGCTGAATTCTCAGCATACTGATTTACAACTGGAACCTCAGAAAGTGAGATATTTGAAAGGAGCTTTGAAAAGTATAGTTTTGTTCTGGGGTGCTCATCAGTTCCTCATTTGTTCCTTCATTCATTCATCCAAACATTAATCAGCAATTCTCCTCCTTTTCAAAATTTGCCGGGTGGTAGTCCTTTCTCCCTTTCCTTCCTCCAGTTCTAAAACGACCCGGCAGATTACATTAACATAAAGCTCATTTGTGAAATTAATTGGCTGAGGCAGGACGAGTCTGCTACATGTCCAGCGTTCATTCCCCGGTGGAGAACTCTGCTTCCTTGGCCGCCTCTGAGGCTTTTAAGCAGCTCCTCCGTGGCACAATCCATCACTATCAAAGCGGGCATGAGCTACAACAAAGGGACGAGTGGAGGAATGCTGAGCAGAACAGTGTCCAGGTCTTCCTCGGAGCAGTAGAATGAAGCGAGCAAGGGATTTAAGCATCACCTTAGAGGACGGTGCTCATTACCTGTTGTGGAATAGTGATTAATCAGTTAGGACTGAAAGGCATCTGGAATTACACTTACTGTGGTTTGATGAGAAACAGCTGCAAATCGAGGCCTGACACCGTGGTGGACATCTGCGAGTGTAGGTTTAACGGATCAAGGATAATCTGTGGTGTGTACGGATTGGTCCCCGTGGTTCGGAACGCAGGGGGACTGAACAATGAACAAACAGACCACGTCAAATATTCAAAAAATCGCTAATTCAAACACTGAATGTGTCAAAATAAACCTGACTAATACCAACAAACGGATTGTGCCCAGAGGTTCGAACTGCGGGGTGGAATTTGACAGACTATTTAGCATCTCATCAGGGTTTAAGGTAAACACCTGACGATTTATGCCAAAATGAGCTGACAAACCGCTAAATAGTTGGGCATCCTTTGCAGAATTCCTTGTCTGTTTGCTGTATGGGACCACACTGGACCCAGTGGTCCATTGGTTCTGTAATCTCGAGAACTCTCTGACTTACCATAATATGCAAAATGGAGGGTTCACATCGACAATAAATCAAAAGACAAAGAGAACATAACACATTTAACAAGCATCAGCCATGTAGAATTGTTTACAGACTATTCCTATTGCTCAGGCCGTTCTCTAAAGCCACGCTCATACATCATTATCCCCCCACATGTATCGGGGAGTGGGGGGGTCAGTAGAAGCTAGCAGCCTGCAGACTGGGAAGATTCAGACATTACCCACAGCTCAGGCACACCGGAGAAGACAACAATCTAAGTACAGTAGCCATTTGAAATCTTGTTGATGTCTAAGAATAATCACGAGTTCATGGGTTGCTGGCCTGTGATTGAATTCGAACTGAAGTCTTTGATGTATTAGAAGAGCACTGAGAGTACTGGAGCTTTTCTCTATTGATTTTGTTCTATTTTTCTAGTGTTCAGCTGGGTGGATGCTTAGAGCACGAAGCTGATGGCAGAATGAGAGATTTATGTCTTTGGCATTTGGCCAGGAGCACTCTCTGCTGTGTTTCAAGACAGGCATAAACTGGCAGTTAGAAGCCAGTTGCGAATGTAACCGTGGTTCTGTGAGTTGTGGATAATTGTGGTGCAAAACACAATGGATACTGGAGATTCTTCTCACAGCACTGAATACAAATAAGAGAAACTACTAAGCCCTGCTGAGCCCTAGAGAAACTACTCTGGTCTTGGTAGGGAGAAGCTTCTCCAGTCATTAACAGCACTCTGGGTGACTTACGGTTTGTGCAGGTCAGTGGTAACTTTTATGGATAGTTAGATTATACTTTATCAGGCCCAGTAGATATGGCAGCTACCATTAGACATAGTGCTAGATTGGTGGTGATTACCTGTATTCTTTCAGCCAAATATTCGGGCTAGAGATGTCAAGTCAGTCATGGTCAAATAAGTAGAGTTGTGCAGTTTTGATGCTCGGTATTGGTATACGCCTAACACTGGCCACTTACTGGATTGGATATCAGAAGAAAAAAAAAGTATAATCCAATCCATTAGCCTAAACTATCACATAAATGCCTACATGCCTGTATTCTAGGTCTCATAAGTCCAATTGTAGTGAAGGAAGTGTATGATCAAAATCAATTCAACTGAATGACTTTTAAAAATAAACTCATAAAACAGGCCTGGACAAAAATGATGGTACCCTTAACTTAATATTTTGTTGCACAACCTTTTGAGGCAAATAACTGCAATCAAACAATTCCTGTAACTGTCAATGAGCCTTCTGCATCTCCCAGCAGGTATTTTTGCCCACTCTTCATGAGCAAACTGCACAAGTTGTCTCAGGTTTGAAGGGTACCTTTTTCAGACGGCATGTTTCAGCTCCTTCCAAAGATGCTCAATAGGATTTAGGTCAGGGCTCATAGAAGGCCACTTCAGAACAGTCCAATGTTTTCCTCTCAGCCATTCTTGGGTGTTTTTAGTTGTGCATTTTGGGTCATTATCCTGTTGCAAAACCCATGACCTGCGACAGAGACCAAGCTTTCTGACACTGAGTAGCAGCTCTTTTTCTCCATCCCTTGATAGTCTTGAGATTTCATTGAACCCTGCACAGATTCAAGACACCCTGTGCCAGATGCAGCAAAGCAGCCCCAGAACATAACAGAGTCCCTCTATGTTTCACAGTAGGGACGGTGTTCTTTTCTTGATATGCTTTATTTTTTCGTCTGTGAACATAGAGCTGATGTGCCTTGGCAAAAAGTTCTATTTTTGTCTCATCTGTCCATAGGACATTCTCCCAGAAGCTTTGGGGCTTGTCAACATGTAGTATCTAAGTAGGGTTGTGGGGTTTTAATGCTCGGTTGAATCAAAACCGCACAACCCTGCTCAGATTCAAGACACCCTGTGCCAGATGCAGCAAAGCAGCCCCATAATATAACAGAGCCTTCTCCATGTTTCACAGTAGGGACAGTGTTCTTTTCTTGATATGCTTAATTTTTCCTATCTGTGAACACAGAGCTGATGTGCCTTGGCAAAAAGTAAAATTTTTGTCTCATCTGTCCATAGGACATTCTCCCAGAAGCTTTTGGCTTGTCAACATGTAGTTTGGTAAATTCCAGTCTGGCTTTTATATGATTTGTTTTCAACAATGGTGTCCTCTTTGGTCATGTCCCATGAAGTCCACTTTGGCTCAAACAACGGCGAATGGGGCGATCTGACACTGATGTTCCTTGAGCTTAAAGTTCACCTTTAATCTCTTTAGAAGTTTTTTGGGGCTCTTTTCTTCCAATAACCGAGGGGTGCCAACAATATGTGTGGCTGTCTCTAAGCCTATGGGTTAACCTAAGGGTTAAGAGCAAAAAAAGAAATTATATTGGATGGTTATCAGTATCAGCAAATACTTAAGGTTACAGTATCGGTATCACTTTGGGACATTAAGTGGTATTTTGCCACCCTTAAAATTAGGTTGTGGCCATTATTAAGCTCTACATGTTCCAAAAATAGCAGCAGTTCTCTTTCATTGTTGGTTCTTAATCAGAAATCAAACTATAATGGAACATTTAAACACAGATAAACTTGGTTCCGCCAGTCCGTTTGCATCTCGTTTAGAGATTGATCCTTCCTTTAAGCGATAGTTTTCCTTCATAGCTTCAGATGACTATCTATACAGAGCAAATGAAACTGCACGGCCAGTTGAAGGGTCATTTTCTTTTAGCTAATCATCCATTTGGTCTTAACAAGGCTTCAAAGGCCTTTTCCTCTCTGAAAGACTCCAGAATCAACTACAAGGGATGAATCCCCTGTAGTGTGACTTTGGATAAAAGACAAAGCTATTGATGGTCGATCATCAAGAAATACTGCTGTAGGATGTGTGGGATTACTGGCTTTCTGGCTTCACTACGCACCTCACATTACACAACCTGTTGCATCATGTCTAACCCATATTAGCAATGGGAATATCAGTGCTTGCACACAGATGGAAATAGAAGTAGGGAAATGAGTCTGTGGGCGCAATCTAACACTTTCACAGAGCATCTGTGATCATGGGAGCATCACCTCTACTGTGTGGCTGTGTCTAATATTTATAGGAAGTTGATGGTGTGCCCCAGAAACTTCTCTATGGACCACACAGTCCAGAATGCCAGCTTTCGCCCACAGCCAGAATGACTGATTGAATCAACCTCAGACTCCTGATAGATTTAGAAGAAGCAGGAGACGATTACACTTAGATGGTGGAACAATGAAAAAGCATGGCTGAAACCTTTCCTGCAGATGTAGGATATATTTATATATGTATATTTAATAGATGGTTGGTTGAATGTAATTTAAAGATAAGCTAAGGATCTGCAAATCATCTACTGTGTTACCTAGAAGTCTTTCATTAGCTGAATCAGATATGTTTGATTTGGGCTCAAGGTGAAGGTGAGGACCATAGACCTACATGAGCGCAGAATTCCCGGAGGAGAGTAGATTAACTGCAGGAAGGTAGATCTCCCAGGGAGGATAGCTGAACTGCAGGAAGGTAGATCTCCAGGAGGAGCGTAGATAAACTGCAGGAAAGTAGATCTCCAGGAGGGGTGTATATTATCTGCAGGAGGATAGATCTCTCAGAGGAGGGTAGCTAACTTGCAGGAAGGTAGATCTCCAGGAGGAGAGTAGATAAACTGCAGGAAGGTAGATCTCCTGGGGAGGGTAGCTGAACTGCAGGAAGGTAGATCTCCAGAAGGAGAGTAGATTAACTGCAGAAAGGTAGATCTTTTAGAGGAGGGTAGTTGAACTGCAGGAAGGTAGTTCTCCAGGAAGAGCGTAGCTGATCTGCAGGAAGGTAGATCTCCAGGAGGAGAGTAGATTAACTGCAGAAAGGTAGATCTTTTAGAGGAGGGTAGTTGAACTGCAGGAAGGTAGATCTCCAGGAGGAGAGTAGATAAACTGCAGGAAGGTAGATCTCCTGGGGAGGGTAGCTGAACTGCAGGCAGGTAGATCTCCAGGAGGGGTGTATATTAACTGCAGAAAGATAGATCTCTCAGAGGAGGGTAGTTGAACTGCAGGAAGGTAGTTCTCCAGGAAGAGGGTAGCTGAACTGCAGGAAGGTAGATCTCCAGGAGGAGAGGAGATAAACTGCAGGAAGGTAGATCTCCTGGGGAAGGTAGCTGAACTGCAGGGAGGTAGAATCTCCAGGAGGGGTGTATATTAACTGCAGGAAGATAGATCTCCACAAGGAGAGTAGATTAACTGCAGAATCTTTTAGAGGAGGGTAGTTGAACTGAAGGAAAGTAGATCTCCAAGAGGAAAGCAGTTGAACTGCAGGAAGGTTGATCTCTAGCAGGAGGCCTGCTGGAACCTTTCAGAGACCTTCTGAAATGTATATTGATATATGCTCAGATACACTGAAAGTGAAGACCACCCTAAATATTAAATAAAGGTTGTTTGACATGGTAGTTGAATGGATTCCGGGTTGGCTCTGGACCCACCATGATCCTGACCTGGTCTATGTTGAAGTGGTAATGTGGTCTACTTCTCTGTACACACTTCTCTACCACATCAAGCTCCGCAGGAGCCGAGAGGGTTAACAAATGCCTGGGTGATTTGAGTGTGACGTGACTTTGAGTTAGTGTGTGAAGTGTATTATGTGGAGCTGATAAATCACCAGGAGAAGCTGGACCTTCTAGTTTGTGGTTCGCTGCCTCTGCATCCTCTGGGAAATGAAGGGAATTTGCCTTAGGGCCCAGAGGACACTTGGATGAGTGATCCTTATATTTTCCCCTCCACAGTTCAGTGGATCGACAGTTTATCTCTGTAGTGTAAACGTCCAATTCAGTGGCTCGTCGGCGTACACTAGAGCGAGTTTATATGCACTGTGAAGGTGTGCTCTAGAGGCAGTGTCCAAATCAGAATTGGAAGCCTCTGAGAAGCTATGCTTATACATGACCCCTTTTCCCTGCCCTGCAGCATAGATATACTTGTGTGCATCTTTGCAGACATATAAATAAAGGTCTTGCCAAGTCCAGAACAAACTCTGTTTAGGCTGTAATACTAGTCTTAGACTCAAGTCTTCTAATCCTGTCTTTGTGTTTTCTATCAGTTAAAGGTCCTAAATAGGGTCAAAGATAAAGCCTAGTGATTAGTGTCCTCCTCCAAGTGTGTTGAGGCACAGATAAGTGCTGGATGTCTAGTGGATTATAAAGATGCAGAAATTGGATTCTCGTGTATTTCCCACATTTCTCAGTGCAACAGTGGTGTTATCTACTAGGTGCAGTTACCATGGTAACCACACACACATATCAGCTGCCTGGCTGAGCTTCAGGCCGGTGAGGAAACAGGTGAAATGATGCGCTGCTCAAATCCACCTCAGATCAGCTTCTGAGGCCAAAAAAACAAAAGTCTTGACCTGCTTGAATGGCAGCAGAGGCATCAGTGCTTGCTTAGCCTGGGGGTCACAACAGCTTTGCTTGGCAGGGAGCACAGGCTCAGATCCACTGCATTAGATCCCTGACTCGCATGATTTAACCTGCGAGAATGTGAAGCTATCGTTGTCGTTATGCTGTTTAAAGGTAATGATATAGGCCTTATCTCCCTCGTCCTGCCAAGGCATGGACTCCACTAGACCTCGGAAGGTGTCCTGTGGTAACTAGCACCGAGACTTTAGCAGGAGATCCTATAGGTCCTGTAGGTTGCCAGATGGGACCTCCATGAGCATCAATGAGCATTGGGCGCCCATGACCCATGTGCCCATGTCACAAGTTCACCGGTTGTCATACCAAAAACACCCCACACATTCGGTCTAATGTTTTGGAGATGTTCTGACCCAGTTTGGTTCTTGTCAAAGTGGCTCAGATTCTTACGCTTGCCTATTATTCCTGCATGAATGGACTCCTGATCCTAACCCTGATCATTTTACCAGTTACTAGTGCTGGTGATACTAGGTGGCTCGATGAGTTCTCCTCCATGTTGCTTCCAGTTACAGACTGGACAGGGCGGACAATGTCACATGACTACACACATGGTAGTTTGTTTTTAAGGGTACAAATACAGTGGGAAAAATACTAGAAGATTAATAATATATAATAATGTCTATATATATATATATACACACACACACACACACACACACACATGTACACACAGTGAAGGAAATAAGTATTTGACCCCCCACTGACTTTTAAGTTTTAATGCAAAAAAATGAAACGGCTCATAATTTTATGCCAGCTTTATTTTCACAGTGACGCATAGAATATCAAAAGAAAAACTGAGAAAATTACATGAAATGAGAAATAAAAATTAGCTTCATTCAAGGAAATAAGTATTTAACCCCCTAGTAAAACATCATTTAATACTTGGTGGCAAAACCCTTGTTGGCAAGCACAGCAGTCAGACGTTTCTTGTAGTTTTTTTTATTAGGTTTGCACACACTTCAGGAGTAATTTTGGCCCACTCCTCTCTGCAGATCATCTCCAAATCCTTAAGATTTTTAGGTGTGCATTTGGAAACGTGAAGCTTCAGCTCTCTCCATAGATTTTCTATGGGATTGAGGTCAGGAGACTGGCTAGGCCATGCCATGACCTTGATATGCTTTTTATGGAGCCACTCCTTTGTTTCCTTGGCTGTATGTTTTGGGTCGTTGTCGTGCTGGAAGACCCATCCACGACCCATTTTCAGTGCCCTGGCAGAGGCAAGGAGGTTGTCACCCAGGATTTTGCGATACATGGCCCCATTCATCTTCCCGTCGATGGCCTGTGCCCTTAAAAGAAAAAACACCCCCAAAACATAATACTTCCACCACCATGCTTGACGGTGGGGATGGTATTCTTAGGGTCATATTCTGTATGTTTCTTTCTCCAAACACGTCGAGTTGAGTTGAGGCCAAAGAGCTCAATTTTGGTCTCATCTGACCACAGCACCGTCTCCCAGTGTCTCTCAGAGTCATTAATATGTTCACTGGCGAACTTGAGGCGGGCCTGGACATGAGCCTTCTTGAGCAGAGGAACCTTTCGTGCATTACGTTAAAATATTACATCTCAGTGTATTACCAATGTTTTTTTTTTGGAGACTGTGGTCCCAGCTGCCTTGAGATCATTAACCAGCTCCTCCCGTGTAGTTCTCGGCTGGTTTTTAACCTTTCTCATGATCAATGAGACTCCACAAGGTGATATCTTGCATGGAGCTCTAGGCCTTGGTCGACTGACAGTAAGTAAAAGTATTTCTTCCACTTCCGAATAATTGCACCAACAGTTGTCACCCTCTCATCCAGCTTCTTACTTATGGCTTTGTAGCCCATTCCAGCCTTGTGTTGGTCAACAATTTTGTCCCTGACATCTTTAGACAGCTCTTTAGTCTTGCCCATGGTGGAGATGTTGGACTGTCACTGAGTCTCTTGGCAGGTGACCTTTTTACACAGGTGACAATTTGGGACAGGTGTCTCTCATGTAGGTAACGACTTCACTAAGATTAGGGTGTGTCAGTGGTCTGTGGGAGCCAACATTAGTCATGGTTTTTAGGGGATCAAATACTGCAAATTATTTTTTATTTAAATATTATTTCATTTTCTAGATTTTCTAGATCTTTCACTGTTAAAAAAAAACTACCATAAATTCATAGACTGTTTAATTATTTGTCAAAACCAGTGGGGGGTCAAATACGTATTTCCTCCATATATATACCAGATTTACACTCTAAAATGTTAAGGTTCTTCAAGGATTCTTCAGTAAAGCCAATAGCGCAATATAGAACCATGACAAGTCAACGCACCACTTCAATGCTCAAATGGTTCTTTGTCAGATTAAAAGGTTCTACATGTTGGAAGAAAGGTCTCCATATAGCTCAGAAAAGAGTCAATGCACAGATGCATGAGCAGATTCAGAGCACTTATTACTACTCATCAACATGCGACCACGATCCTCAGTCCAATCAGTCACCATCATCAGTTGCTTCGTTTTGCTCCGTAATAATTAGGAACACTTGCCAGAACGGCTGCAAATAAATGTTTTCGCTTCGCTAATTGCTGTGCCGAAACCTTGAGGCATCGCCCAAAGACAGATCCGTCTTCTCTCCAATAATATCAGTCTGCTGCGATGATGCATCCGTGCTTTTGGAGGACGGGGATGAAACAGTTTCGTATTGCAGAGCAATTTCATGACATAGATCTAATACATAGTTTTAATGGTGGAAAGTTCTAAATTGATGACATTATCGTATACATCATAGTTTGTGCTTTTGGTCATTAGCAAGTGCAAGATCGATTATCCTGACATTAGAGATTTGTCATTAGTAAAGAGAAAAACTCGGTACTACTTTACAAAGACAACCACTCCATCCATGCAGTAAACACACACACACACTATGTGCCCAAGTGGTGGGCAGCCGAAGGGCCCAACAGAGGCAGCTCGGCGTATAGCGGGACACATTTGCAGGCAGTGGTGGCTCTGTGGTCAGGATGCTGGTGCTGGATTATTGGTTACAAGGTTGTGGGTTCGATACCCAGGTCTACTGAATTGACACTGTTGTGGGATGCAGGTAGCAGTGGCTCGGTGTGGTCTGGGTGCTGGGTTATTGTTCATGTGGTTGTGGGTTGGAGGTCCAGGTCTACTAAGCTGTACATCCAAAAAAACTTTGAGTGGTGTCCATAGAGGCTCCATAACTGGTAGTGGTTCCTTTTTCTAATGATCTTTGCCATCAGTGGCCAGAATCAGAGAGAGCACAATTAGCCATGCTCTCTATTGTCTCCTATAAACTTGAAATTCTGGGAAGGTACAGATCAACCGCCAGATTTACATGGCAAACAGTTAAACACAGCCACAATAGAGATACAAGGTTTTGAAATTTTGACAGTTCAATATATTTTTAATGATATTTGAATATTTTTGCTGCATTTCACTGATTGTAGCTCTTTTTTTAATTGCGGTACTTGTATAAAAGAGCAGTGCAGAGAGCGTAGGGCTTCTTTTCCACTGGCAAATTCTTCGGAGGGCCTCCATTCAGGTGTACGTTTGCATGCTGGGAACGCGCCGGGCCGAGGCTCATTTAAATAGCGGAATTTTCCGCTCTGGTAAAGACCAATTCTTCGCATTCGAGGCAAACGTTGTTAGCGTGTGTGCGAGAGCTAAATCACAAAGATATTACTTCAGCTTTCATTGCACAATTCACTGAGTGCGATGTTTCAAAGAAAGAAAATGTAATAACCTCCTGGCATTTGCATTAAATGCAATTTACCTGTCAGGACCATGATTTACGATTGGCGAACAGCTCGCCGTAAGGAGGAGGAATGATTCACTCGGTCATTAATAGTCTCTAGAGTGATACTTTCGCTGACATTTCTCGTGGAATGCAAGTTTTAAAAAGCTATTCACTGCTGATCTGTGGGGTAGAGTCTGTTCCCTTGGTATTTTTCTATTATTATTTTTTTTAAGTATGCCGATCCCCTGCCAGCTGAAATCCTTTGCCTGTGTTAGCGTGGCATTTCCCGAGCTAATGGATGGCTCGGCCTATTGATTTTACGCTTTGTCATCGCCTGCTCGCTCAGTGCACAAAGGAGGCCCCTCCTGTTCTGGAGATTGAAACGTCTGCAGATATCAAACCTGAAGGGAGGCTCAAAGCCGCGAGTAGAGGCCGGCCGAGAGGAGCCAGGAGATTCACTCTGAGCTCTGCCGCTGCGATTGTCGGGCCGGATTTGGAGCGTCATCAGTCAGCGGCAGCCAGGTGCCTCCGTCAGAGTGGACTCGGCCTTGGCAGGAAGTGCTAATCAACAGAGCTGCCAGTGCACTGATGCTACAGTAAATGCTGGAACCCGGACAGCTCAGAAGCTTTAGCTTTTTTTTCATATTTAAACAAACTGAGCTTTATCTTGTTTGGCAGATGAAGCGCTTTTTTATCATAGAGTATGATCCATTTTTTACTAACATCAAATTTTGTAGGGGTCTGCTTTGTAGAGATCTGCTTTGGAGCATTTGGCAGATGTTTTTAGATGAAATCCCCAAACATAGACTTTTATTAACCTAAGAAAAGAGCTAGGAATCTTCCTGTGAGGAGTTTAGCAAAGCAGAGAATTAGCAGAGCATCTCTTTATGCTAACACCACGTCACCTCATTTCTAGCTGGACAGACTGAAGACCAGCACTTACTGAGCTTCATTCTGGGGAAAGGGAAAAATCTGCAGCATTAGCAACATTAGCACCATTTTGCACCAACATTGTGACACCACAATTAGCAAAGAGACACAGCATCATATTTCCACATGAAACTACCTACCAAGAGCCAGCACTGAGGGGTCTGACCCAGTGTGAGGGATCTGTTTCTCAAGGGTTTTAACCAAACCATGCTTAAACAGTTTCAACAATGGATGTTGAATGAATTATTGTTAATCTTCAAGTTAGCCTGCTAGCATTTTTACACAAACATGAGTAAATCTGTCCCACTGTTCAGCCCTGTGTTCACTCCAGTTCAGTTGAACTCTCGCTTTATTGGTTGCCTTGTTAAAAATGACACATGATGAGCGACAGTGTTTATAAAGCTACATCACCCCTACATAAGGCTTACTCCAACAAGCGTCAGTCCTCACGACACTTGTGGAGGCATGGTAACACGAAAATTGGCCACTTGTTGGAATGTTGGGCAAAAGGGACAAAAATTGGACACTTGTTGGAATGAGCCTTTATTACTATGTATAAGGTCATTTGTCATGTGTATAACCCTGGGGATACTTCCCTGGACCCTCATGTCAGTACTAATATTAATAAGCCATTTACTTGATAACTACTGACCTTGGCTACTCATGCTACTACTCATACTCTAGTTTTGCTTTTGAAATAGGTATTAATTGCATGTGTAATAACGTCTGTATGAAGGTTGCCTCAGTGCTGGAGCAAGCTCAGCAGTACTGTTAGCGACCGTTAGCTCGTTCTGTATTTAGCGTATAAGCCCTAAGCGATGATGAACAGAAAGCAGCGGACTGCCGGTTGTGATCATTCACACTCCTGACGCTACGCTTCGAGAGTAAATAGGGGTCAGTCGGTGTTGGCAGCTCTTCAGTTCACCGCAGTGCGAGGGCCATTTCCATTAGAATGAGCCTCCATGCGGCGGACGCAGGGTCACAGGCACAGGCATTCAATTTGAGAAAGCGAAGATTACCACGCCACAAAAGCAGACGTATAGCGCTGTGTTACGGCACATATAACCCAAATACCAACAGATTTAACAGGACAAAGGAATAAGACTGCTCAGGAGGTCGAACTGTGACAAGCGCTCTCTTCTCAATCTTCTCGGCCTACTGCTCCGAACAGAAAATAAACTCTTATTTAAAAGGAAGAAGGTCGTATTCTCTATGCCGCATGCGGGCCAGTGGGAATAAGGAATGAATGAGTCTCAGAAGTGAGGAAAAAAATTTAATTACCTGAAGAGAAAAGGATTCAGCAGTGGGGAACGAATATAATCATCTGGATAAATTGAAAAACATGTGAGATATGACATGCGGAAAGTATAGTTTTGGAAAAGAGCTGAGCCAAATTTGGGCCCTTGGGAACAATACCCATTGTTTGTGAAATGAAGCTGTATTTACTTGAGTGTAGCGCCTCTGATATGATGATGGTGCCTAGATCTACTCTGTAAAAAACTGACAAAAATGACCATTTAAGTGGTCTTGGGTCGGCTTTACACAGAGAATTGCGTGTTGAGGGTGCAGGGAAGAGTTTTGTCAGATTATGTATTATTTTTTGTTTTGCCAGGTCAGTATTACTTGGTCATATCACCAACCCCCTTATGGGGATATTAACTTTCTTAATTTATTTTGATTTAAGTTCACTGAATTTACATTTGCATATGGTCATACATACTATATAAGATGAAGGTGCTACCACAACCACCAAATTGCCACCTCCAACCTCCCCTCCAATCCCACCAGTGTAAATGGGAGCTAAGACAGAGACAGCTTACAAAAACAGACGATGCAAACAATGTACAAATTGGCCAAGATAGGACAGACAGACAGACAAAAATATCCCACCCCTTTTCCACAGTAGAACAGTGCACCACCACACGAGAATCTGCTGAATCTTCCTGGTGGTCTTTCTGCCTAGCGGGCCGACCTAGACCTAGAAGGCAATTTTGCTCACTGACCGCCTGATCTTGTTGAAATGCTCATGCTCAAGAACAGCCTCCTCTTTGCCTAGAAGAGACATTTTCTGGTACTGACAGTCTGAGGACTACATTTAGCCACAAAGCTAACAAGCATCAGGAGAGAGAGAAAGGCCGGTTGTGCTCTCTTGGACTCCGGTTGCTGATGGCAAGCAGCATGACCCAGGATTTAAACCAGCAATCTTCAAATCATAGTGGCAACATCTTAGTCTTAACTTGAACCAGCGACCCTCTGAGCATGGCGGCAGCATCTTAGTCTACTAGAGATTGGTCCCAGGATTTGAACCAGTGACACACTGAGCATAGCGGCAGCATCTTAGTCTACTAGACACTGGTCCCAGGACTTGAACCAGCGACCCCTGGATCATAGCGACAGCATCTTAGTCTACTAGACAGTGGTCCTAGGATTTGAACCAGCGACCCTCTGAGCATAGCGGCAGCCCCTTAGTCTACTAGACACTGGTCCCAGGATTTGAACCAGCGACCCCCAGATCATAGATCTTAGATTCAAAGCAGCGAAAACTAATGAGGGAGTAGGGATCCATTTCAGCCACAGCCTCAGACTCCTTTTTAATAGATTACTGCAACTTTCCTAAGATTCAAACTTCTGATTAGGCGGATCTTACCTGCTATCTGTTGACTTTGTGTGCTTGTAACATTTTTCCAGTTAATGCCTAGAGAACACATGCTCTCAGATTTGCAATGTTCATGTTTGCTATGCTTTCGCCAAGTAATGATTCATTCCTCAGTTGGAGAACAGAAGAGAGGCATTTTCCTTTCTTATTTGGAAACCTTTTCGCAAAGGGAGAATTTGGACAGAAGGTGCAGACTGAATTAATGAGTGTTCCTAATCAGCCCTCTTATTCCTCTCGGAGGGCCACACAGATGGATGCTGCTTAGAGTAGCACAGCTCGAGGAGCAGCCACATCCATCATGGCATACAGTACATAATCTAGATTTCTATATAGAGTCGAACTGACAGCCTAGTGCTCAGGGCTCAGATGGACAATGCTGGGAGAAAAGGTATTTGCCCCCACCTTTCGAAGGCTCAAAAGAACCTAAAAAACAAAGCTTTTGGAGTGGCGGAGTCACTCAAGTCTTGGCTTGAACCCCACTGAGATGCTCTGGCAGGACCTTAAATGGGCACTTCTTGCTGGAAAGCCTCTCCAGTGTTGCTTGAAAGCCCTCCAGTGTGGCAGGAGTGGGTCAGAATACAGCCACAGGGATGCGAAAGACCAAACTCCAGTTATAAGAAGTGTTCGGTTGCTCTTGCGCTGGCTAAAGATGGTGGAAACGTTGAGAGGTGGTGTTCTCATTGAGAGCTGGTGGAGGAAACGTGTGGAGAAGGACAAATTCAAGCACTATAGGAGGTGTATAGGCAACAGAGAAGACTGTGGGAAGTGGGTCTTGTAGAAAAACAACATGCAACTATGATAAATCTGTGTTTATATACTGGAAAGAAGAAAGTATATTGGGCAAAACAGCACCACCAGTGGATGGGAGCTCCTTGTGAATTGTCAGATATGTCAGAAACATCGGACGGAGGCTTGTGTAGATGTTGCACATTTCTTGGGGCGCACTTCAGTGGGCAAATGTATGACTTTTATGAGGTCTTCTTGAGGAAAGTGCCTATAGAGATGCTTGGCGCCAACAGCAGTCAGACTGCTCAACTACCAGTCTTGAGACAAGAGTGTCGGGCTGCTGCTGTAGGGGTTATTAAACGCTAATGGGACATTTCCTCCCAGCTAAGAGCTGTGTACCAGTTTAGTCCTGCACTTCTCCAAACCTGAGGGAATAATGAATTTAGCAGGGATTTAGCTTTGGGGAAATTGGAAGGATTAGGTCACGTTAAAGCTCTGTTCAGCATGTTGTTTATGCTAATATTGACCTTTTACTGCTGATTAGTGTGTAGTAGAGGCCTATAGGACTGTGTGATGTTCTGAGGGAGCGTAATGACATTCGTTTGAAGCCGGATACTCTTATGTAAGAGCAAATAAAAGTGGCTTTCAGGCTTATTCATAACTTATCTAACACATTTTCCTTTTGATAGATCACTGGCTTTTAAGTGTCACCTCCTCTTGGCTTTTAGCGGTGACTTAAAGTTGTTTTGATGAAGAGCGTCGTGATGAAGACGTCGGATCAAAGCTGAAATCTTTCCCTGTTAGATGGGCTCCTTCACTGTTTTTGATGCCAGTGGCATCGCCAGATATTTTCAGTGATCCACCAGGGTAGCGCTGCCCATCTTCATGCTAATGCAGACCAACTGCTCCACCCCTGTTCATGTAGGACATCATGCATCAAGTCTCTTTGGGTCTAGCTCTTATCATTAGAAAAAGGGTTTGTATAGAAAGAAGAAGGACAATGCTTTAGGCTGAAAGCCTTTAGGCCATTAAGCTTCAGAATGATACTAAAAAAGGTTTAGCTCCAGACGATGAGACGAACAGAGCTGGCAAGTCAAGTCAGCAAGGCATGGTATGTGGCACCAAGAACTTAGCAGTAGAGCCTTTACAGCAAGTAAAGGTGGAGCCTCCAGGGATCACGGCAACGAGCCCTGGGGCGCCCATGACCTTGTCGCCAGTTCACCAGTTGTCCTTCCCATTGACCTGCTTGATGTTTTGACATGCTCACGATATGACCCAGTCATCTAGCCATCGCAGTTTGCCTCATTGGCTCACAGCAACCACTGAGAAACACCATGGCAACATCTTGGTAAAAACTTTATTTTACCTTAGTGACAACATAGCTGATTTCATAGCCAATAAAAATGGGTTACCACTTTCAGGCAGTTGTTAGGCTTCTCCTATGTGTTCATTAACTGTTTGCTAAGTGTTGCTAAGGTGTTCCTCAGTAGCTGCTATGGAAGTTGCTGAATGGTTGCTATGAGCCAAAGAGACAGAGTGTGATGATTAGATGACTGAGTCAGAGCATGTCAAAACATTAAGTAGGTAGTGTTGTTAATTAGGTAGGGGTGTTCCCAGTATGCAGTGGACAGTACCTACCAAAAGTGGTCCAAGGAAGGACAACTGGTGAACTGGCAATGCTGTGACCCATGAATTCGACCTCCATAAAGGGTTATGTGCTAATTACTTGGTGCCATGTATATATATACACTCCAACTCCAACAACCCAAAGATCTGCCACTTAGACACTTAACCGATTCTCTGCCCAGTTAGAGGGTTCTTGATATTGGTGGAAAAGCTTCTGTTGACAGTCCTTTATAAAACCTTTTCAGTAGCTCAAAACGTCCTGAAAAAGAAAGACAAATCTAGTCAATCCATCTCCCACCCTAACAGCAGCTCAACAGCTGCACAACAGACAGACAGACGGAGCAGAAGATGGAGAAGATGGACACAGAGATAAACACTATCAGACAGGATGTGGGTGAAAGCTCAAAAAAACACAGCATGAACTGCTGGAGTTCTGAGTCACGGAAGTGTTTTCTTCAGGATCCTGGTGTCTCTCTGAGGAATTGCTTTTGTTGTTAGCGGAGGGCAGGGAGTGCGCGCGAGAGAAAATATTAAGAATATATCATTAGAATATGAAGACCACACCCAGCTCGTCCTCAGAGAGACCTGAGGAGTGTTTTATGCTTTGTATTTTCTACCTAAACTTTGCTTAGCGCTACACTGAACACCCAGGTTTAGTATCATACGAAAAAATTCAGTATATCAGAATGTGTTCCCAGGGGCTTCAGTGCCCACCACTGTTGACATGCTGTGTCTTAAGAGGTTCAGTGAGTTTCAGTACACAGTACTGTCTGTTTTAAATCTCATATTTTATTTAATAATTCATATTTTGTGTCTGTTTTTGTTTCTTTATTATTTCTAAGCCTAAGCTTATGTTTTTCATATTTCAGGCATCTGGGCTTTTTTTCATTTTAATTACAGGTATCTGTTTTTTATTACTTAAAAAAAGAACATATTATTAACCAAAGACTCTTGAGACTCACTCTTGCTGGAAAAAATAAAAGAACAATAAAAGAAACCCCAAAAAATAAACATTTGTTATTGTATTAATGTTTTTTTCTTTTGTCGTGGTATCCAAATTGGTCCTTCCCTAGACCTGCTTGATGTTTTGACATGCTCTAACCCAGTCGTCTAGCCATCGCAGTTTGCCTCGTTGGCTCATAGGAACCACTGAGAAACACCATGGCAACATAAAAACTATTTTACCTTAGTGACAACATAGCAGAAGCTTAACAACTGCCTGGAAGTGGTAACCCATTTTTTATTGGCTATGAAATCAGCTATGTGTTCATTAACTGTTAAGTGTTGCTATGGTGTTCCTCAGTGGCTGCTGCGGAACACATTATTAACCATAGACTCTTGAGACCCACAACAATAAAAGAAACCCCAAAAAATAAACAATTGTGGATTTTCTTTTTTTTGTATTAATGTTTTTTTTCTTTTGTCATGGTATCCAAATTGGTATTGAGAGTTGTAGAATGTCAGTGGAATTGATACCAAGTTACTACTACATTTTGTGTATTGTGACATCCCTGGAAGTCACTATTTTCTTTGAGAAAATCCAGATGTAAAAAAAAAGTAAAAAATGGTCAAATCTAACTTTTTTTTTTTTTTTTGCATTCTTGAGCTTTCCTTCTTCTGTGAAATCCTGATTATACATATATAATATGTCTAAAATATTTTCCACTGTTGTATTTATTTTAAAAAAGGGCTGGAATTGATTGGTTCACTTTTTCACAAATATTGATGTACATTTTAAATCTACAAATTGATTAAGTTGAAAAAACGTTATTTCTATGAATGAAAAACATATTTGAAAACGTTTTTATAGTTTTATTATAGAATATTTTGAATTCTTAGGATTTGCTTGAAATTTGCTATTAAGCTACATTTCCAAATTTCTACAGCTATAAATTTATATCAGTTTATTCAAAATAGATCAAATTAAATAGGTAAAATTTCTACAGCTCTAAATTAATATCAGTTTATTCATAATAGGTAAAGTTTGTAGTAATCCTATTATTATTTTTGCAATGGACTTTTTTGAATAAAATAAATAAAACAGCTTTGTGCTAGTGCTATGGGTACATATCGCTGCTGTCCAAAGAAAAACATGTATCTCCATTTTTGTTCATTTTTAGTTTTCTACATAGTTTGAACCCTGTAGCTGTTAATCATATTGGATGAACAGACCAATCGAAATGCTCTAATTTACATTGACATCCATTCAAAGTTAAGGTCATTTTTGATTTCTCCTGTAAAGTCACCATTTTGGAGATACATGTTTTTCATTGGACAGCGACGATATGTTTGTCTTCAGCAGTCAACTTCATGTAAATCAGAGGATCTTCTTTGGTATGAAGAACAGGTTCCCAAGGTGGTGTAAACATCTGGAAGGTTTATATGCTGTCATCACAACAAAAGTGATAAACAACCGGTCATTATAAAAAGATTTTCCGAACAATCATATCACATTAACGTACGTTAATGATGTCATTAACTCCTACTTTTTGAAGTTCATCTCTCAAACGTCCTGTGGTGTTCAGGACGTTCACTTTGAAAAGGAAGGTGGCTCTAGAAAACACGTCCACTTCCTGAAAGCTGCCAGTCAGTCACTTGACGTCCACTCTAATAACACTCACTGGGATTTCTGTCATCCAGATTGACAGGAATACTGACGGAAGCACAATGAGTCCCAGTAGAAATCCAGCAGAAAGTGTGGAAGTGTGGTGTTAAGCGTGTGAGCCACTGCTAGATCAGGCTGTTCGACCGCAGCCGGCCAGCCGAAGATTACTGGCCGTGCTTTGCAGATTCGCGGTCGGAGAACTCTACATTTAAGACTGTCTGGGATTAGGCTTTAGAATGAGCAGTTGCCGAGTTCTGCTGTCGAACAGGCTTTTAATTATCCTGATTTTGGCTGCGTTGAAAGGACAGCATGTTCTGCTAAAGAAAATGGATTTTCATACCGAACTGCCAATAAATGACTTTCCCAGTAAAAATTAGTAGCTCAAGCATCCAAAAGTTTTTTTATTGCCATTGTGGCAAAACCTTGGATCTTCACAATGGAAATATTATTTTATGTTGTATGTGTTGTATATAGTAGTTTTACTTTTGGGGATTTTCCACTTGGCAGAAAATTCTGTATGTATCAAGCATTATTTCATAAACCCTATAAATAAATGTGTCGCTAAACTAAATTACTTAAAATTATTATAACTTATTAAAATTATTTCTGTCTTGTAGTTCCTTAAAATAAGTGGAGCAATTTTGTTAAAAGTCCAGATTCTAAAACTTTGTACCGAATTTGTAAATTCATGTATGTAGAGATTTTTTTAAATATATTTATATTTTTAAACATTTTTTGCTATATGTATAGAGTACCTGAAGTGAATACTTTTTTATTACTTGAAAAGTGTTGTGTTGTGGTATTGCAATACCATGTTGTGGTATTGCAATTGGGATATCAAGAATCATAGAATTTCAGTGGTATTACTACCAAACTACCACATTTTTGGTATTGTGACATCCCCAGAGAGAAAGTGTCTATTTTTCAATATTAAGTCACTATTTCGATGTACTGATGCACTTTTTTTTGCCATTTATAGAATTTTGGGCCACTTATGGACCATTTTCTGATGGAATCCTGCTCGTTAATAACAGTAATACTACTGCTTCTAATGATAATAATTAGTTTGAGGACCTTTAGATTTACTGTTGTATTAATTCTGGATATGATTAGCTCACTTTTTAATGAGTGCCAACTACCCTCCCCTCCTCCAACTAGAGAGAGCAAGGCCAGTTGTGCTCTCTCTGGCTTCGGTTGCTGATGGCAAAGCAGCATGGGCCACTCAGATCCCAACGACCCAGTGTGTAATTGCTATTGGTAGAAATGTTGCCAGTACCTGCTGACCGTTTTAGACTACTTCTGATAACGGAAACAGAGGGAAAATAAGAGCAATAAGAGGATGTTAACCTAAGCCAACACCACCCAGGAAAAAGGATAGCAGTCAGTTAGATAGAGCAAGTCACCATGCTCACATCAGGCAGGTCCTACTCTACGCTTCTAAGGTTATGATAGGCGTGGTAACTGTCTGATGTCGTTGGATTGATGTGCGCCAGATAATTACCCGGCGGACTTAATGTTCATGATTTTAGGGCGATCAATGGAGTTACATCACACTCCACCAAATCATTGCCCTAAGCCACCCAGACTGCTTTAACGGGTATTGATCCGGGTTTTAAATTGTCCTCTTTTGCAATCGTTTGCTAAGTGGGTTACTACAGGAAGCTTAAATACTCACATTTTCCTCTGACCACAGTTCAGGTAGGACATTAACTTTACTTACTTGAAGGTTTTCCATGACTGTTTTACACACGCCGGCCACTTTATCAGAAACCCTTACCTTGCTGGAGTCCTCTTAGACACTGTTGATCATCCGTTGATATTAGTTTTGGGCCGACGCTCGACCCACCAGTGTCACTGGTGGTAGAGGCATGTTGGTGTGTGTGGAACTGGTACATAGCAACCACCTTCTAGCCACCTTTCAACACCATAGCAACCACCTGGAGCACCACTTAGCAACACCTCAAGCTACCACTTACCATCAACACCATAACAATTGCTTAGCAACACCTGAGATACCATAGTGACCACCTACTAGCAACCTATTAGCAACCACCTACTAGCCACCTTTCAACACCATAGCAACCACCTAGCAACACCATAGCCACCATCTGGAGTACAGCAGAAATCACTTAGCAACACTAAAGCTACCACTTCCCAGCAACAAAATAGCAATTGCTTGGCAACACCTGACCACATATTGACCACATAGCAACAGCATAGAAACAACCTTGCAAGCAACCATCTAGCAACCGCATGGGAACACCATGACAACCACCTGGTATAACAAAACAACACCATAACAAACACCTGGGTACAAGAGGAACTACCTAGCAACATCCAAGCCACCGCTGACCATCCTCCCAGCAACCACTTAGCAATGCCGTAGCAGCACCATAGCATCACCAAAGCAACCACCTGGGTGCAAGAGGAACCACCTAGCAATATCCATGCCACTGGTCACCATCATCAGAGCGACCACTTAGCAATGCTGTAGCAGCACCATAAGATAAGATAGTCCTTTATTAGTCCCGCAGTGAGGAAATTCACAAGCAACAACATAGCAACCGCCTGAGGTACAATAGAAACCACAAAAAACCTCTAGTGACCACATAGCAACAACCTAGCAACTGCTTTATTCATCTCTAGTCAGTATCTGACCAGAAAACCACTTAATCAGATACTGCGACGGCAGGGCATTCACTGCTCTGCTGAGAATGGACAACTACATCCTCTGGACAGGAACTGACCAGTGCTGAATACGGAGAGTTATGCACCACAAGGCAGGCTACAGAGGGCAATTGTACACCTTATTGTGGACCTGTAAGGTAGGTCAGGTAGGGCTCATTAAAGTGAGGGAGTTAGTCAGTGTTTCTGATTAACTTGGACTGGTGCATTGGTGCTCATTGATTGTACCCAAGCCATGGAATTATACAGTCATGAGTAATACTGTAAATAGTGTGGGCCTGTGGTGTGTTTTATCTCTGCATAAAATTATGCTGTCAAGGGAAAACCCACGAACCTGCGATCCAGGCTTTTTCATTAGTCTTCATGGAGAGGACCCCTCGGTCAAAAAAACAAACTGCAATTTTAAATTATTAACAAACGCAAGCATCCATTTAAATCACAGAGGACTTGCGCATGAATCTGAATATTGCACATCTAAATTCCCAGTATGAATTATGCATTTGTGTCCTTTGTTCCATTCTCTGACTGGCTCATTAACATTTGTTGGTGAAACGGGGTAGGCCTCTAAACTGCTAAATTATTGCTTTGTATGGAATTATAATGTAATTAACTTTTTTTTCCTGCTCCAAAAATGTTTATTCAGGAGGAATTATCAAGAATAAACAGGTGCTAATTCATACTGGAGCTGTGCCATATGGGCGGTGTATGATAAAGGTAGTGACTTCTATATTGCTGCATTCAGTGAGTGCAATACGCCATAATACACAAGCTAATTATTATCTTGCATTCAGTTAAAGACCTGAGATACCATACTGACCTCATGGCGACACCATAGCATCAACTTTGCAACACCATCTAGCAACATCATCGCAACCACCTGGGGTACAACAGCCGCCACACACCATCACCACAGAAACTACCTAGCAATGCCATTAGAAACAACACAGCAACCAATTAGTAATACCATAGCAGCAACCTTGCAACACCGTAGGAACCACTGGGGTACAGTAAGAACCACCTAGCAACACCCGAGCCACCAAGCACCATCACCACAGCAACTACCTAGCAATGCCATTAGAAACAACACAGCAACCACTTAGTAATACCATAGCAAACACCTGGGATTCCACAACAACAACCTTGCAACACCGTAGGAACCACTGGGGTACAGTAAGAACCACCTAGCAACACCCGAGCCACCAAGCACCATCACCACAGCAACTACCTAGCAATGCCATTAGAAACAACATAGCAACAAACTTAGTAATATCATAGCAATCTCCTAGGAAAACTATAGCAACCACTTATCAACACCACAGCAACCAACTGGGCGGCAATTCCATAATAAACAAATAGCAACACCATAGAATCCACCTGGAATACTATAGCGGCCACCTATCAACACCATAGCCGCCACCTAGCAACACCATAACAACTGTTTAGCAAACTCCTTGCAAACCACTGGGATACTTCAGAACTGCCCATCATCACCTTAGGAACCACTAAGCAACACCATAGCCTCCACCTAGCAACACCATAGCAACCCCCTAGCAAAACTGTTGTACTGTTTTATTAAAGCAATGGAACACTCGGTACACTCGGCACTCGCCATCAGCTTGTGCCTGTGACCAAATCTGACTCAGCTTTCAAGCCTTGCGTTCTGACGTGCCTTGCCCTTTGCTTTTGGGCATCAGTACAAATCCTCCTACTTTAAAAGCTCCTGTGGAGTCATGCCAGGGTTCCTCCAAGCCAGTGTATTCCAGACAAACCCGTGGAAACGCACTGACCAGAGGGCAGCAGGGGCAGCTGTCACTCGGGCTGCCAGATACATATTTATTTGCACATTTGAATAATTTGCTGTACGTAATTACAACATTTCATGCGGGTCACTGAAGGAAGAATGAGAGTTTGAAAATCCAAAGAATGCGCTGGCCGAGCGCTGGATAGGAAATGTGCTCTGTTTCATAATTCAGTCACTTTGCCAGAGCCAAAATAGGCCAATCTCCGAAAGGCACTAAGGGGTTTTTGCAAATAATTCCATCCCAAGCCCGCAGAGCCAGTGCTGTCCTTGCTTCAACATCAGGACAAACCTGAAATGTCTTGTAGTTTGAGAGGACGGGTCTTGGCGATATGAATATGGATGAATGTGGCCTTGGGTTCTTTGTTGTTTCCATCTCCACTGGCTGATTTGTCTCCTTTGATTGGTCTTTCCTGTCCCCCCCGCACCATCGCCCCCCGGCCGGAAGGCTCTACGCCTTGACTACTCACATATTTTAGTGCCGGGAGACAGGTTTTATGCCTCCTCTGGCTTCTGCTCAGCTGTGGTTGTTGTGCCCCACCTTACATTGGCCTGTGCTGGGTTGGTCCCAGGCAAGACAAGTTCCAAATGGCGGTGGCTGAGGACCTAAATGGATTTTTAGGAGATGCTCCTGACACTTGGAGGGTGAGGACTGCCACTATGACCCACGGATCCCTGGGTCATGTTGCCTGCCATCAGCAGCTGGACCCAGAGAGAGTAAGGCCAGTTGGGTAGATGGTTGCTCTGTCCCCACATCACTTTAGTGCGGTGCTTGCTGATGTAGCAGAGCTAGGTACCCGGCGCTTTCCTCCGAGCATGTTGGTGGTCCCATGACGTTGCAATTGGCGGCAGTTTGCAAAGAAGTGGTGGCTGGTTGCATGTGTGTTGGAGGAGGCAGTCCTCACCCTTCCAGTGTCTGGAGCATTATGTGGGATGGGGAGAATACTAACAAGTAGGTTGGCTATCTAAAATTGGGGAGGAAAATTGGGGAAACAACAAACAAAAAGGAGGACGAGGACTGCCTCTTCCTGAACTGCCACTGATGCAACCAGGGTGCTCAGAGGAAAGTGCCAAGTATGTGCCAGCTATGATGCATTGGCTGGCAGATGCCCATGCCGAGCAACACAACTGAAGTAAGAAGTAAGAGTGGGCCATCTACCCACGGAGGAGGAGATGTCCCCGGGTCATAGTGGCTGTCCTCACCCTCCCAGTGTTGAGAGAATTACATGTGATCAGAGGAGATGTCCTCGGGTCACAGTGGATGTCCTCACCCTCCCAGTGTCGGGAACAGTACATGTGATGGGAGGAGATGTCCTCGGGTCATAGTGGCAGTCCTCACCCTCCCAGTGTCGGGAGCAGTACATGTGATGGGAGGAGATGTCCTCGGGTCATAGTGGCAGTCCTCACCCTCCCAGTGATGGGAGAATTACATGTGATCGAAGGAGATGTCCTCGGGTCATAGTGGCAGTCCTCACCCTCCCAGTGTCGGGAACAGTACATGTAATCTGAGAAGATGTCCTCGGGTCGTAGTAGCAGTGCCTTAGTCCTATGGACCCCTTGAAGTGACCAAAGCCCTTTGGGCCTGGTTACTGAGCTGTTAGCAGTTTTAAGAACTTTGCAAGTACCTTGGTTGTTTGTTTTTTTTACAGTGATGAAGCCTTCTAGGGACTCTTAATCTTCTACCAATGTTTTGATGTCTTTGGAGACACCTAGGAAGACCAACCAAACTACATGGATTAGTGTTTGTTAGTGGGCCAAACGCTGCAGTATGTAGTTATCAGAGATTTGTGCAGAAAATCTTGGTACGGTTATAATTTTGTCTCAAATTCATCATTACTGTAGGGAGAGGTGTATTTTAAGCCTCTTCGTTCTATAAGAATGATCACTTTTCTTCTTTTTTTTATTGCTCTGATGTGATCTAAGGCCTTGGGGACAGGGCTAAATTTATTCTTGTTTTCATTTGGGGGACTGAGCTGTCTCGGGCTGCTGCTGTTGTTAGATATATGAGTCAATTACCTGATCCCACTATTACTCTCCAGATAAAGCAGAGAGATAGGAGAGAGAATAGCGGGAGGGAGGACCCTCAGCATAAAGGGATTGAGGGAATTATGGTAGAAGTTTAAATAGAAGTGAAATAAGCTGTACAGGTAATGGACTGACCGACAGTGCTACAGACACTTTAACACCTATTCTATATTCTATTGGCAGTACATCTCTATAGGGACTAGACAAGCTGTATGTGTGTGTGCATTTGCCCAACTTAAAAGTAGCTGAATGCATTCAAGGGGGTGGAAGGGGTGTCCACAAACATCTGGACTTATAGTGAATATAGAAGTTTATGAAGAACCATCTGTATCTGTTCTTAGGTTATAGGTTCTTTTACCTGTCCTGGTTCTATATAAAAGCTTAAAGAACCCCCTTTTTAAAGAGTATGGTCTTACCCTTCATTTCCCCATGTCCCTCATTTGCTTTCAGCTGAACTTGAGCTTTTATTTAAAGCCTCCCTCTGCTCAGGGAGCTTCACTTCATTCCTTTCCTGCTTATTTACCACTGCTGCACTTCCAGCCCCGCTGTGTGGAGCATTTAGCTCCACCTCAAAGTCACTCTGGCCTACTGAGAGCTCAGGGAGGAAGGTCACATGCCAGTGTATGAGTGTCACCGAGGGTTCCACATTATTGTACTGAGCTCAAATGCACCAGCAGGGCGTGCATTCCACTGCAGTCACAATAAATTCTGCAGAATTCAGTCCAGTCCTAGCTGGCTTTCAATCTGATGGTGTGAAGCCAATGCAAAGAATCCAAATTAGGCCTAGAGGAGGCTATTTCGATTACTGAATGACTCACTGACTGACTTTGTTGAACCATGCATGTGCGAGAACGGCCTTGTTTGCCTAAAAGAGATAATTTCTGGTTCTGACGGTCTGAGGACAACATTTAGCCACAAAGCTAACAAGTATCTGTGCTGCTTAAGAGGAGCTGGAATCTTAGGTAAGCTGAGGTTTGGTCTCCTTGTTTAAAATATTACTTTAAAGAGAAAATGGCACCACAGCCAGCACCCAGCATCGCTACCGCAGCATTAGCATCACCTTAAGGCACCTTCGCAACCACCCTGGCAACCACCTGGGATATGATGTCAACAACCTAGGAACATTTATCTTAAGACCTTAACAATGACCCAAACTCCTCACACATTGAAGTTTGAGGCAACTATATGGGAGCCTCAAGCCACCTTAGCAACCACCTGAAATACCACAGCAACTGCCATAACACCCACTTATCAACACCTTTGCAGCCACCTAAAACAGCATTGCAGCTGCCTTAGCAACCACCCAGGAAAAGTTTAGCAACCACCTGAAATGCCATAGCAACCACCCTAGCAATCACCTGGGATATGATGGCAACAACCTAGGAACATTTATCGTATTAAGACCTTAACAATGACCCAAACTCCTCACTGCTGAAGACTGAGGCAACTATATGGGAGCCTCAAGCCACCTTAGCAACCACCTGAAATGCCACAGCAACTGCCATAACACCCACTTATCTACACCTTTGCAGCCACCTAAAACAGCATTGCAACTGCCTTAAGCAACCACCCAGGAAATGTTTAGCAACCACCTGAAATGCCATAGCAACCACCCTAGCAACCACTTGGGATATGATGGCAACAACATAGGAATACATGGGATTTTTTCTTATTAAGACCTTAGCAATGACCCAACCACCCCACTGTAGAAGTTCCACCGACTATTCTATGCAGCCAGTGGCGGCCCGGCAAAACTAGGCTCGCTAGGCTTGAAATGGAACAGAGGGAAATGAATTCATATTTTGCATTGTTTATGATGAGTCTTTCTCAGTTTGACATACCCCAGCAAACCCCCTAATGAATGTACCTGCTGGGATGTCTTTGATCACAGAGACAGCATGGTGGCTACCCAATAACCACCACTGTTTATTTCTATTTATTATTTACAACCTCTAATCTGTAATGATGTGCAGCGAATGAAATAATTAGTGCTTCCATGTTTAACACACAGCCCCATGTGCAGTCTGATGTATGTTTGGAGATTAATGAAGTTGGCAGATACTTTGCTCCAGTCGAGTCAGTCTGTGTACAATAGGATCGGCAGTTGGGTAGTGTTCTTCTGCAGGCATTATATTAATGTCAGGATTGCTAAATAACAACAAAATGCAGGGATTGAAGCAAATTTTTCTCGCTCATGTACATTAGGCTTGGGTTGGGCTTGTGAACGGTGCAGGCTACGTCCTATCACCACTTATTGTTGCTGTCAATGAAGGTAAACCTTGGCCCCAAGAACTTCTTGGCGGCTGTAGTCCTGTTCAGTCCCATTTGAGAAGAATCCCTTGAGCTATGTTTGGGCGGTATACTGGTAACACTGGATTTGTTAAAATCACAGCATGACACTGATATGTCAAGTTTCTGTCCTGTGTCTGTATCTAGTACATGGCCAAATCTGCTCGTTTTCTAATGTGCATTTAAGGTGAGAGCCACAGGTTGGGGGCGCTGTGGGCTTAGTGATACTGGTAATGTCACTCTAAAAACCTGTGTGATTTGAGCCTCAGTTAGCTGGAACACGGCCTGTGCTGTGGTGTTTAGCTTGCTTGCTAACTTATCGAAGTCTTGCTAGCTGGCTACGAGTCCAAACCCAGCAGAACCGGCCTCTCTTTTTATTTTTGTGTTTCTCCCAACACCAGTTGCTCAACTTTGCTTTCTCAGACAGCAGTTTTTATGGTCCAACAGCAGTTATTCTCATCTAGACGTTTGTGAGTGGGGTTTCTGGCAGCCAGGCTTGAATGTGTTCTGTGGTGAGCAGACTGTTATCCTGCTGACTAAGCTAATGCTAACCAGCTTTTCTCTTCTGAGTATTGAACCCACAACCTTGTGGTCATAAAATGGTTATACGTCCTGTTTAGATGGCAACCACAGGTTCATAGCACCACTACTATAAAAAAAGTTGGGGACTTCTAGCTGACCTGAGTATTGAACCCACAACCTTGTGGTCATAAAATGGTTATACGTCCTGTTTAGATGGCAACCACAGGTTCATAGCACCACTACTATAAAAAAAGTTGGGGACTTCTAGCTGACCTGAGTATTGAACCCACAACCTTGTGGTCATAAAATGGTTATACGTCCTGTTTAGATGGCAACCACAGGTTCATAGCACCACTACTATAAAGAAGTTGGGGACTCCTAGCTGACCTGAGTATTGAACCCACAACCTTGTGGTCATAAAATGGTTATATGTCCTGTTTAGATGGCAACCACATGGTTCATAGCACCACTACTATAAAGAAGTTGGGGACTCCTAGCTGACCTGAGTATTGAACCCACAACCTTATGGTCATAAAATGGTTATACGTCCTGTTTAGATGGCAACCACAGGTTCATAGCACCACTACTATAAAGAAGTTGGGGACTCCTAGCTGACCTGAGTATTGAACCCACAACCTTGTGGTCATAAAATGGTTATATGTCCTGTTTAGATGGCAACCACAGGTTCATAGCACCACCACTGTAAAGAAGTTGGAGTCCACAAAGCCTACTCCTGCAAGGCTCGGCAGTAGCAGTAGCAAGGTGGATGCTGGTCTCTAGCTGTATGGCGTTGGGCATGGTGACTGTAGGCTGATCTGCAGGTGCACCAGAGCTTTCTGTTTTATTTTAAATGGTTTATGGATGCTGTGCATAGGTATGCTATTTAGCAGAAGTGTCTGGATACTTTTGGATATGCTTTCTCTTTTTATTCTTATCAGGAGCCGCCTGAATGCACTTGCAATTGCGGGTACTGCAGTTCATGATGACTTCAGACAGCAGACATTCTCCATTCGCCCTTGCTAGCACATTAAACCGATGCTTAAAATGGTTCTCTTGAAGGACGAGCTGTCGGCCGGAGAGTACACTCTCCGCTGAGTGTCACTCACAAATGGGATCAGCACTTCATCGTCCTTTTTCTAAATATTGGAGCGTTCTCCTGCTTTCTGTCTCTCCAGGGATAGGGCGTACTGAGTAATGCAAATACTGACGGATATTTAAATATATCTCTGACCTCCAGCGCTGTTCAAGCTGTTTAACTTTAAGAGAATATCGCCAGCATTTCTTTTTCCTGGATAACGTCTATCAGCCATATCTACAGCATACGATCAATTACTGCGGTGTGAAAAGGTACTTGGATAAGAACACTGGCTCCAAACTCTACTAAGCTACAATTGAGATTAGTGAGCGGTTGCTTGGTTCCTCAAGACATACATGAAATACATGTAGATGCAATGCAGTACAATGCAAATTTTCAACCTCCAAACAGTCTTATTTAAGGAGTCTAATCCGCTTTGGTCCACTATGGACTGGGGGTCGCATGTTCAGATCCCGAGCTAGGCCACTTTGCCATCAGTGGCCGGAGTCTGAGAGTGCACAATCGACCGTGCTATCTCCAAGTAGGCAGATGGTGCTCTTTCCTGGTACAGGTGTCTGTAAGCTAGTGTGGTGGATCTGGGGACCCGACCCTTTTCCTCCAAGTGTGTCAGCTGCCCGACAGTGCCGCATTGCCGGCAGGAAGAAAGCCCTCACAAAAAGAGCCTTGCCTGGGGTGAGAAATAATTAAGAAGGGGTTCAGTTGCTGGATTTAATGACATAAAAAAGCCAGTGAAAAGCCAGTACTGAAGAAAATATACACACGTGGACAAAATTGTTGGTACCCCTTGGTTAATAAAAGAAAAGCCCACAATGGCCACAGAAATAACTTGAATCTGACAAAAGTAACAATAAAAATTCTAGGAAAATGAACAAAAAAAAATTCAAACGATTTTGAACCATGCTTCAACAGAATTATTTTAAAAAGTAAACTCCTTAAACAGGCCTGGACAAAAATAATGATACCCCTGAAAATAATGTAATGTTAAATCAAGGTGTGTCCACTAATTAGCATCACAGGTGTCTAACATTTTCAGTCAGCCTAAATATAGGGCACTTAAAGGTGAACTTCAAGCTCAAGGAACATCAGTATCAGATTGCACCATCCGTCATTGTTTGAGCCAAAGTGGACGTCATGGGAGACGACCAAGGAGGACACCATTGTTAAAAACAAATAATAAAAAAGCCAGACTACATTTTGACAAGCCCCAAAGCTTCTGGGAGAATGTCCTATGGACAAAAATGTTCACAGACAGAAAAATGAAGCATATCAAGAAAAGAACACTGTCCCTACTGTGAAACATGGAGGAGGCTCTGTTATGTTCTGGGGCTGCTTTGCTGCATCTGGCACAGGGTGTCTTGAATCTGTGCAGGGTACAATGAAATCTCAAGACTATCAAGGGATTCTAGAAATAAATGTGCTGCCCAGTGTCAGAAAGCTTGTTCTCAGCCGCAGGTCATGGGTCTTGCAACAGGATAATGACCCAAAACACACAGCTAAAAACACCCAAGAATGGCTAAGAGGAAAACACTGAACTATTCTGAAGTGGCCTTCTATGAGCCCTGACCTAAATCCTATTGAGCATCTTTGGAAGGAGCTGAAACATCCCGTCTGGAAAAGGCATCCTTCAAAGCTGAGACAACTGGAGCAGTTTGCTCATGAGGAGTGGGCCAAAATACCTGCTGAGAGGTGCAGAAGTATCATTGACAGTTACAGGAATTGTTTGATTGCAGTGATTGCCTCAAAAGGAGGAAGCAGTTTTATTGTATATTACTTTTGTCAGATTCAAGTTATTTCTGTGACCATTGTGAGTTTTTCTTTTATTAACCGAGGGGTCCCAACAATTTTGTCCACCTGTGTATTAATAAGATCTTTACAGCTGAACAGCCCTAAACCTCACATTACACGAATGTAAGTGGAAGCGTGGAATGAGTGGCATTATCCATCTCCGTAAAAGAAACAGACAGAAGACGTGTCTGTGTGAAGCACAATCACTTTAATGCTTCTACTTTAATGCTCTACCCACACACTGCTGTCCCTCTGCGATTTGTCTGGTCTATATTGTGTGATTATGTGGAACAAGCCAACGTAAAGCCATTACTCACATCTACAGATACAGAATAATAGCTTACATCCACCCCCCTCTCCCCCCTACTCCCTTCAAAGACGTCTAATAGACATTTTAACTTAGTTCCACAAGTTCCACAATAGCCGCATGGACCGGCGGAGATTTTACTGTAAAAGCCTCGGCAGCCACGTCTGCTTCACAACACTTTGAAAGGCGATCCCAGATCCGTCAAATAAAAGTGTCTGGAGGAAAGTGGCAGCGGAGATGAATACTTCACATCCAAGCTGTATCAGATTCTGCCTTAATGTGTTCTGGTAAAGCGGCTGTTATTTATGATGGACTGCTCCGTTATTGAACCCTCTGGCTGTAGAAAGCGATCATAAACTTTAGACTTTTTTTTTCTGCTGACCAAGTCGTCTACTCTGTCCACATCATGAGCTCCTATTACGTTATAGGGCAATGATATATACTAAAGATGTCCCTATCAAGATATTTCCCTCCCAATCTGATCCAAATCCGATCTTTGTGTGTGTATAAATGATCCACCCCCTCAGTCACTGCTAATTAATACGTTCAGTAAAATCCCTTTGTTTGTAGTATCAGTTTCTATAATTAGACATTCTGAACTAAGGGATTTAGTTTAGTCGACACTTCTTAAAATGACTGTTTTATAGTGTTTAATATCTTATAATCCAGTCTAACTCTCCTCCCTGACCAATCAGCTCCCAGCTCCTTTACAACACTGCAGTCTAATCACTTCCTGTGTGTGAATGGGTTTGTAGTGGTACACACTCTGGACTGATATCTGTGGTTGTTGGTCTACTGGTGTGTAATAACTGGTTTATAGTGGGTGAATGTGCTGCGTTTGATTGGGGTTTCTATAGCTAGGGTGTATATTAGCATTAGCTTTTACTTTGTTCTGAATGGGTTCTTCAGAACCAAGAAAGGTGTGCGGTTCTCCCGCTGGTAAAACAGAGCGTTTCAGTGATTGTTTTATAAAGGGTCAGATATTAGGGTCTGTTTTCAGGTTCCACTGTAACATAGCTTCACACTGCAGAACCTCAACTCCTTTATTTACCTTCTGAGAACGTCCGCACTGCTGCTGCAGCCCGATGGACAGTAATGCCCATTAATGGTGCCTTGAGGACACCAGATGGTGCTCTGAACACTGTGGTTCTCTGAACTTGACTGCAATTAAAATCAGAATCAGGTGCAGAACATCAGCTGCAGATGATTGGAACATGGTTGGAGATGATTCTGGAGGAGCCTGTCTTATTTATGTAAACTTCAGATGTTCTGCAGGGTCTTTCAGATGTTGAGTTCTGAGATGAGGTCACAATGCCTATGACGCTTCTATGAGATGTAGGCAGTTCCCTGATCTAGCAGTACAAACGTCCACCTCCCATCCATGTAACCATTACACAGCGAGACGGCTATTCACTCGTCACTTGTCCTTCCTTCGCTGTTTGCTAGGGCAGAGTGCTGAGCTCTCGCCACACATCTGCAACGCAGTCCACACTCCCTCCGCCTCATCTCCCACCTCCCCAAAAGCCAAGATGAAGTGCTAAAAGGGCTGGAAAGAGATTCCCGTGCCAGGAGACGTTGATGGCAGAAGCGTCTTTCAGATCAGGACGTTAGTAATTGGTCATGGAGTGCCTATTCCATGTTCTTGATACACAAGACTATTCACAAGATCCGACTTGTCTATTGTACTTTACATCTATTTAAATGTCCCAGTCAACTTTTGACAAATGAAGAATGCGAAGATTAAGAACCTAAAGGGAATAATATGCGGGGTACATCTGTCAGGGAAGGCTGAGGGCAGCCAAGTAACAAATTACTGCGGCATCTGAGCTGATCACGTTTCACAGGCTTGACAGAAGTAATACGAAGCGCCCGGGGACATCATTTAACCATCATGTGGGGTTTACATTATGACAGTAGATGAAGCACTTGAAACTGGACATTCCACGTTATTTAATGGAGCAGCAGCAGAAAATCCCACAAGCCAGAATGTCTTGAAAATGGAGCTTGCTTAATTAGTTTATTTTACATTTATGTCTTCAACATCAACATCCCTCCCTCGGCCCGTCCATCCATCTATGCCTTTATCCAGTCCTTCCATTCATCCATCTAGCCATCCTTTCAACTATACCAACCTTCAGCCATCCATCCATCCCTTTATTAAATCCTTCTAATCATCCATACACCCATCCCACCCTCCATCCATCCCTCCATTCACTCCTTCCATACATTCATTCATCCATTAAATCCTTCCATTCAACCTTCAATCCCTACAATCCCTCAGGCAACCATTCTACCATCTATCCCTCCATCAAATCCTCCCATTCACCCATCAATTCCTTGAATAATCCATGCAATCATCCCACCATCCATCCATCCGTCCCTCTAACCAACCATCCAACCACCCCTTTATCCACTCCTTCCATCTATCCATTCATCCATCCATCCATCCATCCATTAAATCCTTCAACTTTCAATCCCTACAATCCCTCAGGCAATCATTCAACCATCCATCTCTCCATCAAATCCTTCCATTCATCTCTCAATTCCTAAAATCATCCATCCATCCCTCTAACCAACCATCCAACCACCCCTTTATCCACTCCTTCCATCTATCCATTCATCCATCCATCCATCCACCCTTCCTTTCATCAGATCTTTCCATTCATGGATTGACAGATCCATAGGTGGATGGACCAATGAAGGGTGGGATGGATGAAAGAATGGTTGGATGATGAATTGATGGATGGTGGAATGGTTGCATGGATAGAGGGATGAATGGAAAGATCTGATGAAAGGAAGGGTGGATGGATGGATGGATTGATCGATGGATGGATGAAGGGACTTTCATCAGATCTTTCCATTCATCCCTCTATCCCTCTAATCCATGCAACCATCCCACCATCCATCAATTCATCATCCAACCATTCATTCATCCATCCCACCCTACATCCGTTCATCCACCTATGGATCTGTCAATCCATCCATCTTTCCATCCATCCATCTCCATCAGGTCTTTCCATTCATCCCTCAATCCCTCTAATCATCCATGCAACCATCCCTCCATCACTCCATTCAATCCATTTATCCATCCATGCCTCCCTCCATCCATTCATCCATCCATCCATGCCCTTCCCTTCATCTACTCTGTTTGTTGTTTCTGCATTGATGGGTTTTATCTTTGTTTTGTGAAGGATTCATCAGGGCTTGAGTGAAAATAACGAAAGCAGCAATATAACACCTTTTCCTGTAACACAGAACCGTTCCCTTCTCCCAGACTGATCTGCACGAGGTGAACGTTTTAATTAACATATACACTCTGTTTACATCCCTAGTGCCTCATTTGTGAAGATTATTTGTTCATTAATAGAAGAAATGGAGTGTGAAATGAGTAAATTAAAATCATATAGACTTGGTCGTTCGCACGGCATCCTAACCTCTCGAAGAGAGTTGTTGGGCTTCGGCTGGCTGGTTTAGGACCTCATGATCAATGCGTCTATATAAAGACAGAAATGCTTTTGTTCTTACCATAAAAAAAGTTGTTTATTTGACTCGAGCCACTCAAGCTGCTGCCAGACTCCGTCTTGGATGTGAATTTCTGTTGTTGTTTTTTTTTCTGTTGTTTCCATCTGTAACTGTTTGGCACTCAGTTGCAGCCAAGTTAAGCAGCCTTGGAGATCCTATCCTGTTAAGACTGTTATTGTCAAAGTGGAGCAGTGGCAAGATTTAGTGGAGAGTGATGGAGTTATTCAGAAGAATCTGGCATCAGAGATCTCTTCAGTTTGATGGACGTGTATGCAGATAATTTTTCTCTTTTATTGAATTGTGCATTGAAATGTTGCATTTCCATGCCAACTTTGTCATATTGGTTATGTGGAAACGGCAGCTGCCTTTTATGATATTTGACCATTTCATGAAAATTGGGCCACTAGAAAGGATCCAAAATGGCTTCTTACATAAACCTACAACCTTCTGGTTGCTTACAAGTTAGCAAGAAGTAGTCCAAAATCATCTCTTACATTAACCAGGTAAAAGAGAAGGTTGTAGGTTTTAGTCCCACCTCATCCATCCTCAGTCCCTTCAATCATTCATCCAACCATCCCACCCCTATCTGTCCATCCTTCCATCCCATTACTTCTCACATTAACTTTACCACTAGTAAGACCAGTGAGAATGCAACCAGAAGGTTGTAGGTTTCAATCTCATCCCATCTATCCTACCCTCCATTCATCCTGCCATCCAGTTCTTTTAATCCACCCATCCCTTCAACCATTCATGGACAGTATCTGGACTTTTGTAAGTTGCTCTGGATGAGAACATCTGATAAATGTAAATGCAAATGGATCTATGAATGTGGTTTGAGTAATCACATCGTAATCCGATCACAATGCGTCTTGGTAGTGTTTACATCTGACTTTTCATGCAGTCAAGTGAAATCCAAACATGATCCGATCACCAAAATGCATGTTAATGCTAGGCTTCACTTGGACTCAGTGTGTCTTGGTCAGTCTTGACTTGGACTGAATGTGTCTTGGTCAGTCTTGACTTTGATTCAATGTGACTCCATGTCAGTCTTGACTTGGAATTGGTGTCTCTTGGTCATAGTCTTGACTTGGAATACATGTGTCTCCATGTAAGTCTTGACTTGGACTCGGTGTGTCTTGGTCACAGTCTTGACTTGGACTCAATGTGTCTTGGTGAGTGTTCACTTGAACTCAGTGTGTCTTGATCAGTCTTGACTTGGACTCGGTGTGTCTTTGTCAGTCTTGGACTCGGTGTGTTTCCATGTCAGTCTTGACTTGGACTCTGTGTGTCTTGGTCAAAGTCTTGACTTGGACTCAATGTGCCTTGGTCAGTCTTGACTTGGAATTGGTGTCTCTTGGTCACAGTCTTTACTTGGAATAGATGTGTCTCCATGTAAGTCTTGACTTGGACTCGGTGTGTCTTGGTCAGTCTTGACTTGGACTCTGTGTGTCTCCATGTCAGTCTTGACTTGGAATAGATGTGTCTCCATGTAAGTCTTGACTTGGACTCAATGTGTCTTGGTCACAGTCTTGACTTGGACTCGGTGTGTCTTGGTCACAGTCTTGATTTGGAACAGATGTGTCTCCATCTCAGTTTTGATTTGGACTCAATGTGTCTCAATCTCAGTCTTGACTTGGACGTAATATTATGGTTCCAACTCTAACAGTCTTCACTACAACACCATGAAGAAAAAATAAGGCACCAGCGGAGGAACCGTCCAAAAATAAGGAAAGATGACGCTTTGGCAGAGCGAAGCTGAAAATACTGACAGTATGTGATTGGACTGTTCTATGTATAGCTCCTACATCAAGGGTTAAAAATGGTCCTGTCCGTTCTTCATTTGGAACTCACCAGTGCTTCCTCGGTAGAGTGTGAAATAAAGTGGTTTACCCTTGAACCATCCATCCCTCTCTCTCTCTCTCTCTCTTTTTCTCTCTCTCACTCTTGCTCTCTCTCTCCAGTGAGGATGAGTGGTCGTAAATGGCTGCAGGTTGTTTCCGGGCTCTAAATCACCTTCTGATGATTTTCTGATGGACAGCAAAATGAGCTCACTGTTCCCTCCCTCTTTCCTATTTACTGATTAAGTCGTGGAGCGTTCAGTGCAGGGAACAGACTGTGTTGAGGACACAGCCCCTAGAATGGATCTCACACTGATTAGTAGAGTCAGGTAGTTAAGTTTCTGGTGACGAAGCGTTCAAGTGTGTAGGTCCATTAATAGTGTCAGGATATGGATGTCAAATGGTACATTCAGGTCACAGAACACTCAGATATGGGTGGGCGAAGGCTTGCATTCAAATATTGAAGACAATTAGCTCTTGATTTACAGTAATCTGGAAGTTGATTAGATTGGATTATCTTGGCAAAAACTGCAAAACTGTTACTCAGTGCTTATGCATATGTCCTCATGCGAGTTCCTGCAGAGGAAGTCTCCTCAATGTCTCCTGTCTCGGTCTTGACTCAGTCTCAATTTTTTAAATCAATATGTCTGGGCCTTGTGAATTTCCCCACTGCGGGACTAATAAAGGACTATCTTATCTTATCTTATCTTTGTCTCGACTTAGACTCAATGTGTCTCAGCCTTGTTCGCCTTGACTCAGAATTTGTGTGAATTGACTTGAACTTGACTGGGGCTTGATGTGTCTTGGTCTCAGTCTTGACTCTGACTCAATGCGTGTCAGTCTTGAATCAGACTTGATGTGTCTCTGTTTCTGTATTGTCTCAGGTTTAATGTGTCCCGGCCTCTGTCTTAACTCAGTTTTATGTGTCTCGGCCTCAGTCTTAAATCAGACTTAATGTGTCCTGGCCTTGGTCTTGAATCAGACTGGATATGTCTCTATCTCTGTCTTGATTCAGATTCGATGTGTCTTGGCCTCAGTCTTGAATCAGACTTGATATGTCTCTATCTCTGTCTTGACTCAGATTCGATGTGTCTTGGCCTCAGTCTTAAATCAGACTGGATGTGCCTCTATCTCTGTCTTGACTCAGATTCGACGTCTCTCTGCCATGGTCTTGACTCTGACTCAATATGTCTGGATGTGTCACAGCCTCTGTTTTTAATCAGACTTCATGTGTCTCTGCCTTTGTCTTGACTTCGACTCAATGTGGCTTGGCCTCAATCTTAAGTTAGATTCAATATGTCTGTGCCTTGGTCTTCACTTGTGCTCAGTGTGTCTCAGCCTCAGTCTTTAATCAGACTTCATGTGTCTCAGCCTTGGTCTTGACTTCAACTTGATGTGTCTCTGCCTCAATTTGGACTTAGTTTTAGTGCGTCTTGACCTTGGTCTTGACTTGGGCTCAATGTGTCTCAGCCTTGGTCTTGACTCAGACCTAATGTGTCTCAGCTTCAGGCTTGACTCATACTCAATGTGTCTTGACTTAGATTCAACCTAAGCTTGAGTATTCCAACAAGCATCAGCGGTCATAAAGGCTCATGTAGAGTTCATGTAGCCTCATAACAAGCGCCCTACAGTCACATGATATCAAATAAAGTGTTTGTGTAAAAATAAAACTAATATTATTACCATACATACCAGATACACACACTCTCTCTCTTTCTCTCCCCAGGTAAGTGTGCCGCTCTTTACCTGTTCGTGTACCCGAGCCACAGTGGAGGTGACTGGTCATGTGGAAGAACTACTGAGAAGATGCAGTAAGATCAGATGGATCTCCTTGAATCTGCTCTTGCTTTGTCCTTGAACTCTTTGAACTTCTTGATCTCCTTGAACATTGTCTTGCTTTGTCATTCTCCCTGGCTTTGGCTGGAACACAGTGGAATAACCTGCTGACGGCAGCAATTACGGCTTATCAGATTTAGCGATTGAGCGTTGTCTTGGAAAGCAGCACAGTTGAAATGGACGTTATTGTGTGGTCAAGAAGTAACAGCTACATTGAAAATTTGTGATTTTGCGATACCTGAGTTAGAAGCACATATTCCTCAAGGACAGAACACACTCTGAGTCCCTCCTAAGGCTGTTATTTCCGTAATCTGTAATGGTGTCTGTGATTTAAGGGAATAATTACCCCATATTATACTTACGTAGGTCCAGACCCTGTAGGTGTTTTCATTCAGGCTAAGTAGAGTCTCTGTGCAGGGACATGCAGAGACATCTGGGCTTTCTGTTAAACAAAGCAGCTTCAGGCTTTGACTTTGACCCAGAACGTCCTGGATTTCCATCACTCTCGAGTGCATGTAGGACACTAACTTGGCACAAAGTTTAAATTCTCAGAGCTTTCTTGGGTTCATGAAGGGATGTTGGCTGAAGGAAGATGCAGTGGCTTTTGATTCGTGTGGACAGAGTTCTGAATTATGTATAATAGCAGTTCTGAATTATGCAAAACAGCAGTTCTGAATCAGATGTAACAACAGTACTGAATCAGGCATGACATCAATTCTGAATCAGGTATAACAACACTTCTGAATCAGGAATAACAGGGGTTCTGAATCAGATAAGACCACAGTTTTGAATCAGGAATGACAGGAGTTCTGAATCAGATATAATAGCAGTTGTGACTCAGATATAACAGTATTTCTGAACCAGATATAATAGCATTTATGAATCAGGTACAACAGCAGTTCTGAATCAGGTATAACAACAGTTCTGAATCAGATATGAGAACAGCAGTTCTAAATCAGATATAACAGCTCTGAATCAGATATAATGGCATTTATGACTCAGATATAACAGCAATTATGAAACAAACATAATAACAGTATGTTTAACTTTTATGTTTATATAACAGTATAATAACAGAATCATGAACATCAGTTCTGATTCTGGCATGACATATGTTTTGAATCAGATATGACAACAGTTCCGAATAAGGAATAACAGCGGTTCTGATTCAGATATTACCACAGTTCTGAATCAGCTATAAAAGTAGTTCTGAATCAGGTATGACGGCAGTTCTGAATCAGGTACAACGGCAGTTCTGAATCAGGTAAAACAGCAGTTCTGAATCAGGTAAAACAGCAGTTCTGAATCTGGTATAACAACAGTTCGGAATCAGGTAAAACATCAGTTCTGAATCAGGTAAAACAGCAGTTCTGAATCAGGTACGACAGCAGTTCTGAATCAGGTATAACGGCAGTTCTGAATCAGGTATAACAGCAGTTCTGAATCAGGTAAAACAGCAGTTCTGAATCAGGTAAAACAGCAGTTCTGAATCAGGTAAAACAGCAGTTCTGAATCAGGTATGACAGGTAAAGTCTGTATGTTAACAATTCAGCTGCTCTGTTCATTCAGATCTGAACTCCTAACTCGTGGCTGTTTGATGAGTTTGTCCCGGGGGTGTACTAACCCAATTTCCCACTGCTGAGCTGTCGAAACGACTACGGCACAGAGCCGGACTGCTTCCGTTGGAGCCGACGCAACAGTGCAGAAAAGCGCTTAAACCACCGGCCAATCAGTGGGAATTCTCATGAGGCGGTAGGGTCCTATCACACAGCAAGCAGGATGAATATGTATGCAGAATATTTGTGAGGAAGCAGGTGCTGCCAGGATTCATAGGTTTCACAGCAGAGCACACCAGTAATATAGATATTAGATATTGATTCATATTTATCTTTATGTTCAGTGGGAACACAATACTGTCTAAATCACTGTGTGTATTAAAGCATATTTGTACTGTGATTTGTTTATTATTTATAATTATTATTGTTATTGTTATAATTAAATGGCTAACAAATACATAAATAATTACATAATTAATTAATTAAACGCTTTTGTTCTGTAGTCCTACTGTAATAATAAATATAATAATATACAAAATAAATAGCACTGATTAATATGTTCTTTTTCTTCTTCTTCTTATTATTATTATTATTATGTGCAGACAAGTCCAAGTGTAAGCTAAGAAATAAATAACTAACAAACTCAAACAACTAAACAAACAACTAACTAACTAAACAAATAAATAAATAGTACCAAATAGTATAAAAATAGTAAAAAGTACAATAGTTTTGCAGACATAATTTGTGTTATTATTATTATGATTATTATTATTGACAAAAAAATAAAGGCTACAAAATACAAAACTAACATTCTCACAAACAACTGAACAAATGAACAAACAAACAAATAAATATATGAGTACAATATTTTTGTAGATATACTTCTGTAATTATTCTATAATTTTTCTTATTATACTTCATATTAGTTACTATTACATCATATTAACTGGGTCAGAATTTATATTTATAGCTATATTTGTTTGTTGTTGTTATTAATATGAATTTGTCTAATCCTACATTTTTATTTGTTATTATTTTTCTAAAGACAGGCTAAATAAATAAATTAGTAAGTAAGTACGTAAATGTATAGACATTTTTTTTGCAATTGTAATGTAATTGTATTTTAATTATTATTTATTAGTATTATTATTTTATGTTAACAGTAATATTAATAATAATAGTAATAATAATAAATATATATTTTAATTATTATTATTGTTGATATATACGTATGGCAATCACACAAATAGAAACAAAAGCTAGTGCTGCAGAGGACATTTTGGAAAGGACATTTAATAATTAACCTCATATTGAAGAGCTGACCTCCCGGTAATTGGTGTGCTGTTTGAGACGAGTCGCTGAACAGAGATAGCCATTAACTGTCCGCGTCACCTTATCCGGGCATTATCCAGAACCGTGCCTTTATTTCCCCCCAGCACACACACCGCTGCTTCCTGCTCGAGTCTGCTTTCACATTTACCACCCCGTTACTGTTGACATTGAAAACCTGGACTGACATCCAACGTCCGTTGAGGTGCTGTGGGTAGCTGATGATGAAGATGAAGGTGACTGATCAACAGGTCAAAAGGTTATGTCCACAATGAGAAAAAAGACAAATGTCCACCGGATCAGGCTTGTTTAGGTGTTGACAGAAGACATCTGATGTCAAATGCTGTGGTGAGGACACAGGCCTGGTTTTCTGCTGATGATTCTCTCAGGAAGGTCATGTTAGTGCAGGAAGCGCTGCACAGTAGAACAGTGCACCACCACTTCAGAGTCTGCTGAATCTTCTTGAAGGCCTTTTGCAATCAAACAGGGGTTCTGATTAGCCTTTCCAGAATCTCGTGGTCTTCCAGGCCTCAACAAGTCCTCCACCATCCTTCCTCCACCATCCACAGCCAATTAACCCACCTGTTTGTAGCTTTTCCTAGCACTAGCAAAGCTCTTGATACTGTCCTTTAGATACCTGTGAAGTCAGCCACTGCCTCCTTACCCACCCGGAGAGAGCACTGCCAGTTGTGCTCTCCCTGACTCCGGCTGCTGATGGCAAAGCAGCATGGCTCAGCATTCGAAACCTGCGACCCTCGGGCCACAGTGGGTAGCGCGTTAGACCACCGAGTGCTTGGCCGCTGCTGATTGTTGGGGCGAGGTTTGAGGATGCCCATACTTTCGCATGCCTTCATTTATGTTTACCAGTATGTTTCTCGTAATGCTGCAGTAGCAGGACTTGTATGTAGTACTTGTATGCCGTCTGGAGGCTCTCAAATTGTGGGAAGTCCATTTTCAGTGCACCTTCACTACGGCGGCTCTAGAACGTCCCACAAACTAAGCAAGTTTCCGACATGCTATTACCCTTTATCTGGTAGGTACCCCAGCCAGGGGTGGTCATAATATTCCGGTAGGCCTGGGTGTGTATATGTATATACACACACCCTGAAAGTCTGGTCCATGTAAACACATGCATTTCTGTTCCTCTTGTGGAACATGAAGGCACTCCCGAAAGGTGGATCACTTGGGGGTGGGGGTGGGTCGATGTGTTGGCTCCTGGAGGCGAGGCCTGCATGTATTTTCTCATGTTTTATGATGCATCACAAATTGCATTTTAATACTGGGATGGATCCGATGTCCCACGTGCAGCGTCCAGATCATCCCCCGAATATCAACGAACGTCAGGAATGTCAGATGTGGCTTTAATAGTGGCTTTAATGAAGACAACACTGTTCAGGAGCTTCCTTTTAAGGGGGTTAGAGGGGAATAGGTGCACTAGGCATCAGGTCTCGTCACTCCTAATAGGGTCTCGGCGTACCATGAATGATATTGTTCATAAATGACAAAGCGGGCCCTCATGAAATCTCTATAAATTGCTCCTGCCTTCGCGATTGTCTGCTCGGTGCTAAACCCCCATTAGACGTATCTGAAAGGCTACTTAGCATTCCGCCCGGCGTAGCGGCAGAATGGACGGCGTCCATTGAAAATCATTTGACTTATCTGGCTGAAATCGTGCCGTGCTGGGAGCAGGCTTTGGAAAAAAAGACAGAGAGAGAGAGAGCGAGAGAGGGATGGTTTCACAAAGGGCTTCAAAGCCGCTCTGTGTATTCCGGGCAGAGCTTTTAGGCTGGCGAAGCCAAAAGTTTCCACTGAATCCGTAATTGCTTGGCGTCGCTACTGAGCGCTGGAGCCGCTCCAGCCGAGCAGCTCTTTAACGTCGACGAGCTCAAATAGCAGCGGATTAATGAGCGGCGCGGCCGTCTGAAAGCGAGGAGAGTGACGCCGCTTCCTGTGCGTCTCCTGTGAAGCACTGCTGACCAGGCTGACCACCCTGTGAAATGCATTTCACCGTGGATAAAAAGGAAACTAAAAGTAAAGAACTGGCAGCAGGGTTGCCAGGAAGTTAGCGTAAATTAAACAGCATCTCACTGTAGTGTACAGTGTACAGTAACCTGCTTTAAAAAAAAAAAAAAAAACAAGAAACAGGATATTACTGTTACAAAAATTGTAAAAAAAAAAAATATATATATATCTAATTTTCTATCAGTCAATTCATTTGCACCATTCATACAAGCAAATATACTGCTGTAACTTTTATTTATTTATATGTTTATGAGGACTTTTTTGTGCAAATTTTAGTGTTCACATGAAAAATATGTGAAGTGTTAATTTAATATTTTACTTATTTGTTTGAAATAGAAAACAATAGACTTTATTTGTCTCTGCATTTATTTCCTTTTCGTTCATTTATTGTAAACACACCATGATAGCTCTGATGTGTTGGCTTATTTATTTCTTTATTTATTTAATTTACTTACTTATTCATTTATTTTAAGATTGGGCATATATATTTTTAAATAAATTCATGTATAATGTTAATACACTGTGATAATGTATTTATTTATTTATTTAATGTTTTTATTTATACAGACTAGACTCATCTTATTTACTTATTTGTTTATTTATTTATTTACTCATACTCATATATTCATTTATTCTGTCCAGTTGTCCCACCTGTAAGACATGTAAGAAAAGTCTATGCATTTATTTGTTTGTAGAGTTATTTATTTATCTGTTTCTTTCTTTCTTTATTCCTTTTTATGTAATTATTAATATACTAGAACATGTGTTTTGGTTTGTCATAATTTATTTTCTATTTGTCTGTTTATTTACTTTTTAAACTTAATAACAATACTTATTTTATATGTGGTTGGTGTGGCGCAAAACAGATAACACCACTACCTGCCACTGAGTTACAACACCATGTGGGAGACCAGGGTTCGATTCCCGGTCTGGGTGACTATGCTGTGCTACACCAATAAGAGTCCTTGGGCAAAACTCCTAACACTACATTGGCCCACCTCTGTGATATGAATAACCTTGTATGTTGTATGTATGGATAAGAGCGTCTGCTAAATGCCATAAATGTAAATGTAAATGTTATATATATATATATATATATATACACATAAAATAACAATATATAATAACAACAACAATAACAGCAATAATAACAACAACAAAACAGCAATAATAATAATCATCAATTTTATTGTGTCTTTCTTAAACACAACGACAAAAGGAAACAATCACAAACAAACAAACACACACATACACACACCTCCCCAAGGAAGTTGAGCCCCTGCCCCTGATTGGTCGCTGTATTTAATAATACAAACTGTATTTAGTTATTCGCTCATTCATTCGATTTATTTGTCCATTAGTTAGTTAGCTAAACATCGATAGTCCGCAAATAAATACCAGAAAATAAGATGCTAAGTAGGGAGGCTACATGTGAGGCTTGTGTTTATGCCAGCAGGTGTGGGGTGCTGGGTAGTGTAGTTCATTTGCAAGTGCCTGATTTGCAGGTGCGTCCAGTGTTTATTGATCATTAGGCCATTCGATGATCGCCTCGTGCTCAGCGTGACCAGCAGCTCTGGACCAATTTAAGGCCCATTTATGGAACGCTGTAGAACATTAGTGAATAATTGACTCTTTGTTAGGTTTTCCATATCGGGATATTGAACCAGACGAGCCGACTGAGCCGCCTCCATAGTAATTGAAGGGGGGGGGGCTGTTGTGTGGATTAGATTTAATTCTGTCTGTGCTGTTTTATCACAAATCGTTGATTGAGATTTAATGCATCCTCATTCAACAGCTGAATAGCTGAATGCATCCATTAACGCTTGATCTCTTCACATTATTCTAAAGTAGTGAACGCGCGGGCGACGTAATTGCTTTTTAATTCCCTCCCATTCCAATTTTCATCTGGTCATTATAAGCGCGGGCCACGCCTCTCCTGAATCCCCAAGCATGCTGTGCAGGGAAATGGAAATGACCTTCAGTGTGACAGACGTTGGTAATTCTCTAGCACAAGAAAGCCACGTCTATTTCTGTCCAGTTTCTGATAACATTCATTCTGCCGAAGAAACTTTGGCCTGTGAAAAGTACCAGTTTCCATGGTTAGTGTGTAGGGTCATTGTGTGTAGAAGTTTCAGAATTCACTCCTATTTAATCAAATCTCCCCTTGGTGGCGTAAAGAGCATCATTTTGAAGTAGATCTATGACTCACAGTCAGAGCTAGCCAGGCTAAAGTACAGCTGCCAAACATGGTGGAGGTAGTTTCATTAACAACTCACAGTGAGAGCTAGCCAGGCTAAAGTACAGCCTCCAAACATGGTGGAGGTAGTTTGATCATTAACAACTCACAGTCAGAGCTAGCCAGCCTAAAGCACCGCTGCCAAACATGGTGGAGGTAGTTTGATCATCAATAACTCACAGTCAGAGCTAGCCAGGCTAAAGTACAGCCTCCAAACATGGTGGAGGTAGTTTGACCATCAACAACTCACAGTCAGAGCTAGCTGGGTAAGAGTACAGCCTCCACACAAGGTGGAGGTAGTTTCATCAATGACTCACAGATGGAGCTAGCCAGGCTAAAGTACAGCCTCCACACTGGTAGGAACTCACAGTGAGAGCTAGCCAGGCATGGCATATTTTAGTTTTATGGTGCTGATATTTGCGCTGCTGATGCTATGCTTTGTGGTGTACGCTATACGTGTTTGACGCAGCAGTCTGCTTTCAATATCCATATTTATTTAGGTATTTTTCAAAAAGCTGGACCGACTCTCTAACCTGCCATTGAACTTTATTGCGGAGACTTTGAATAGTGCATACAGTAAAGTTCTGGATATCTCATCACATCTCATCACTAAAGACCTGAAGGTCACCAACAAGCTAGTTCGTCCTTTCAGATTTCAATGCCGATATAGAACTGCTACGTCCACAATGATGTCCATTCGAAACATACTGTATTTGTCCGTTAGCGGAGGCAGCTGTTCTAAAAGAGATGAGGCGAGTGGCAACAGTTTCTTCCAGTGCCATTAAGGAGCTGGACAACATCCAGCAGAAGGTGTGCTGCTTCAACAGTAAGACTTCCTTTTTCCCTCTCAGTTAGCTCCTCAATCCGCTAACTGTAGAAGATTTGATTAGCTGTCCCCGAGGAAAGATTCCTGATCCTGACTCGTCAGCGCATTTTCGGCCTCACACCGGCCTGTAAAGACTTTGCTAATTTATATGCTAATTCTTAAAGGCAACACGTCATGCATTATCTGATGTTCAGTAGAATGAAGATGAGCATTCAGAAGGGTTTTGGTCTGCCTGCTGTCCAAGTGGGGTTAAAGGCAGTGGTCAAGCTGGGCGTCCACATGTGGTCCACAACGCAGAAACCGTTGCCTTAAGAGGCACCTTAAGAGGATCCTGCACAGTTTCAAATCTCAAATTTCCATAAACATCAGAATAAAGCAGAAGCTATGAGGAACTTTTTGAGAAGGTCTTTCATTTGAACCTGTGGTGGAACTTCTTATGGTACTTTAAGGAACCTTCAAGGAACTTTATTTCTTCTAAAAATACTTTTTTTGAAGGTTCCTCCAATCATCTTAAAAGGATCCTCCACCGTTTTAAATCTCAAATTTCCATAAACACCAGAATAAAGCAGAAGCTATGATTATGTTCAAGGTTCTTTAATGTGAACCTGTGGAGGAACCTCTTAAGGTACTTTAAGGAAGCGTCAATGAACCTTTTTCTTCTTAAAACATGTTTTTTAAAGGTTCCTCCATTCTTCTTAAAAGGATTCTTCACTGTTTCAAATCTCAAATTTCCATAAACACCAGAATAAAGCAGAAGCTATGATGAACTATTAGAGGGTCATCAATTTGAAACTGTGGTGGAACCTCTTTGATACTTTAAGGAACCTTCAAGGAACCTTTTTCTTCTAAAAACACTTCTCTTGAGGGTTCCCCCAAACACCTTAGGAGGATCCTCCACTGTTTCCAATCTCAAATTTCCATAAACACCAGAATAAAGCAGAAGCTAAAATTAAGTTTGAGGTTCTTTAATTTAAAACTGTGGAGGAACCTCTTAAAGTACTTCAAGATACCTTCAAGAAACCATTTTTTCTAAAAAAAAAAAAAAAGAAAACTGTTTTGAAGGTTCCTCCATACACCTTAAGAGAAAAATGTTCAGGTTCCACAGTTTCAAATGTACTACAGCTTCCGTTCCTCTTTAAATGTTGTGATGTTATAAAGATTATGGAAAGACCTGCATTAGTAGGTCAGTGAGTAGTTAGTAGAAGCACAAGATAGCAGGTGTTTCCAATAAAGTGGCAATACTGTACTTGTTGAACAAGAACCACAATGACCACAGTTTTAAACCGCTGGTTTAGTCCCAGTCTTTCCGAGTACCAAACGTCCCGCACCTTTGATTTGACTCTTTGTGTCTTCTTACATCGTAAAAGCTCTTCGGCTCGAATCTGATTTGAACAGCGAGCCTTAGTGATGAAGCTTGATGGAGATTCGCATGAAGGGAGCAGGTGATGAGCAGATGGCACGCAGCTGTTCATGTCATGGATTACACGTTGACGTTAATCCTGAACATTTACTGAATTAGTGAAGTTGCTGTCCAGACAGATGGCAAATAAAGCATGTTCCCCAATGTGTTAAATAAAGACACTGTTGAATGCAAATACACACCGTTTGTGTAATCTTACAATCTAATGATTCCACCCACTGCCTATGTCTTCCCCCAGACAAAAGTATGTGGACACCTGACTGACACTGCACCTTGTTCTAAAACCATGGAACAATATGAAGCTGCTATTGTTCCTCCGGAATGAAGCCATTTCTTAAATATAGCACTTACAGTTGTCTGGGGCAGCTCTAGCAGGACAGAAACGTCCCAAACTCTTCTGTACGACCTGGTTTCTTGCCAGCCTTTGTCTGTACAGACTGCATGGGTGTTTGTTTGATGTCATCATTGTATGTCACCCACTTGGAGGGGTGTCCACATACTTTTTTTTGCGGTTTAGTGTATGAGGGAGGGAATGGAAATTGCAGATTTAGCGCTGTTGCTAAAATTGTGGGAAATCTAAAACAGATCACTCTTTCTTAAGAGGACTATTTTGCTGCACAGCACCCAGCATGTACTCCTCCATTCTTCTCAAAACTATGGTAAAATGACATCCATTTACCGCCACTGTGAACAATTCTCAATAAATTCTCATTTCACTGCCTTTAAGTCACTTTTACATCGTAATATTTTACAGACATTTCATTGGAGACCAGTGATCTCCACAGAGACGTCACAATTTTACGGTCAACACTTGTGTCGGTAGCTCGTCGGTAGCTCAGCAGTTGCTCTGGGCTGTCTGATACTCGGTGGAGCTGTTGCTAAGCTAAGACGTTTAGAAGTGGGGTTTCAGACAGGTTTGAATAAGTTCTGTGGTGACAAGCTAAGCTAATGCTAACCAGCTTCTCTCTCCTGATTCGGAGCAGCTAACCACTCCCCGCCCCCTGTAATACTGTAAATTGGGGCGAAACATGAACACCAATCGACCATACATCCAACCCTACTCCACCTTACCCAATCTAACCTCACCCGAACTATCGAATGCCTTTAGAAGTCCATGGTTTGCTGAATAAGGATACATTAGAGTTGGGCTGGATCACCCAGCTCTCCTTGTAGGAACACTTTACAGAACCGGCAGTTGGGATTTCAGTGACTGGCCCAGACAAGTAGTACAGCCGCCGAGCATCTTGGGATGCTCGCTGCACTTTAACATGAAGACTTGCATTTTGATATGACACCAAAGCAGATGGAAATGCGTTTTAACTCGACTGCCAACAACATCAGCATATGCCGGTGGACGCAAGAGCGGCGCTGCTAATGATTTATTTGACTGGCAGGTTAAAAAAATAACGGTCACCCTAATTGGCGGACAGAAGGCCAGAGCTGTTCTCCTCAGGGAGAAGATTCTGGCAGGGTGGACAGTTTGAGGAATCTTTAATTGGTTTATGTGAGTAAGGCCAAGCGAAGAACTGAAGCTACAAAAAAGCTTTGCAGTGTTGCATTTTCATATCTACTCTGGAAGGGGTCAAACTCCGCTGGACACTGAACTCTGATTAGACCGTCTTTAAGGATGTTCTCGCTTGGTTTATTAGAACAAGTGTGTATGCTGCCATGGGAACCCTCGAGCACCAAAAAGGGAGCACTAGAACATCTGATGAGGATGGTTTTGGTCCATGGTTTCAGCATTAATAGCCAAACACACTAAGTACTACTTCTTTAAACCTGAGCCAGGAGGCTAACATCCTCTCTATTGGCTCCTGGCTCTTGTCAGTACTATCAAGGCCAGTGGCAAATTCAGCTAGCCCTTCAGAACACACAGCAATGCAGAGTGTGCCCTCCAGGGGACATAGCCAAGAGGCTAGTGTGCTACCTACTGGCCCTCGCTACTTAGCCAGGAGGCCTATGTCCTCCCTACTGGCCCTTGCTACTTAGCCAGAGGGTTGGTGTCTTCCCTACTGGCTCTCGCTACTTAGCTGGAAGCTGATGTCCTCCCTACTGGCCCTTGCTACTTAGCCGGAAGGCTAGTGTCCTCCATATTGTCCCTCGCTACTTAGCTGGGAGGCTGGTATTCTTCGTACTGGTCTTTCTACTTAGCCAGGAGGCTACTGTCCTCCCTACTAGCTCTTGTTACTTAGCCAGGAATCTACTGTCCTCCCTACTGGCCCTCCCTACTTAGCTGGAAGCTGATGTCCTCCCTACTGGCCTTTGCTACTTAGCCGGAAGGCTAGTGTCCTCCATATTGTCCCTCGCTACTTAGCTGGGAGGCTGGTATTCTTCGTACTGGTCTTTCTACTTAGCCAGGAGGCTACTGTCCTCCCTACTAGCTCTTGTTACTTAGCCAGGAATCTACTGTCCTCCCTACTGGCCCTCCCTACTTAGCTGGAAGCTGATGTCCTCCCTACTGGCCTTTGCTACTTAGCCGGAAGGCTAGTGTCCTCCATATTGTCCCTCGCTACTTAGCTGGGAGGCTGGTATTCTTCGTACTGGTCTTTCTACTTAGCCAGGAGGCTACTGTCCTCCCTACTAGCTCTTGTTACTTAGCCAGGAGTCTACTGTCCTCCCTACTGGCCCTCCCTACTTAGCTGGAAGCTGATGTCCTCCCTACTGGCCTTTGCTACTTAGCCGGAAGGCTAGTGTCCTCCATATTGTCCCTCGCTACTTAGCTGGGAGGCTGGTATTCTTCGTACTGGTCTTTCTACTTAGCCAGGAGGCTACTGTCCTCCCTACTAGCTCTTGTTACTTAGCCAGGAGTCTACTGTCCTCCCTACTGGCCCTCGCTACTTAGCTGGAAGCTGAAGTCCTCCCTACTGGCCTTTGCTACTTAGCCGGAAGGCTAGTGTCCTCCCTATTCTCCCTTGCTACTTAGCAGGGAGGCTAGTGTCCTCCGTACTGGCTCTTGCTACTTAGCCAGAAGGCTATTGTCCTTCCTACTAGCTCTTGTTACTTAGCCGGGAGTCTACTGTCCTCCCTACTGGCCCTTGCTACTTAGCTGGAAGCTGATGTCCTCCCTACTAGCTCTTGTTACTGAGCCGGGAGTCTACTGTCCCCCCTACCGCCTCGTCTTCATCCTGGCAAGAGCTCTGGGAGTGCCTTTTTAACAATTGCAGCCGTCCTTAATCAGGGAACCGGCTCTCCGCACGAAATGGCAAGCAAAGCAATGACTCCGCCTTCATCCCGCCTCACTGTTAACGGACATTGCTATCTTCTTACAGTCCTCTGTTAATGTTCTGGTAATGTTCAGAGAGGTAGACACTGCTGCTTCGCGGAGCCCAGGTCTGCTGACTGTTGGGATGAGGTTTGAGGAGTCAGGGTTTCTATAAAGCTTTGAGATCTGCTTCACCTGGTCTTTGCTAATGATGAATGTAGCCAAGCCACACCACAGGACCCAAAATTGAGGCATCTTCTAGAATTCCCGGCCTGCAGTAAATCTGTACAGTAATTCCAACCGGCTCTAATTAAGCACATTTATGATTACGTTTAATGAAGCTTCAGAGAATACTTGTGAGAGATTAAACCGTCGCTTCCTGGCAAGCGAATCCCGGATCGTCCCAGTGTTACTGCAGAGAACCTCAGGTGTTAATGGCTTCCTTTGCAGCTGGAGCCACAGGTAGGGCTCTCTAATCTCAAATCACAGTCAGAGCGAGAGAGATAGTCTTCCCCACAGTAGGAGTTGGCTAGATGGATGCATGACTGGTTGCTATAGTTACGCAGACTGTGAAATGGCCTGTAGTACATTTTGTTTCTATGTTAGCGTACCACCTGGGGAATCCTGTCTTAAAGTAAGCCCCTGAGGAGCCGAAGAGCTCCGGGGCAGGAGCAGCCACTTAAATCTCTCTCCTGCTCCTCGACGATCCTCCTGGCTCATTGCCGTGATATCCTTTGTTAAGGCATCTGAAAAGTCCTCATTCGCCGGCGCTCCGAGAAGCAGAAGGCGCTGCAGGGAAACACTGGAGTGCTGCAGGGGTCTTTTCTCTCTTGATGTTCTGTTGTGTTTAAAGGTAATGAGGCTAATGTAGGTAAACTGGAATGGAGACCCTTGAGCGCCAGTTAGCATCATGCAGAGTCTGGGTTCTAATAAAGTAGTCAGTCAGTGAAAGCACAAGATATTAGAATTCTAATAACATGATCAGTGAGTGGAAGCACAAGGTAGAGGGTTCTAAGAACATGATCAGTGAGTGGAAGCACGAGGTTGTAGGTTTTAATAAAGTGGTAAATAAGTGGAAGCACAAGGTAGAGGGTTCTAAAAATGTGATCAGTGAATGGAAACACAAGTAAGAGGTTTTTAGTAAAGTGGCCAAAGGGTAAAAGCACAAGGTAGAGGGTTCTAATAACATGATCAGTGAGTGGAAGCACAAGCTCATAGGCTCTAATTAAGTCGCCAGGGAGTAAAAGCACAAGATGGTAGGTGTTTCTAAAAATAACTGGCAATGAGTGGAAGCACAAGGTAGTAGGTTCTAATAAAGTGGCCAGTTAGTGGAAGCACAAAGTAGTTGGTGTTTATAATAAATTTGTCACTCAGTGAAAGCACACGGTAGTAGGTCCTAATGAAGTGGTTCATAAGAGGAAATACAAGGTTGTAGGTTCTAAAAATGTGATCAGTGAATGGAAACACATGTTAGGGGTTTCTAGTAAAGTGGCCAAAGAGTGAAAGCACAAGGTAGAGGGTTCTAATAACATGATCAGTGAGTGGAAGCACAAGGTAGAGGGTTCTAATAACATGATCAGTGAGTGGAAGCACAGGCTCATAGGCTCTAATTAAGTCACCAGAGAGTAGAAGCACAAGCTCATGGGCTCTAATAAAGTGGTCAGTTAGTGGAAGCACAAAGTAGTTGGTGTTTGTAATACATTTGTCACTGAGTGGAAGCACAAGGTAGTAGGTTCTAATTAAGTGATCAATGAGTGGAAGCACAAAGTGGCCAGTGAGTTCCTGTAGAGTAATGCAATGAGCGAGAAGCGATGATTCTTACTTCTTAATGCTCATTAGCATTTCAAAGAGGAAATGTATTTTAAGAATGCATCCAGCACAAATAGCATGCATTAATGTGAACCAGGAAAAACGTGATGGAATGAAATTAGCACAATAGGTGTTGACGCATCTATATAAGACATCTCGAACCCTGCTGCAACATTTCACTCCTCTCTGTTTACCCGACAGACTGGGCTAGGTTGCATTCTGTAAGAATAAATAAACAGTTTGTTCTTAAAAGAACTAGTTAGGTCTTAAAGGGACAGTTCGGCCCAAAATCAGATGACCATGATTGATATCTGACTTAAGATACAGTCGATCAGCCAAGACGTGTTTGGTATCTTCAGGCATGCTCCTTTAGTTTACTACGAGGGATGCTAGGCTAACAATTACTGGACTTGGACTGTCACAAATATCATCTTAACTCCTCCACTGCTTATCTCTAACTGTTTGCTCACTCCTTCAGTCTCTCTTTGCTGCCCTTGTTTGTTCTGGCGGTTCTGTTTTACCAAGCGGGATTATGATAAAAGCTAGAAAAGCTGTGTGTGTGTGTGTGTGTGTGTGTGTGTGTGTGTGTGTGTGAGAGAGAGAGAGAGAGAGAGAGAACAGTCTGAATGTTATCACTGTTATACAGCTTAATAATCCACTTTACTCTCAAATACAGAGTAATAAATTAGAATTTTAAAATTTTAACTCAAAAAATGAAAGAATAAATACCTGCAAAGATTTTATTAGATTAACATAGCTGCATGTTACTATTTAGCTTCTACACTGTTTGATGGTTTCCTCTCAAATGCACTGCCTTCTAGAAATTTGAATCCAATTTTGAAATTTGAATGTAATTTAATAGTAATTTAACCAACAAATAAACTCGCAGATTGGTTAAAAAAAGAAAAAAGAAATTGCATACCAGATATTTGGGTATATTTAGCTTCAATGCTCTCCTCTAGTTCACAGATTTAAACATACTGCCTTCTTTTAAGGTTTAAATGAACATTTCAATTTGACCTTGAAATTATTTTATAGTTATATTTTTTTAAATGCTAGCATGCTAATCATTTAGGCATATTTCACTTCAGTACTCTCCACCACTTTACTGTCATCTTGTATCAAACATTGCTTATAAAAGAGGATAAACAATAACCGAAATTAAGACATAACTCAAATAATGGAATTTCCCAATATTGAGATTTGAGTTTTAACTTAGCCATAAAGTATGTGCCCAATACTCTTTGTCTCAAACGTCCCTCATAATGTAGTCAAATTAGAGGTAAAACTTTTTTAATGGTTTATTATACAACATACATTATATACCAATATATCATATTTTATATGAATGAATTTATATCAGCATTAGCAAAAGTGTAGCCAGTCTGGTTACTTCTGTTCCTGTAGAATTATGGTTTCATTTTTTGCGTGTATTTTTTGTCCATTTGTGGAAGCACAGTGGGTTAAATGGGTTTCCAATGAGTGAAAGCACAAAGTAGTTGGTGTTTCTAATAAAGTGGCCAATGAGTGGAAGCACAAAGTAGTTGGTGTTTCTAATAATGCGGCCAATGAGTGGATGCATGAGGTTGTGGGTTCTAATAAAGTGACCAGTGAGTGGAAGCACAAGGTAGTTGTTGTTTCTAATAAAGTGGCCAGACAGTGAAAGCACAAGGTTGAGCTTTGAGTTTTAACTTTATATTATATTTATATATATACACACATACACACACATTTGATTAAATATAAAAATAATCATTATTAAAATAAATGATTTAAATTAATTTATATTAGCACTAGCAAAAGCGTAGTCAGTCTGGTTACTTCCGTTCCAGCCCAATTATGGTTGAATATTTTGCAGGTTTTGTTCGCAGGCAATTTACACAACATATATTGTTTACCTCAAAACTAAATAACTGCTCATAATTGAATACGTTAAAAGAACAGTTCAGGCTTATGAACACTCTCATCATCACCGCGCTTGCCTTTCGAAGTGCTACATTTAGCAGGCTGCAGATTCCGCCATCTCCGGCACACTGGTGTGAGTGGCACGCTAGCATTGAAGCTGTTGTCACACATCTTGTAACTGTCAGAAATTCTTGCTAATGCTGAAGAACAATCAAGGAGCTCCCTCTGAAACAAGAGTTTTGATATATTGGGGGGGGGGGGGGGGGGGGGTCTGCGGGCACTGGGAATTGTTCCTCTATTGATTCTGATCCGTTCCTCTATTGATCGGCTGTGAGGGTGATTAGAGTGGGATGTCCTGGCACTGCCAGGCACTTTCTGTTTTGTTGTGGGTAAAAAAAAAAAAGAAGAGACAATTCAATCTGTATCTTATGTGAATAAAACAAAAGTTGGTAAAAAAAAAAAACGTGTTAAGTTCTCTAAGCCTAAAAAAGGTTCCTCACGCACATCTCTTGGTTCTTTGGTTTGTTTATGAAACAAAAATGGTTCTTCAATCTAAATGTTCATCAAGAGTGAATGCATTTTTTATTATTATGCACAACATGATACCTTAAATGGACAAAAGACAAAAGTATTGGGACACCTGCTCGTTCATTGTTTCTTCTGAAATCAAGGCTATTAAAAAAGACTTTATCCTGCATTTTTTGGAGTAACTGTTTTGTCTACAGTCCAGGAAATAATGTTTTCTAATAGATTTTGGAGGCTGAGCATTGCTGTGAGAATTTGATTGCATTCAGCAACAATACCTGTTAGTTAGGTCAGGCTAGGTCCACATGGTTAGCTAACCGTACTTGTGACCACAAAACCATTCGGTGGGAGGGCTTAAATGGTGTATGGATCTGCTGATTTGGCTCCATGTTCGGATCACCTTTGTGCCGCAAGATCCTGGGTCTTTAAATTCCCAGGAAAGATCCTGGCGGAGAGACAGAACAGCTGTTCCAGTTTAGCCTCTTCAAGTGCAAGGATCATTAGTATGGAATTATTTAGTGTGATGAACACCTCCCCCAAACGGGGCCCAGAATCGGTCGTGTGCGAATTCATGTATTCGGGAAGAGCCAATTGTGCTCCCTCAGGCTCCGGCTGCAGATGGCAGGCAGCATAAACTGAGATTCGAACCAGTGCCCCATGAGTCACAGTGGTCGCACCTTAGTCCACTGGACCACTCCTAACCTGTAGCACCTCTTAGGCAATTTTACGAGCGTACCTTTAAAAACGAGTTCCAGTTACTTTTACTTGACCAAAGGTTTTCAAGGTATCCACTGGGATTAGGGGAGGAGGAGGAGGAGCCTGTGGAAAAAGTTCACCCAGCATATTATTAATGTATTACCGCTATTTTCCATCTGGAAGTATAATGTCCTTTATAAGAACTCAATTTGGACCAAGAGGACGAGGCACAGCATAAGCAAGACTCAAAAGGAAATCACTTATAAAGATCTTGAAGAAGATTCGCTGAGATTAACCAAGAACCTTGAAAGAGAAACTCCCGAAGATCACGAGGAAGAACCACTGAGAGGATCTAGGACTCCTCTCAGTAGGAGAAGTTACTTAAAAGTTGGAGGAAGAACAATTGAAGACGACTCCCAGCTCTGAACGAATCAATGGTACAGATTTTACCTCGGTTTTCAAACAGAGCCACCAGAGTCTTCGGTACATGCCATTAGAGGTTCTGTCTGTTTACAGAATTTGCTCTGAATTCGCCTGCTGTGATTCCTCTACTGATCTGGAGGTTCAGGCAGAGGGCGTTTACCGATACGCTGAAGTGCATTTAGGATGCAGTCCTATTTGTTTCGTTTAAACAAACTGGATGTATGAGTTCTCCATCTGGTTTTACCTACCGTGCCTCGTCCTCTTGGTCCACATTCAATTCTTATAATGGCCATTATACTTCCAGATTTCTTTTGCTCAATCAAATTATAGCTGCATCTCTCTCTCCCTCTCCTTTTCCTCTCTCTCTTCCATCCCTGACCCATTTCATAATGCTTCATTTTCTTGCTTTGAAGATGCTGCTTTGTCTAGGCATTATGATAATGGAAATATGAACCATTGTGATCCTTCAGTCAGTGAATAGAGGTTGAGAGCTGCTTTCTGCTGCTTTTTCTGAGCATGTTATTTGGATATAGTGTATATGCAGATCAAAAGGAATGGCTGCCTAAACTGTATGCTTTTTGTAACTTGTACATATGATTACTGGGATTGGTAATCGCTCCAATGAATAGATAGTTATGGGTACAGAATAGAAAGTAGTGTTTACAAGTAGCGAAAAAGATGACGCAAGTCAACCCAGCCATAAAAACTGGTCTTATAGAAGAAAAATGTTTGCAAAATTGCAGACGAACAAACCTGAAAAGAAGTTGTTCCATCAACATAGGGAAAGTTCCTTCCGCCTCAGCCATGATCGATAAAACTGCCTATGGGTGAGGGGGAAACCCTGAGAGGAACTTGTATGAGGAAGAATAATTGAAAGGAACCTCCACACTTTAAGATGTAGAAACAGTGTTAGAGGAGAGGAACCTAGACTGAAAAGAAACTTGAGGAAGCTTGAGGAACAACAACTAAGAGGAACCAAGTTCAACACAAAAATAACCTAAACCCTAAGAACAGGAGGAACCACTGAGAACAACCAAGACACAAAAAGAACCTTCCTAAAAGCCCTGAGGAAGAAGCACTGAGACGAACCAAGACGCAAAAGTACCACTAGGAGGAACCAAGACAGAAAAAGGACCTCTCTAAAAGCAGGAGGAAGAACCACTGAGAACAACCAAGACACAAAAGATACCTCCCTAAATGTATGAGGAAGAACCACTGAAAGGAACCAAGACTGAAAAGTAGAATCTTGAGGACAATCCACTGAGATTAGCCTAAAAAACTAACTAGGAACCCTAAGTTGTACCCAGTAAGAGAAACCACTGAAAGGAACCAAGGCTCAAAGGTAGAATCTCCCCAAGATCTTGAGGAAGAGCCACTGAGATTACCCAGGAAACCAAGTGGACCTAGTGTTCTCCTACAAACAGAAACTCCCAAAGATCACGAGGATGAACCATTAAGAGAAACCAAGATCAGAAAGAAAAAATGTCCTCCTTTGGGCAACACTTGACAATGCAGTGAGGACACAAGTGGACCAAGTTTAGTAGCAGCATTACGCACAAGCAGAAATTGCAGAAATCCCATGTTAGAAAACATGCGATTTTTAGTCCCATCTTGGAAGCACCGGGATGTCCCAGCATTCGCAAAGCCCGGAACGTGTCTGCTTTCGGAAAAACATCAGGAGAAATGGCGATTTGCTTTAGCTTTGTCTCGTTACAGAGGAGAACATGCTCAAAAGAAACGTCTATGCAGACAACGCTGGCGTTATGCAGGTGTGGGACGTGGACGGAAAGCTGAGTGCGCTTGACGCCGAGCTCAAAGCGAAGCCGTCGCAGGCGGAGTTGTCTGCACACTTGCATCATGCAGCGCAAAGCCCTCAGAAAGCTCTTCCTCAGCTTTAATGTCTCCTAACAGCTCACTTAGGTTGTCAAACAACAGCCTCAAGCTGCGGGCGAGTTTAACTTGTGAAGCGGTTGCACCATGCGGCGGGATTACATTGGGACATTAATGATCTGGAGGGATGAGGGAATGAAAGTCCTTCCCAACTCGTTAAGACCTTGAGGAGTCGGCTGAGCACTGATGTCGGCACCACCTTTCAAATTCTTAACTTCTAACTGCTTCAGGAAGTTGTAATCCTGCCTTACACCCGTACTGACCTTAGTCCCCGTCTTGGCCTACGTCTACCATCCTGCATGTGTTCCACCATGTTCTACATCTACAGCCCTGTAGAGGTTACACCTTGTCCTACGTCTACCATCCTGCATGTGTTCCACCATGTTCTACATCTACAGCCCTGTAGAGGTTCCACCTTGTCCTACGTCTACCATCCTGAATGTGTTCTCCCATGTTCTACATCTACAGCCCTGTAGAGGTTCCACCTTGTCCTACGTCTACCATCCTGCATGTGTTCCACCATGTTCTACATCTACAGCCCTGTAGAGGTTCCACCTTGTCCTACATCTACCATCCTGCATGTGTTCCACCATGTTCTACATCTACAGCCCTTGTAGAGGTTCCACCTTGTCCTACATCTACCATCCTGCATGTGTTCCACTATATTGTTTATCTATCATAGCAGATACAAGGCTACTACATTTAATATTTACCATCCTGGTCCACAATGGTCTAGATCTCTTATTTGTTTGTGTTCCATGATGCACCTCAACCATCCGGTACCAATTGTACCATACCAGTCATGAAATCAGTACACGAGAGCAGATAATGCGGTATGGAGAGCGGTCTGCGAGGCGCCCACACATTTACCCAGCATGCTGTAATTGTTGTTTAAACTTTATGGTGCAATTACCTGTAGCTGTGGGAGTGTGTGTGAGCAAACATAATTGACCTGATTAGACAAACAGTTGACATGTCTTCGTGCAGCAGAGCGCTTTAAAAATACGTGCAGGCTGAATTTCAGATGAATAAATGATGGTCCTTCACAGCGGCATTAGTGAAACTGCTGCACAACTGCTTTTACTTCCAGTTCCCTCCAGGGCAGGGGTGGGGGAGATGGGTGAAGACCTGCTAAACCTGGCAATGAACTGGCGTGCCATTAGGGATGCTAGAGTTAGACTATACCCCATGCAATAGGGGGGGCTTTTGGTACCTACGCTACACTACTCTACTCTGCTTTTCTGCTTAGTCAAATCTGGTACGTGGTCCTTAAAACCTGGGTACTTTTTTGGTACCTGATCTCTTGTGGTTCCAAGTGGAGCAGAGTAGGGACTAAAATGTGACGTCTTAACCCTGCAGAAGAAGAAGAAGAAGAAACCCCCACCCCACCCCACCCCACCCCATTGCTCATTACTTTGCCCTCACCTGATCTTGCAACTTCGAGCTCCATCGAAACCTGGAGTCCTCCCAGTACTATGTTACCCTAGCAATCACCCACCTTATTAAAGCCTCAGACATTCACTTTGGTCTGCTCCTGATTGGTTGTTTGAAGTGAGTGGTGACGATCACACCATGGCCAGATCCAAAGAGCTTTGAAAAGAAGGTTGTAGACCTATTCAGACCCCCTCCCCACTCTGAAATGACTCAGTGTCCTCATTTTTTTTTCACATGACTGTAAACCATCAGAATGTCCAGCTCGGTGGGTGTGTGACCCTGAACAGACTGTGTTGAATTAAACATGCCCGCTAACTCACTGTATTCAGAAGCAGCTCAGATGAACAATACCGGAGAGAGTTCCTCGAGTTCTGTCAGTCCGTACAACAGCAGGTAACACACTGTTAGTTTAACACCCTCCGCAGCTTTTACTTAGAACTGACAAACTTTACACGTCGAAGCCCATATGCTGGGAACAGGCGGGACATGGAGGATGACACTGGAACATCTGTTGGTGCAAAAGTGCATGTCTTAATAATGACAGTGTCTCAGGGATTTGAGGAAAATGCCTTAAAAGTCTTCCTCTATGCCTCGGTTACTGACCCCCCCTAAGGGAATGAATGGGCTGAAATACTTTGCATGCTTCCTAGAACACCCAACAAACTGCATGGGGCACCACAGTCTGCCTGTAACTTATTAGCAACGACCTGCAATACAACAGCAACCTCTTTAGCAAGTACCACCTTAGCTTTAGCTACAACACTATTGCATCCACCTGGAATACCACAGCCAACCGCCATAGAGACTGCCTGAAACTCTATAGCAGGCACCTGCAATTCATAGAAAACACCATTATAGCCAAGAATACCATAGGAACTGCCATTGGAACTGCTGGAAATGCTTTAGCAGGTACCTGAAATCCATAGTGCAAAGCAACAACCTTAGGATCCACCCTAGGTATCAAAGAAACTGCCAGAAATGCCTTAGCAGGGACTTGAAATCCGTAGTGATAGGCATTGCAACCACCTTGGGCACCATAGCACCCATCTAAAAAAAAATAAACTTAGCAAATGCACAGCAACAATCTAAGGATCCATCTGGGATACCATAGAAACTGCCTGAAATGCTTTAGCGGCTATTTGAAGTCCATAGTGACTGCCATAGCAATCACCATGGGCATCATACCAGCCACCTAAGCAAGTGCAAAGCAACAACCTTATGATCCACCCTAGATATCAAAGAAACTGCCATAGGAACTGCCAAAAATGCCTTAGCAGGGACCTGAAATCCATAGTGACAGGCATTGCAACCACCTTGGGCACCATAGGAGCCACCTAAAAACAAAACTTAGCAAATGCACAGCAACAATCTCAAGATCCACCTGGGATACCATAGAAACTGCCATAGGAACTGCTGCAAATGCAAAATGGTGGGAGATCTGGTAAAGATATGCTTTCTATGCAAAAAACAAACAAACAAAAAAACAACAACCTTAGCAAATGCACAGCAACAATCTTAGGATCCACCTGGGATACCATAGAAACTGCCATAGGAACTGCCAGAAATGCCTTAGCAAGCACCTGATATCCATAGTGACAGACATTGCGACCACATTGGGCACCATAGCAGCCACCTAAAAACAAAACTTGGCAAATGCACAGCAACAATCTCAAGATCCACCTGGGATACCATAGAAACTGCCATAGGAACTGCTGCAAATGCAAAATGGTGGGAGATCTGGTAAAGATATGCTTTCTATGGGGACTATTTCTTGCTGCACAACACCCTGCATGTATCCCTCCACATGCAGTCCACCGTGCATATCCAGTATATTTAAAAGTGTGTCTTGGACTCAAAACCTCCTCAAAATCATTGTAAAACAGCGTCTCCAGCATTTGGTGGAATACGGTCCTTTGAAGGAGCTCTCAGAGATTCAGGCGTCTGGTTCACTCACCGCCACTGTGTTTCTGAGGAGTGTTTCACACCAAACCCACTCTAATGACTTTGTGGATACAGTTTGACTGATGAGAAACAAGGAGGTGTAGAAGCACAGATGCTAGGACTGGAGGGTCACAGAATGCTTTTTTCCCCTCCCATGATTACGAGTGCTTCCCAGTTCATGCTGTCTGCAGATGGGTAATTTCCGTGTTTCCTAATAATCGCCTGAATCTTCGACAGCGATCAGGAGTAAACTGCACTGCGGGAGAGTCGTCTGAAAATGGCCCTTAATCCGTTTGCGGGAATCATCCTGCCTTCATGCAAATCCGGATAATTGCAGACAATTTCCCAGTGCCTTCCATGCAAACGCAACATGCAATTACAGCTACCAGTGCGGACACACCATCGCCGGCCTAATGAGCCTGGCACACACGTAAACACACAGTATCTTACCACACTTTCCCCACAGCCTGTTTTCTTTCCCTTTCTTTATTAAATCGTTACAAATCTGTCTCGGAAACAGTGAATAAACATGTTTTAGCTTCACTAATTAGCACAGCAAGCTTTAAGGCATTGCTACGAGCAGAGTTCTTTACACTCCTGCCTTGTGCGAGCGTACGCTGGTGAGGTAGCGTCGTGTTCAGAAGCTTGTGGCGAACCAAAAACTGTTATGAAGACATTTCAGCGGGATATGCTGGATCTTTGACAGAGCATAAATATGTGACCGACTAATGTGCATTTGGAGTTTAGCGCCATTTTAGAGCATTCTGTGGTCTGCTAAAGAAGCTAGTGCTAATGCTATAACCATGAGTTGTATGGGGATTAGCCATGCTAGCGAACAGACACCCAGGCAGGGCAGCAGAAACGGGTTAACCTGGTCTTGCTAACGTCTTGGTACCAAATATTTTGTAGACAATACCGATAGCCCTGAAATTCTATCATTTTTGTTCGTAGAAAATCTCAAATTTTATTTGATACATTAAAATTAAATATATCTATAAATAAACGTGTACGAGCGGTGGGTTGCACATGCAGTTTAGCATATTTTGTGTGCAAATGCTAAAGCTAATGCTAATTTCCACTAACTTTTTGTTCCCTTTTTTACTGAGTTTTATGTTAACACCTTTACCTAAAGTGTCTTTGATGGTAAAATGAACTTATTTCAAACTGTCAGCCAATAACACTGGAATAGCGACTGTTTTCCCTCCAGCTGAACTCATTTGCCTGTGGCATTTCTGGTATGATGGATGGTTCGGCCCACCGGTTTAGCATTTTGTCACAAAAGAAGGCCCCTCTGAGCCTGGGGATTGAAATGACTGTGCATGTAGAAACTGAATAGGAATTGAGCTGTTTCTACGCTGCAGTCTTTATTAGGGTCCCACCAGGAGCTGTAAAGATTGAGCACCGCTGTGATTGAGTGGGTTGGCCATGTCAGTGTCAGTCACCAGTCATCACACATCATGCACTGCTAAAAGCATTGATATGTCAAGCAAGACAGAGCACACTGAATGACTGGCAAGTACTAGCAAGAGCCTTGGACTAAACGGGACCATGCGAAGGGTGTGTACATTTTGATTGCCGTTAATAAAGATATGCTGGTAGTCCAGTTTGGTCAAGTTAATCATGCTGGTCTTGCTGGTTCGACATCTTAACAGGGGTTAAACATGGGCCTAATCTGGGTTGCACACTGCACATGGATGCCTAGATGGTATCCATATGGGATTAAGGTAGGCTGTAATAATGGGGTCCAATTTGGAAGCCCAACATGTATGTACAAACCCACTGGTAAGATCGTGCCCCCCAGGAACCCAGGAGGCCACATTCTAACCATGGGAGCCCCACATGGGCATGTTGGCTAAACAGTAGGAGGTCTCAGTTTCTGGATGTAACCATTTCTTTTCCAACCAGATCCAGAGTCCTCAAAAAACAATGGTTCCTAGGGTTTCTATACAGGCTTGGATGCTAACTGTATGCAGTTATGGGTTGTCCCATTTGCTTGGGCGAAAAAAATAAATCATTTGGAAAGCCTGTAAAACAATGGACAGGCATGGCCAGACGGCATAGAAGTGCTGTTAAATGATGAACCATGCTTGCTCTCTGAGCCTAAATGAATAAGTCATTGCTTTGTGCTGTACTTTGTCCATTACTGGTGCAACTGAAAGCCCGGGTGATGCTCTTAAGGAGCACCGTGCACCAGCAGAAGCCAGACTTTTTCCAGACAACACAACAATGACTTGCACTCTGCACTCAACTTTGACCACACTTTTACTATGTTTTCCCAATCGCATCATAAGGTTATAACAGGAGGACATACAGAAGTCTTTTTGTCGTGGTTTGGCAAAAAAATTACAGGACAAATTAGAGGGAATTCAAAAATTAAGGCAAAATTGAAAACCAATGCTATCTGCAATCTGTTGTAAAGAAAAAAGACTCAAAAGGTGGGAGGAACTTCTGAGAAGCTACATACTTATATAATACATAGAAAAATAAATTAATATTTAAAAATATTATAATATAATAAATACAATACACAGTATACATATATTACAGTAAATGACTAGGAACTCCAGCTTGAACAGTCACTGTAAAAATGACAGGACATATTTTACAGTGACATATATGAAATACAAAAAGGCTTCTTAAGAGTGATGATGGTTGGTAATATCCAAGTTGCAGTGAGGTCGTTCGCCAGTTTATACAAATTTCGGCCCCTGGCATCCATGTCAAGTTTATCTTGATGTGGGAAGATCATATGGATTCAGGCTAATTTTGCTATGCTATGCTAGATATGAATGAATCCAAAAAGTGACTAGCATGGCCAGCTAGCATATCATCCCAATTGGTGAGACAGTGTCCACTTTAAAAATGCACCTACAAACTTTGGGGTTGAGGTTTTTCCTACTAGCCAACTTTTGCAGAAGAAGCCATGGTTACAGCTACGGTTATTGCTAGAAATGCTCAGTATCAGTAGTGGCTACTGTAGCGGGATTCCCTTTGGTTGTAAGACGTTTGCGTAATGCATGCTGGAGAACATAGTGGTCATTGGTCCAGATCATGGGTAGACCAAATAAACGGAGACAAAAGCAAATGATGCTGGGTGAGGCCTGCAGCTGGTGCGGTAGCAATGCTAAAGCCATGATGGCAATGAAAACGCCACAGTAGCAATGCTGTGCGAGGCAGGTGAGGGCAAGTACACATGCTATGGCTACGGACTTTGACACACATTAACGGCACAGTGTGTCTTCGCATCATTTCTCTTTGCTATCACTTCTCAAGCAAGGAGACCCAACATCAGCTTACCTAAGATCACAGCTACTCTCGGCAGCGCAGATGTTTATTAGCTTTGTGGCTAAATGTCGTCCTCATACCTTCAGTCCCAGAAAAGGACTTTTCTAGGCAAATTAAGCAGTTCCTGCGCATGCATGTTTCAATATAGTCCATTAGCATGCAAGTAAGCGAGCAAGTGAACTGACCGACTGGCCATATTGAAGCCAGTGGGTAAGCGAAATTGCCTCCTCTACCTGGCCATGGAACAGTTAAGCACCCAGATGTCCGTTAAGTCAGAGCCGCTGAAAACGAGGGGCCTTGTGTTTTTGAGCCCATAGCCGTTATGATATTTAAGTATTTATGGAATTAACTGTGTGGTCCAGTGCTGCTCCAACCCAGAGGGGAATAACAACACTTTAGCAGGGATTTAGCTCTGAGGAAATTGGAGGGATTAGGCCGTATTAAACCTCTGTTCAGCATGTTGTTTATGCTAAATGTTGCTAATATTGCCCTTTTGCTAGTGAATAGTGTTTAGTTAGAGTTTCGTAGGAACCTGTGAGATTCATCAGGCTTCCCCAGAGCTCCTGATGGGCTTTGTTATCTTAATAAGGGCAGTTCTTCCTGCTGTCAGGGCTCGCTGTTGTTCAGATTTGCACGCTGATGACCATATCATAGCGTCAGTGCAGGCCTCTAATGAATGGAGTATTCCATCATTGATGTTTCTCTTTATATTAAAGGATTATTTTAGTACTGTTCAGCCTGAACTTCACCAGCTGTATCTGCAAGCCAATACAGACCTGATAGAATCACTCAATGGCCAGTGGGCGAGTGTTTTCTTGGGGTCATCAGGCATTTCTGGTCATTCACCATTCTTGGTTGGGTTTGGATTGTAAATAAATGTTGTAAGATAGTATCTGGCGCTTGTTTCCATCCACCAACAATATAAGGTAATACAAATCTGTAAGTTTCTTTACATTGAGCCACAATTTTATACCAAAACTATCCTGAATTACTTTAACATTTTAACCACTGAATTATGCAAATAATATGCAAAAAACTAAAGCCAAAAACACAACTCCTCTTTTTAATACACTTGCTGTATTTATGGTTGGTGTGGCACTATGGATAACTATGTTATGGTGTAGTGTGGGGTTTGGACTCAAGGACAGTTAAACTTTATTATTTAACAAAACTACCTTTTTGGGGGGTATTATTTTATGGTGTGCTTGGTGAGCTTGTGACTGTTGGGCTTGACCCCCCAACCCAGGTAATGGGAGTCCAGTGCACTTCCACTGCATCACCACAGCTGTGAGAGGTGGCAGTATAAACACTGTTTTTAAGCAATATAGAAAAAGGGTGGGAAAACAAACAAAGGAAGTGCTTACAACAAACACTTCTCTTTTAACTTCAGCTTTTCTTCACTGTTCACAACATAAACCCACTGTTACCGTTCGCCCCTCTACAAAGGTGCGACAGGGAATTGTGTTTGGCTGGATGTATTTATACCGTGCCACACAGGTGGGTCTGGTCAGCGTTGATTACCGCTCAGGATTCTGGGGCTTGGAGTTCTTTGCTCCAGCTCCACCAGCTTTCCTACTGTGCTGGCCAGGCCCCCTGCTGGTGGCTGACAGTACACGCTGCCTGTTCACAAGTGAGCTACCACACTATAACACAAAGAATTAAAAAAGTAAAATATTTAATTATTACTGTTAGTATTCCACAAAAACAAGGCTTCAAAAATGGCTTCAGATAGCAGAACTAGTGACTCTCAGTTCAGTGCAGAAGCAAGTAGATGACCATTTTGGCTCATCGTGTCGCAGATAATTAGTTCAGTTAATGTGGTCCATCTGTCCATTTCTAGCACAATCAATATAATTCCATCTCCATCAAAGTGCAGTGACCTCAGCCAGGCACCCCTTTTTCGGTAGCATTGATTGAATTCAGCTCGAAAGCACCCTCCTCTCCGCTTTCCGAGCCTATTTAATCGACAAACCTTAACCCTTATTAACAGCTGGTGTATACATATACATACACACAAGGGTACAGGTCGCATCTTCCAGATCAACCGTTTGGATTTTTTTTTGTCCAAAAAAATATTTCTGTTGAATCAGTTCACATTTATTCATTCTAATTTTTACATACGATTTTTGCTATTATTCAGCTTGAAATATATATATTTTAGTCACAACATTTACACAAAATATGAAGTGAACTGAAGTTTACATTAAATAATTAATAAATTATGTCTAATGTTCAGTTTTTGTGTTTATTTAAAGTTATAAAATTGTATTGTATCGAATAGCTATTTTCTGTAAGAAAAAAAAAATTATTTAAAATGTAAAAATTTCATGTCTGTTCCAATGCTCTGGATAACTTTGTTACCTCTGAGAAAAAAAAAATATTATTTAAAATTATCAACCCATTAAGATTAATCAGATTCCAAAAAAGACATAAATACAAACTTTTAACTCATCCTGCATTTCTGTTTCTTAGAAGAAGAGGAGGAGATTGTCTCATGATTTGGATTTATAGAAGGAAGAGACTTCTGGATGTTTTCTTTGTTTATAATTTATAAATATTTTTAATTGTAATGTCATTTTTTTACAGAAAAAGTCTGAACTGTAGTCAATACTTAATGTAGGTGGATGTAATTCATGATCTATTAACATTAAATGTAAAGACCACATAGGTTCACAGTTGAGTTTGGATAGGGAATAAATGTTGTATGATAGCAAATTTGTATTGCAGTCATGATGCCCAGTTCCCTTCACCACCAACGTAAAAAAAATCTAAATCTGTGAGTTTAAAATTTAAAAGGGCATTGCTATTTATAGGGCAGTTCATATAAACAAGGACTTGGTAATTGGCCTTGCAAACTGTTTATGTTGGGACTGTAGCCAACCTCCCTGGACTTGGCCACAGGTGGAAAATTGATGACAAATCAAAGAGACGGATAATACAAATGGTGACAAAAGAGCCCAGAAAAACATCTAAAGAGATTAAAGGTAAACTTCAAGCTCAAGGAACATCGGTGTCAGATCGTCATTGCCAAAGTGGACTTCATGGGAGACGACCAAGGAGGACACCATTGTTGAAAACAAATCATTAAAAAGCCAGACTGGAATTTGCCCAACTACATGTTGACAAGCCCTAAAGCTTCTGGGAGAATGTCCTATGGACAGATGAGACAAAAACTGAACATTTTGCCAAGGCACATCAGCTCTATATTCACAGATGGAAGAATGAAGCATTTCAAGAAAAGAACACTGTCCCTACTGCGAAACATGGAGGAGGCTCTGTTATGTTCTGGGGCTGCTTTGCTGCATCTGGAATCGGGTGTCTTGATTCTGTGCAGGGTACAATGAAATCTCAAGACTATCAAGGGATTCTGGAGAGAAATGTGCTGCCAAGTGTCAGAAAGCTTGGTCTCAGTCGCAGGTCATGGGTCTTGCAATAGGATAATGACCCAAAACACACAGCTAAAAACACCCAAGAATTGCTCATGAGGAGTGGGCCAAAATACCTGCTGAGAGGTGCAGGTCTCATTGACAGTTACAGGAATCGTTTGATTGCAGTGATTGCCTCAAAAGGTTGTGCAACAAAATATTAACTTAAGGGTACCATCATTTATGTCCAGGCCTGTCTCATGAGTTTTTCATAGCATTTTTAGTTATTATTACTTTTCTCAGATTCAAGTTATTTTTGTGACCATTGTGGGTTTTTCTTTCATTAACCAAGGGGTACCAACCACATGTGTACGTTTCATGTAAACACAGAATACTGACTCACTTTTGCACATATTTTAGGCCTAGTTGTAATATTGGGTGAATATTGAGAAGTGTGTGTCTGATTGTTGTCAGAATTCCAACTCTTGTCTATGTAACTCAACTCAATTTTGGGAGAAGGACTAGGCCTTAGACATCTTCCGGTCCTCAAACCCCATTTACACCCCCACCCCTGCTTCTCAGTTCTTGACGCACAAAGAGGTGTTGGGGTCTCAGCTTCACGTGCATACCATGCAAAAGCTGAGTCTGCCCTCCCGTTTCCTCTCAGGGTGTTGTCCGCCCTAGCAAAATTAGTTTTTTGCCTCTTTTAGGCAACTGTCCAGGGGGTATTCCTGTCTTGTGGTAATCTTGATATACCACAACCTTGATGAGGAAGAAGCAGATATTTGGAGGTCTTTTAAAGGTTCCTTACATTGAGAAAGAACCTTCGCATCAAGAGAAAGACCCAACAAACTTTATTTTTCTTGATGCAAAGGTTCTCTCTCACTGTGAAGGTCACATCTCTGTGGCAAACATGGCTCGTCTATGGCATCGCTCAAAGAACCATTTGAAGCACCTTTTCTTTACTTTTCATTTCCCCAAAAAAGGGCATAACTGATGGAGTCACATCCAATAGGAGTCTTATTTTATTTGCTGTACCCAAACCATGCAAACTCATACTCAAAGAAAAAGTTTAAGAAAACATACATAAATAATTCAGTTCATCCATCAGTTCATTCAGTCTGAGTCCGAACAGTCCAAAAAGCAAAGTTGGATAGCCGGGGTATTTGTACTTCAAACCTGAATGAATACCCATGAACCCTGGGTATTGCCTTGAAAAAGGAAAGTCCAAGCTGGAGAAGTCCTTGTCCTGAGTGTATGGGATGATCCCTTTGTCCCACTGAGTCCCCCAAATCTACTAAGCCTCTCTGCTACCTCATGTTTTTCCCTTTTGGACTGTAATCTGACCTCCTACCAAAGTACTGCCATATAGTGGATGGGGTAGAAACTACCATGAGGTAGAAAGACAAATGAGTCATCTGTTATTTTGTGGTCTTCAAGGAAGGCCGATGATCTAATCCCCGTTCATGAAGGCTAGCACGTTTCCTCCAACACAGCTAATGCAGCTTGGCTCCCCAGCTCTGATACAACAGCTAACAGATGCCCATGCTGACCAACATCACAGTAGGAGTGATATGGGGAGGAAATGCCATCACTCCTGTGCTCTCTCTGGTTCTGGCTGCCGATGGCAAGCAGCATGACCTGGGATTTGGTCCCCAGCAGTCCTCGGATACATCAATACAAATTTTTCAGCAGAGACCAGCCTGTTGAAGGTGGTATTCCTACCTTGCGCCCAGCGATTCCAGGTATTCTTCGGATCTACTCGAAACTCCAGAAAGCCTATAGTTCTGTTTTCTTTTCTTCTTTAAAGAAGAACAAACCAGCCTTGAGCTTTCTGTGTAGTGTTTAGCCTGTTAGAAAGGCCTTCTGTACTTCAACAGTTCCTTTCATGTTGCTGCCTGACCCCATCCCCCCCTCCAAGAAACAAACAGGCTCCATTGATTTAGCCTCCAGCAGAGACCATATAGGACCATGCTGTAGCTGAACCTGAGGAGCGCTGCTTCAGAACTGTATGCTATTATGGTAAATCACAGTGTAGAAGATGATTTTTGAGTGTAAACTTCACCACTCAGGACCTCCTGGAGGTGCCCTTCGGTCAGAAACTCACCACTTGTATAATTATAAGCAAAAAAAAAAACCAAAACATCCCTTACATTTGAATCTAAGGTCAGAGGATTCACACGGAGCTCTGAATGCTGAATAATCTCAGGCACCAGAATGAATTATGCATCTGTTTTATCTTCAATTATTTAATATCGCTCTGTTCAGTAGAGATATCATTATTGTATTGAGTTCATGACAAAAATTTAATACATTTTACAAGACGGGAAGGGACAAATATGCCTTAATAATATTATAATAATACATAATAATGTAAGAAAACTTGCTTGGAACTTGCTTGATGTAATTTCCTCATGCAGCTGCTGTAGGCTTAGTTTACATGATGCTAATTGGTGGCATATTAGCAAAGATCATTTCGTCAACTTTTCTTGGGCGTAAGTATGATGATCGCCACTCCACTTCTACCGTCCCCTCTCAGCTCATGCCCAGCTTCTTTGTGTCCGTTTGTTCCAGATAAACTGTATAAATCCAATGGCCAGAGGGCAGAGGGGGCAGCTGCTGTTTCAACTGCCTAATACATATTTATAAGCATATTTGAATAATGCTCTGGTTTCATGAGTGTCAGTAGAGGAATCACAGAGGGTTTAGAGATCCAGAGAATGACAGGGCTCAAGGTTCAGGGGAAAATGGTGAAATATGCAGAATTGCCACCTAGGGGTGGCTGATATGGCACTATTTGGCACCATTAGGCTTCATTTCTAAGCTATTTTTAAAAAGTTTTTCAAAATGATTTATATGAGCGGTCATTTTCAGAAGTTCCTGGACTCCTTAAACCTAAATGCCCTTGTCTAGAATGTACATTTGAACAGAATGTAGGCATCTTCATGAATTTGAAAATGTCTTGGTCAAGAATTGACAGTGAGCATATATACTTAACCATTTCCAGTAACAGAAATTGTAACCTGGGTGTCCAAACTTTTGCATGCCACTGTTTATAGCATGAGGAAGTATAGCTTCAGGCTGTTGAGGTTGCCTATGTCAAACCATAGAAATAACACTCACCCTTTTGTTGTTCAACCACTCTGGCGTTGAATGGTCTTGGACTCCACAAGACCTATGAAGGTGCCCAGGGGCCCATTTGGCACCAAGACTAACATTACATCAAGACCCATTCGTCTAGAACATCACAGTTTGGTTCTGGTCAAAATCTTTCCTCCCCAAAAACCATCCAGCTAACATGTCCATGTGGGGCCTGTATGGGTAGCCCAACTGGGAATCAGAACATTTTGTCCTTGGGTTCCACGTTTGCCCCACACATGGATGCCCAGTGATTGGGCCAGGATGGGTTAAACATGGGCAATGTCACTGGGCAACCAACACACTTGGACGAAAGCCCTGGGTACCCAACTCTAGCAGAATCCCGAGCCAGCCAGCATCCCACTGTCTACCCATCTACCCACATGGAGAAAACAAGGCCAGTTGTGCTCCCTCTGGCTTCGGCTGCTGATGGCAAGCAGCATGAGCTGGGATTCTAACCAGAGGATTCTCGGGTCATAGTGGCAGCACTAGGTTTGATGTTAAATCTGTGAATATGGATAATGTGGAAGTTAACAAACATCTCCAAAACGCAAGAAGACCCGTTTCGTCTTTGCCTGGGCTTTTTAATAAAGTGTGCGGAGGTAACTGCTGGAGTTTCTGGAATATTACTAACGAGTCTACAGAAACATGATTAGTCTTTCAGGGGAAGGTTTGATCACTGCCTAGAAAAAGCACTTTGTATTGACTTTCCTTTATGGACGTTCGCGTGCACGCACAGTGTATATAGCTTCGCTGGAAGCGAAAATCAAATCTGTGGACAAACAGTCATAAATCAGGAGAAAATGGAACATCTCACAGGGCAAACAATACTGCGCTCATTCATACCCTTCAAACATTAGCATTTTCGTCCCACAACAGCTCCTAGGAACGCATTAGCCAATGGCTTGGAGTATAAATCAGCAGACGCCGGTCTTATTAGATGGACTCGATGGATTAGATGGAGTTAATCGGGAGTGCGCGCTGTGCTGTTTTATGGAATAACAGCTCCAATAACTCTGGATGGAGCAGAAGAGCATGTCTTACTGTGCTTTAGCTGAAATGCTGCAGTAGTCTTTATGTTCTCTGCCTCAGTAAACAGTGGAAATGAACTGTGCTGCTGGAGGGATCAATCCTGCTGTTCAATAATGCAGCTAATGCTACCTGACTGTACCCATCACCCATCCATGGCTCAAACCACGTCGCTAACTCTGTTAGCACAGATTCCACACAGATCCAGTGCATTTTACAATCGGTGTTTGTGCATGTGCGTTCCTTCCCACCTGGTCCCAAGCTCTTTAAGCTGGTTTCACTGGTCTACAAGCAGGAATCAACCTAACCAAGCTGGGCAACCAGTATGACTAACCTTGACCATGTGGGTTGGCTAGCATTACTAATGACTATCCCAGCTAATATGCTAACATCACTGAGTGGGTTTCCCAAATGAGCCCCACTGTTATGGCCCATCCTAATCTCACATAGGTCCCATTTAGGCCCCCATATGAGGTGTACAACTCAGATGGAGCCCATGTTTAACCTCTCCTGGTCCCATCACTGCCCAGTTGGGCTACTCATACAGGCCCCACATGGGCATGTCATCTGGGATATGCTGGTCAACTGGGTATGTTTTTGCCTGAATGACCAGCTTTTCAACCACCTTGACCATCAAAGTCCAGCTTAGATCACCCCGAAACCAGCTACCAGCTACCAGATTTTTCCAGATATTAAACAGCACCCACCACTGATACAATGCACATGACCTACATCACTTACCATCACTGCCAGTTGCTAGCTAGGGTAAAGGCATCTCTGGAAGCATATGAATCCCAGCTGGCATAATCGCACCCCAGGCAACATGCTCATGTGGGGCTCACAAATGGGTGGGTTTCCAGGTGTACATGGGCTATGAGTGGGTTTGTCCATGAGTTTTTACTGGGACCCAGTTGGACTTCCCAAATGAGCCCCATCATTGCATCCCACCCTAATCTCACATAGGTCCCATCTAGGCCCCCATGTGTAGTGTACACAACACTTGTCCTATCACTGACCCTGAATAGTATCCATACGTCAGGCCAACATGGAACCCATGGACAAAACTTTCCGGTGTCCAGTTGGGTGACCCATAAAGGCCCTACATGGACCTGTTAGCTAGGACAGGACTATGACTTTCCATAGAATGCATCTATTTATAATTTTATTTGGAATCTGATGTATAAATAGTAAGCATGTGACTCGGCTTGGGGTAAGAAAAAAAAAGCTCAGTTGCGGTTTTAGAAGCCAATTTACAACCCTGTTATCTGACCTTAGAAAGCTTTTAGCAGCTTTAGAGACTCCCACATGCCTGATAACTGCATCAGTCCTTGCTTCGGTCAGTTAGTATTAACTTTAAGCCACTCCAGAGGCTCCTGCATGTCGGATAACTGCATTGGCCCTTGCTTTTTAGCCTCACGTCCATATTCTCCCAAAGTAGCCATGGAGTCTATCCTCGAAAGGCTTTTACTAGTGGGCTGAGTATATGTACATTTTGGGGTGTACATAAATTGAGCCCAAATTGTTACATAACGTGTTTGGGGCTTTGGAATTGACCCGTTTCAGGGCTGTTATACCTACGTAGGGTTTGCTTTTCAAAGGTTCATGGTTTGTCACTTCTATGTTCCATGAACTCTCATTATATAAGGATGCCAAGGGAAATGCTGTTCGGCTTTCTAGGACGCCTTTAGTAAGTAACCTGTCACCCACTCTATATACAAACAAGCCAAGTGAATTATGGAACCTGAAGCCTAATCTTGCATGTGTATATATATATATATATATATATATACATACACACATACATGCTATATGGTAATTCCAGAAACCTTAATTAATGATCAGTATCCTCACTTTCCACCACACATTTCTCTCTCCACTTTATCTACAAAATAATACAGAGAGCCTTTAATTAACTCATACGTCTTACCAAAACAGCATCCAGAGACAACTCAGCCCCAAAAGGGTAAAAAGACAGAATATAATTATGTCTATCTTCAGGAATAATATATATATATATATATATATATATATATATATATATATATATATATATATATATCCATAACATTAATTTCTTTTCATAAATATATATATATATATATATATATATATATATATATATATATATATATATATATGAAAAGAAATTAATGTTATGGAAGGAGATATAAATACATTGGGAAGAACACAAACACTCCCTCTAATAATGTCTTCTGAGCAACTGTGTATCATGGCATCTTGGGTAAAAATGAATGAGTCAAATGATATATATGATCTATACAGTCATGGAAGGAGGAGCTGAAGCACTGACTATATATGATATATATGATCTATACAGTGATTGGAGGAGCTGAAGCACTGACTGTATATATAATATATATGCTCCTTACAGTCACGGGAGAAGGAGCTGAACCGCTGACTGTATATATGATATATATGATTTATATAGTAATATGGGGAGGAGCTGATGTATTGACTGTATATATGAGCTATACAGTGATTGGAGGAGGAGCTGAAGCACTGACTGTATATATGATATATATGCTCTATACAGTCATGGGAGGAGGAGCTGAAGCACTGACTGTATATATGATATATATGCTCTATACAGTCATGGGAGGAGGAGCTGAACCATTGACTGTATGTATGATCTATACAGTCACTGGAGGGAGAGCTGAAGCACTGACTGTATATTTATATATTATATATAATTTCATATGATAATTCGGGGAGAAGCTGAAGTGCTGACTCTGTATAGATTATATATGTGTATATATCACTGTGGGAGAGGAGCTGAACCATTGACTTTATATATGATATATATATAATCTAAACAGAGTCAGCACTTCAGCTCCTCCCCCAATGACTTTATAGATCATATATATCATATATACAGTCAGTGGTTCAGCTCCATCCCCAATGACTTGCCTGATAAATGGGAGAAGGGGGTTTGGTCACCAGGCCAGCACTTTGATATACCAGTACAAATGCTCTAGTGGGACTTAATGGTCTATGCACCTTCCATTACGATTCGCCTCGGATATAATGGCAAGGGTATAGCCGGCATTCCTGCCATGGCTCAAGCATCATGACATTAGTGTTGTAGGTGGCCTGTAGCAATTTCCAGCCCTAATGTACAGTATCTGCTGATGGATGTTGTACATCAGCAGGACATTATTCATTAAGGTCACGCTTTGGAAGTGGGCGCCGAGTAGTAATGGGTGTTTGTCCTCTAGTCTGAAGCCGAGATGGTTCTGAAGTGGCTCGACATACACTGAAGGTTCAACTGGCCCTCAATCGCACATTAGTGCTAGGACCGGTTGTGTGAACGTCAGCTGGAAAGCTCTACCTCAGTCTGGCAGCTCTGCTGAATGTCACTCATAAATGGGGTCAGCACTTCCTCGTCCTCTCCCGCAGCACTGAAGTGTTTTCGACGCCTTGCCTCTCTCTGGGCATGCGGCATGCTAAGTGTATGGTAATGCAGGAGGTTTTCTAAACAGGTCTCTAACCTTTAGCGCAGATTAAGCTGTTTAGTTCGATTCGCAGCAGATACGAGTCAGAAAGTAGAGCTGACATTCCCAGCCTCGCTGTTTCCCAATATCCAACTGTGAGACATCTTCTAGCTGAAGCTATTTAAGGAATTGTGTTATTATAATTATTATTATTGTTATTATTATTAATGTCAAATGCTGTCGAGTCATTTCCAGTTCCTGGTGACTATATGGGCAATGTTTTTCCAGAAGATCTTCTCCTAGGTGTGTTTAGTTCTATGGGTTTGGGTGCGTTTATACTTATAGTTCGGACCAAGCCAGAAAAGACTACAAGTAGAGGTTGGCACAAGGGTCCTGCGTGACCCACACAATATCTAGTGTTAACCATAACGTCTGAAAATCGCTTGACCCTGCTTGACCCTTATACCTGGCTTAATAAATCAAGTCATCTAGATATCTGATTTATTTTTTTTTTCATTTGTTAAATTTTCTCCCAATTTGGTACGGCCAATTAACCCACCCGTCTGTAGGTCCTCCTAGCACTAGCAATGCTGCCGACACTAGGAGGGGAGGGACTTAACACATGTCTCCTCACAGACACCTGTGCACGACCAGTTGTGCTCTCTCTGACTCCGGCTGCTGATGGCATAACAGCATGGCCTGGGATTCGACCTTGCAACCTCCCTTCAGGCCATAGTGGTAGACCACATTTGGATAATGTACACATGTTAACTTGTTTACTTCCACAGAATGACATATGTTAAGGCTGTGAAATGTAACGTTACTGTGGCGGCATCCCAACTCGCACACGTCTTCACGTTACTGGGGCAGGTACACTGATGATTGGCGATTGTAATGGTGGCTAATCTAGTGTAGCGTGGTAGTTTGCTGTTTGGGAAACAGCCCTTCTAAACTGAAGTGTTAGGCCAAAGAACTCAAAGTACAGAACCGTGGGCAGGTCCCATTCTCAACTCTAGCGTAAGTCATTATGACCAACCTTATCTAGTGCTTCTGCTGTCCAATTTAAGGTGTTAAATGAATAAAAGGGGTGATATCTGATCACTAAACGGCATGAACTTAAATAAGATCAAGATTTTAGGCAAGACTAGTGTACTATTTTTGTTCTGTACAATTTTAGAACAAAAAAAGGAAAGGAGACCCATGTAAATGTTTGGGGATCCCAAGATAACCTCTTTTATCAAGGTCTCAGGCCTTAATTTGCTTGTTGCAGTCATCATTGAAAAAGGCCAGGTGATGCAAAGCTTTATAAACACTCTTTGACTTTGCAAGCCTTGCCCCAACAATCAGCAGCCGTGGGCTCCTCTAAGCAGCTGCCAAACACTCTGAACATTACCATAAATGATGCCCACAAATCAGTGGAAGACTGTAGGAAGATAACAAAGCTGTTCGCTCAGGCTCATAGTGTAATTAAGAAATGGCAGTAAACAGGAATGGATGAAGTCGGTGTAAGTTGAAAAAACTGGGGTGGTGGAGCACTCTTCTACTGTGCAGCGACACTTGCACTAATCCCCCAAGCAAGAATAGAAAGCCTATTAGCATCTGTAGCTATCAGTTTAAGCTCATTACCGAGGTCACAGGCAGGAATTCCCAATGGGAATTGAACCCACAAACATTCAGGCTTGGGTTTTCCAGACAGACATAAAATGGTCATAATCACTACATTGAGGGTCACTACTTTGAGCCCAGACAGAGATTAAGCCTTGTTCTGGACTACACAGCATGAAGAGTGCCCATTGGGAGGACTACGTAGCCCAGGGCTAGGCTTAATCTCTGTCTGGGCTCAAAGTAGTGACCCTCAATGTAGTGATTATGACCATTTTATCCAAGAGTTGGTCCAAAATTCAGCGGACAAGCCTTTTTTATATAGCTGACACTGGAAGCCGATGTTTTCATGCCTGCCCAATTCAATTAGATCCAAAGAGTTCTGGTAAGATAGACGTTGATGGCCACCATAATATCACAGATGAATCTTTAATCAGTTTAATGAGTCTGAGTCTGAGTATCTGACTGTCAATCTTATTCATTTTGTCAGCTGAGTAGTGGCCAGTTAACCCACACTAAATGCATTGAGTCATGTTTAAATTCCATCTGGGAAGAGTTCCTCCACTATGCATGCATTGCTAAGCAGCCATATTGCCTCTACAGCTTTAGTGATTTAATGCTTGATATAGAAATAATGAAAACATCAACACATTGTACTCAATAATGAACAGGCATCAGGGTATTGCCAACAGTCTATGCCAACAGTAGGTGTTATGGGACCTGAAATATTTTAGGCATACTTATCCAATCATACAGAACCTCAAATGAGGACAGATTACCTCCAAACATGCTTTTTTATAGCCAGTTCTTCATACAGCCCCTTCAAAAATCCCTGTAGGCATGCAATGTCTGCTGGTGACTAGTGGAGATCTGTTATTTTATGGGTTTCGTCAAAGTCAGAGAACAGACTGAGTCCTTTTATTGCAGCTTAATGCCAGTCTTGAAACATCTGTTCATCCAGGCTGCAGGTAGTTTGTTCCAGCTCATGCTGCATAAGTTTCTGGGTCTGCGTAGTCGGAGACTGCTTAGCCTTCTGGCCTAAAATGATCTAAAATCATCTAGTCAAAACATCTCTTCCAGACGTCCAGACACCTGGATTACAATTATTGAAGATTAGATCTCTATAGAAAATCACTGCCATAGTAGAAGAGGGTGCTGTGGAGCAGCCACGCATAGGTCACCTGAGGTCACCATGCTCATGGACTGTGGAGCAGTGGATTTGCATTCCCTGGAGTAACAAGTCATGGCTGGAAGGTGGGGTCATGGCCATGTCTTAGCTATCTTGTCCCCATGCCTTCCCAAATTGTGGCCATGACTTAATTATCTTATTCCCAAGTCTTACTAAGTTGTGGCCATGTCTTAAATATCTTGTTTCCACACCAAGTTATGGTCACAACATTTGTAAGATGTGGAAACAAGATAATAAGAATGGCCATGGCCATGACTTAGTAAAGCGTGGGAACAAGATAATTAAGTCACGGCCACAACTTAGTAAGGCGTGGGAACAAGATACCTAACTAGTGGCCATGACTTAGTAAAGTGTGGGAACAAGATAATTAAGACATGGCCACAACTTAGTAAGTCATGACCACTAGTTAGTTATCTCATTCAACATCTTACTAAGTCGAGGCAGTGACTTACATTTATTGATGTGGGAGGTCACCGGTCTGTACCATCCGGTACCTCTGGTTGGATGAACTTTTGCTCTAGAACCAACAAACTAGTCCCGAACCTTCCTTATCCTCTTGTGGAATCATGCAATCAAATCTTCACAGCAACTTTCCAACATCTAGTGTAAAGCCTTCCATAGCTATAGTTTATTCTCGCAACCCACCTTTGCATGTCTGCGATTCCACAGCGACCCTGGAACAGCAGCTTCAAGGTATGATGTAATGCCCACCGACTGACAGTGTTGCCCTATTCTTAATTGCCCTATAGAGCAGGAGAAGTAAATGGGTGCCCTGGTTCAGAGTGTTGTCATCTCGTGGTCGAGTGGCCACAATATTCAATTACTGTCAACCTTCGTGTGGGTGTGTGAGTGTGTGGGTAAAAGGCACCATTGTGGTTGCAGAATAATGAATGACCTTTATAGTAAAAGCAATATTCATAATGTGGATGGGGAAAAAATAAATAAATAAATATCAAGATGTGTTGAGGGTCATAATCGTACTGTAGTAGCCACTCTCCTTTCATCTTCAGCATTCATCGTTGCTTCAAGAATTCGCTGGTATTTGATTTGATTCATTATTCCCTCTAGCAGTGTAATGTTCCACATGGCACTGGCTGCAACACAACCCCAAGGCATGGTCAATTGACAGTTGGGAAGGTGTTCTTCTCATGAAATTCTACACCCGTTTTTCTGCACTCAAACATACTCCACCTTTACTTATTGTGGCCAACCAGTCTTATCTAAACTTGTTTAGTCCAAAGGTCCACCAGGACCAGGACTTATTTATTCAAGAGTCAAAGAATCAGAATTCATGATTGGCTGGTTGAGGGCAGGTGACAGGCCAGTGAGTCTGAGAGGAATCATAGTTTGTGTAGTCCAGAGAGTTCACAGAGCAAGGAGGCAAACAGAGAGCTCGGATCTCTTAGGGTTCCCAAACTTTTGCATGGTGTTTTTTTTTTTTTGCATGTTTTTTCTTAAAATTAAATAAAATAAATAATTTAAAAAATGCAAAAATTAACCTGCTACTTACTTATGCATTCACAGAAATGGACAGCTTGACCAGGGCTGTCCATTTATATATGTCCTAACATTCTATTTTCCTGTTTTGATTTGGTCTTAATGAAAATATCTGAAATGTCAGAGCTTTTTTTTTCAGCTGAAATAACACATCACACTGGTGAGCCGGATTCAGTGGCGGAACACACTATACGTGTTGTGTGCTCGGCTGTTTACAGAAAGTCATTACCCTGAGCAAGTCGGCGTAGAGCGAGCTGGAAAATGAAATGTACATAATTAATTTCTGTGATTTGATACCGGTCTCGATAGGAGAGGAAGGAAGGCAGCTCCAGGACAAAGCAGCCGTAGTTCTGCCTGATAAATCAAAGTGCCTGTTTTAATCCCCAAAGTAAAAAATGCTACATGCTGCCTCTGGCATACACACACACACACACCGCCTTCACAAAACAAACCAAGCTCAGCGTGAATATATATATATAAAAAAGTGTATTTTTAGGAAAGAAAGGGGTGCTTTGCTTGAAGGAAAGGAGAAAGGGCTAAGATTTGACTGAGAACCTTCAGAGGTGCCTACCTAGCTAACAGAAAATGTTATCAGAAATGTTTAGCAATGTTTTGAAAAAGGTTTCAGGAAGGTTAGCCTGTAATGTTACAGAAAAAACGCTTCCAGGAACATTCCAAAAACTTATTTTTACATGCCGTAATAATGATTTGCATCACAAGGTTATTAGAATGTTTTTTGTACATAACAATCCCAAAATTAAAAATAGAAACCTTGATATCCAACTGATAATCCCACTACGTAATATTTAATAAACGTGCCAATGTTTTTCAAAATGAAATAAAATAACATTTATTCAAACATTGAATAGAATAATAAATGTATTTTCTGAATTTATACTGCTAATCAAAAAGTCTTTAACATTATATAAAAACATTCTCACAACATCCCAGAAAACGTTTTCAAAATGTTCCATAAAAATGTTCTTAAACCATTCAGAAAACATTTTGAGAACCTTAAAAATGCGTTTCTCATAACGTTGTTAGACACCAAAACTTACAGTAACATACAGAAAACGTTGTTCTCACGTTCAATAAAAATGTTCTGAAAATATTCAGAAAACATTTCGATGACCTAAAAGTTACCAGAATGTTAATTTCTTTTAACATTTTCTAGGAATATCCAGAAAACTTGACAGGCTGAATGTTCTATGACTTCATTCATAACATACAGAAAATGTTCTTTGACATGTTTTTTATGTTAAACATTCCATAAAACCATGTTTAGAACATTAAAAAAAATGTTTAGAAAAACTAAAAATTAGGTCCTCACAAAGTTGCAAGCAACATTACCATAACGTTAAAAAAAACCTTCCAGGAACGTCCAGAAAACTTGTCAGACTGAACGTTCTATGAAGTAAAACTATAGAAAACGTTCTTCTGAGGTTCCATAAAAATGTTATGAAAACATGTGGACGATGACGAGCCAACGTCTAGCTAATGTTTACCCTAGCACTAGCCCATTAGCTCATCTAAAGAGGCAGCCTCTGTTAGCTGTTACTCCTTCAACATGTCAACCTACCGATGTTTCCTAGTTGTTTGTGAACATCAGCACATATTTTAATTTATAAAATCTTATGGGTGATGCTGCATTTTTGGGCTGGTAACTTATTAGCATGCTAACGCCAGTGCTAACACCTAAAAAAGTTCAAATACAGCTCATTGTTTTTTTCCTCCACTTCTTATAGTCTTGAATGGACTTGCTTGAAAGGTTCTAGCTCGTGCTGATGTTCTCTTTGAGCAGACCTCTGGGACTCTTACAGTAAAACATCAAGTCTGACTGATGAAGTCTGATGAAGTCTCGCTCTCTCTCTCGCTTTAACTCCTACTGTCCTTTAAAAGGTGAATCTTCAAATAATCAGTTCATCATCATATTCTACGCCCTAAATTGCGTCCACATCCGAACCGCTCTCGTTTTACAGGATAGCGATATCTGACGTATTGGATTTGCAGTGGAAACACCTGATTTGAAGGCAGCCTCGAGTGGCTTGAATTCTGACCAACACCTTACCCATAGGCTCCTGACACCATCTATTTGCATGTGAAGCCAGCCTCCACCTCTTTTTTGAACTTTAAGGAAAGCAATGGACCCCCAGCTCCAATGCAACAGAGCTATGACAGATATTGACAAAGGGAAGCGCTGTCGGCCCACCCCTGAGAGAGCAAGGCCAGGGATTCGAACCAGCAATCTTCAGATCACAGTGGCAGGGCCTTAGTCCGCTGGACTATTCGGAACCCATGAAATTTTCCTTTTGAATCACTTCTTATAGTCTTGAATGGACTTGCTTGAAAGGTTCTAGCTCGTGCTGATGTTCTCTTTGAGCAGACCTCTGGGACTCTTACAGTAAAACATCAAGTCTGACTGATGAAGTCTGAGCCGGTGTCTCTTAACGTCCTTTAGAAACCTGATCTGAGAGCAGTTACAGCAGCAGGCTGCCTGGAAGATTATTAGATTTCACACTGATGTGTTCTGGTAAAGTGGACTATTTATATGTATACAGCAAACAGCCATAACATCGAGATTTCCCTTGAGGCACCTCTGAAGGTGTCCTGCTGACCTTTCTTTAAGTCCTGTAAGTTGTGAGGTGGGTGGTACCTCCATGAGCATCAATGAGCCTTGGGTGGCCTTGACCCATTATCCTTTCTTGGAGCACTTTTGGTAGGCACCCCACAAGACCTGCCTGATCTTTTGGAGATAGTAGATGTTCTAGCCTTCACAGTTTGGTTCTTGTCGCCCATCTTCCCTGCTCTTCTATCGACTGTTCACTCGCTGCCTAATATATGTCCACCTCCTCACAGGGAGCCCCCTAGAACCAGACCGTCAATGCTATTCACTTCACCCATCAGTGGCTTTAATGTTAAGGCTGATGTGTGGCTGGTGCAATCAATAGCACAGCTTGTTGCCGTTTCTCAGGTCAGCTTGTGTTGGTTTAGAGTGATGGGTAAAAGCCCTGTTGGTGCTGACGTTGGCAGGAGGTGAAAGATGAAACCTCCTCCCCGAACCCAAAGAGCACACATTGGGGGTCTATCGCTCTCACAGCACGGTGCCAGCATCCATCTCCTGTCCATCGACCACCTCCGCCGTCCACTTTGTTTGCCACTCTCCCTCTCTTCCAAGGAAAGGTTCCCTGGGACTGAAGGCACATGTAGGGTGTCTTCCGGCAGAGCGCCTTCTTATGCGCTGCTCTCTAAATTATGGGTATGGAGGACGTGTAAATTTAGACGGCTGATGTAAATTTAGCTTTCTTTCATAATGCCTGGAGGTTAGCTCTCTCGCTCTCTCTCTCGCTTTAACTCCTACTGTCCTTTAAAAGATGAATCTTCAAATAATCAGTTCATCATCATATTCTACGCCCTAAATTGCGTCCACATCCGAACCGCTCTCGTTTTACAGGATAGCGATATCTGACGTATTGGATTTGCAGTGGAAACACCTGATTTGAAGGCAGCCTCGAGTGGCTTGAATTCTGACCAACACCTTACCCATAGGCTCCTGACACCATCTATTTGCATGTGAAGCCAGCCTCCACCTCTTTTTTGAACTTTAAGGAAAGCAATGGACCCCCAGCTTCAATGCAACAGAGCTATGACAGATATTGACAAAGGGAAGCGCTGTCGGCCCACCCCTGAGAGAGCAAGGCCAGGGATTCGAACCAGCAATCTTCAGATCACAGTGGCAGGGCCTTAGTCCGCTGGACTATTCGGAACCCATGAAATTTTCCTTTTGAATCACTAGTATATGATATTAAATGACTACTCTTGGATGGTAAATCTCAGTAATGTAAGCTTAAATAGTTTTAAGACAAAACACTTAAATTTACTCGAAACTTAAACACAAGTAAAACTAACTTAGCACCAGGTCTACATACACATCATTGAAGCACAGATACAGGAATTGTGGACCAATCATTGTGGCCAGCATCCGATCTGTTTCGTGTTGATACCACTGACGATATGTCCAAACTGTATCTGCTACTGTCTGGGTTAGGGCTTCACAGTATATTGTGTAAGCATCAACATTGCAAACGTGAGTATTGGCAGTAGTTACAGTCGCAGGATGTGATTATATATATCTCAAACATATCTTGGATACAATGAGTGCAGCATTATTAATATCATGACATGTTAGCAGTGAATTGAGTAGAACGGAAGGTACCAATTCTAGGCGTCTTATCCGGAGCTCAACTGTGTTTGTATGTAGAAAAGAGAAGACACCAGTTATTCTCAGAGCGAAGGCCTTCAGTCCATTTTTTTCCACTGGAACCTCACAGCAAACTCTTGCCATTGCCATTCAGAGCCCTCATGCCGGGCGTGCGAATGTGTGTTATTGAGGGTCATTTTTGTTTCCATCTGTGGCTGTTCGACAGTCCGAGTGTGATTGGCACCTTAGTCGGGGGACAGATGGATGGACGCGGAAAGAAAGCCTGCCAGCCTCCGAGTGTCAGATCCAAACTGTAGATGCCTTCTGGCTGCTGTTACTTTGTGCGACAGAAATTCGAATAAATTACTTCTGCTTGAGATGTTCTGCAGTTCTACAGCTTCAGCACGTTGCTCCAGTCCTGAAATCACAATGCTAGCTTCTACTGAGCTGCTGATGTCGCTTACTGACTGACTGACTGAGTGCATGCACAAGAGATACCTCTTGTTTGCCTAAAAGAGACATTTTCTGGTACTGAAGGTCTGAGGATGACATTTAGCCACAAAGCTAGCAAGCACCCATGCTGCTGAGAGGAGCCGTAATCTTAGGTAAGCTGAGGCTGGGTGTCCTTGCTTGAAATATGATTGTAAAGGGAAGTGGTGCTAAGATGCAACATAGCTACCTCTGTTTTCATTGATTTTGTGGAATTAGCATCACTATGGTCACAAGCCATGTTGATGAGGTCCTGAGCCCTTCACATCTAAACACTAGTGAGGGCAAGACTTGAGTCCTTTACCAGGCTGGGTCACAGGAAATGCTACAAGAAACAGAATAGAGGTCATTTTTTTTTTTTACCACAGAACCTTTTTTACAGTAGAGTGCTGATATTCTGGACCCTAACCCCACCATTGTTGGAATGCTATTAACCATTCCATGCTGCCAATGGTGGTTCGGAAGAACTAGGCTTGCCTGTTTTTTCTTGTAGACTAATGAGGATTGTATTTAGGTCTACATTGGCCATTATGCTTTTTCAGCAGGTGTATGTCTTTGTAATACATTAGCACCCCATGCTGGATTGATTGTGCAAACATTTTGGACATGTTTTGTGCGTTTATGAGAGTCTTTCAGAAATGCTGACAGAACCGGAGAGAAAAGCTTACTTTTAAAAATGCGCATGTAAGCGGGAACTTGGTTCTTCTCCACTAATGATTCAAGACCTCAGATGACTTGCGATTTGATAAGGCTTAAGCACTGCTCACCCTGATACTCCTGCTCCTAATCAGCAGATTTCAGAAGAGGCCCTGGACTCATGAGTCCATGAGTTTCTTAGTAAGACTTCTTAACATTCAATCTCTCTCTCTCTGTCTTTCTCTCTCTCTTTTTCTCCCTAGGTAAGTGTGCTGCTCTTTACCTGACTGGGAACCTGAGCCACTTTTGCCTTGTGGAGGAACTTCTGAGGAGATGCAGTAAGATGGGCCTGATCTCCTTCACTCTGCTTGCTTACATCCTTCTTATTGGCTTAGACTGGAGCAGAGTGGCATTATCCGACGATGGGAGCAATTATGGCCTATTAGATTGAGCTTTAGAGTGGAAAATCACATTCAAGAAACAATTCGGATGGGCAGCAGGGTGCCTGTGGTGGAAATTATGGTGTTTCTTTTTGTTTTTGCCCTCAGGCATTGACATTGTCTCATATTTCCATTATTCTCCAACATAGCCCAGGTGTGCTGGTGTTGTACAGTAGATCTTGGTTATATGATAGTATTGTGCTGCGATCATGATAGGCTAAGTATATTAAGCTATGTTTCATTACAGGGAGAAAGACAATCAACATCAATTTCGACAATTTCTGCAAGCATCTCGTTGACGTCACCATGCACTTACCTCACGCACAATCCTGATCTGGCTTAGTCTAGCAAACCACATCTAACAGGACCTTAAAACTATTTCTTTTGGAATTATAGTTATCTCCACTGGACGACTGACAGCCAAATCTCTGAATTTACGCCCCACGTATTTTGGGAAATGGGCAAATTCGCCATTTGCTGTCACCAGGGTTTAATTCTGATCCCCAAAGACAAGATTTTAGCCTGGTGAGATGGTGATCCTTGGTGGCAGGACCTGAAACGCCCAGTCCGAGGCCTACAAAAATTGTCACTCAGCTAAAGTGGCTTTGTTCCTTCAGAATCTGGTTGAAGATGGAATGACGAGTTTAGGATCTTAAATGGGACACTGCTTTTTTGTTAAAGGCTAAACACACTGCTCTAAACACAGTATCATTAGGGGCTTTTTATTACAGGTAAAGTGAGGACCACCTTGTACATGGCATAAAATGCAGATTAGCTTTTGGATAGCAGCTTTTGGTTACACTCATAAAAGGTCTACAAGTTGAATTCTGAGGACCGTTTATGGGGACTGGAACAGTGGTAATATGAGCACAGGCTAATATACAGATTAGCTCGCAGCTCCTGAGGTTAAGATTCGGGTTGAGTAAGTTGTAGTATCACAGTGTTTATTTATGCTCTTATAGAGGAACATGGGAACACGTACAAAGGCAGATGCAGGATTTTTTATTGTATGTACTGTTAGGGAAATGTGTGTTTCTGCTCAGTGGGAGAGCAGTGCTGTCAAAGGCCTGAGCTCAGCTGCACTGGATCGATGTGTTTACAGTGCTGACTCACGAATGCTTTATGTCGCTCTATAATACCCTGCAGCAGTTTAGATTAAATGCAATAGGGGCTTTGTGGAATGCACTGCTTATCATTAGATATTTTGGGGACGAGATACGTCTTAGAAGCTACTCCAATCAGCCCTAAAATTAAACCCACTGACAGGTGAAGTCAATAACATTGATAATCATGTGGTTCCAATGGCACCTGTCAAGCGGTGGAGATATTAGGCAGCAAGTGAGCAGTCAGTTCTTGAAGATGGTGATGTCTTGGAAGCAGGACAAGTGGGCAAATGGGCCCTAGATGACTGTCAGAACATCTTCAGAATATCAGGCAGTGGTCAGTACCTACCAAAAGTGTATTCCAGCGACAGGGTCATGGGTGCCCAAGGTTCATCAATGCGCATGGAGGCTCCAGCTCACAAGTTGCAGGACTTAAAGGATCTGCTGGTAACATTAGGCTTGGAGCTTGGAGGCAAGGTCCGAACCATCACATTCGTGGGCTCCCTATATTTGACATTGATTGATTTGTAGATAGGCCTGGGTTGGACGGCGGCATGTTGCCTTTCCAGGTGTTGGAAATGGAATGGTGCTAAATTCCGCCCCCCTGCCAGAATCCGACTCAAGGGTTAAAGATTATCCTCATTGGACCACTGGACCACCTCTCATTGGACCTCCACCTTTTGATTGGACCAAATTTTGGTCCATTGGTCAGGACCGTGGTTAATGGTACCTTTCACACCAGCTATTTTGGTAGGAGGTCCGGATCAAACAAGGCCAATGTGCAAGCACCCTAGGTGTCAGATTAGCGTCAGAAGACCTTCAGAGGTCTTGAGGAGTCCAAACCACCACGGATAAGATCTGTTACTGTTGGCAGCAATGTAAGGCAGGTGGTTTTAATGTTATGGCTGATGGGTGTATTATCTTCTGTCATTCAGCTCAAATCATTAAGAATCCTTTCTTCAGAAATGAGCAGTTGTATGAGATCCGAGATGTGAGACGGTATGGCTTAGCCATTCTGATGTTGTGTGCCTGTATTGGGGTCGGCTGTGTAGCTCATCTGTATTCCAGCAGGTCCAGGGAGAGGTGGTGCACATTCATTTGTATTCCAGGACGTGGCATGATGGCTATTGTTTGTTTTCCATCTTATATGTAGTTCATCTGTATTCCAGCGGCTCTGCTATTGTAGGTGAGTCCAGTGTTTGCTGATTATTAGGCCTCCCACTGACCGTCTCTGACTCTTCTCAGCCGCTCGGCACCAATTTAAAGTCCATTTAAAGAACACTGTGGAACAAATTAGAACATATTTGAGGCTTTGTCAGGATTTGCATGTGGAGATATCGAGCCAGATGAGCAAAGCGAACCACCCCTGTGTTAAATGCTGAGTGGGTGTTGTTTCGATTACATTTAATTCCATCCACGGGGTCGCATTGGATAGGGTCTATCTGGCAAATTGGGATTTGATGCATCTTGATTTGATTCAGCATCTGTAGAGCTGTAGAGCTCAGTGCATCAATCTCTATTTGCCCTATTCAGATCGCTGTGAGTGGAGGACGAATGGTTTTAAGCCAATCTAATTACTAATTAATTGTCTGCTGTTCGTCGTAATCAAACACGAGCCACACTCCTGCTGAATCCCCAAAGGCACTGAAAGCACTTGGAATCACCTTCTGTCTGCAAGATTTGGGATGCAAGAAAGCTACGGCCACAGCATGCTCATTTTGTCTAGAGGCTCGTTTACACTATACCATCACTGCCCACATACTTCCATACTTCCTTTACGCTGACAGGGATGTTCGTTGGCGATGGCTCTGGGTGATAGGTCCAACAGACTAAGGCACTTTGACCCGAGGATTGCTGGCTTGAATATAAGGTCATGCTGCCTGCCATCAGCAGCCAGAGCCTGACCGAGCATAATTGGCCTTGCTCTCTTCGGGTGGGTAGCTGGCTCCCTCTCCATGCTCACATTGCTTCAGTGCAGCACGGGCATCAAAGGGGGTACCTGGCACTTGGTTGCCCGGTGACGTTGCTTGAGTATCAGTTGGAAAACAGATGTGTCAGTCCTCATCCGCAAAGACTGGGGAGGAAAACTGGGTTAAAATAATAAAAAAGTACAAAATACAACCACTAGAGGGCAGTTCAAAATAATAATAATGCACCCTCTACAAAAAAAAGACAAAAGAGGCAGCAGTGCTAAACCTCAGTGGTCACTAAGGCCATTAAATACTTAGTGACATGTGGGCCAGCCACTGATGCAGCATTGCCAGGCAGCCAACACGCTCTGAGGAAAGCACCGGGTCCCCTGCTCCATCGCACCAGCTAACAGACGCCTGTGCTGGCCAACATCGCTTTGAGAGTGAGGAGGAAAGAGCGCACCCACTGAGAGAGAGCATGGCAAGTTGTGCCCTCTCAGACTCCGGCCACTGATAGCAAAGTCACTCAGAGCCTGCTACCCTTTTCATTAAGGGTACAAAAACCTTGCGCTAAGATGTGCAGTGCCGGGCCAGTTAGAGCACACACCGCGACTGATTTATTTCCTCTATTGTATGACTGTGAGTGGTTTAATTAGCTGTCACTTGTGAGAGATTCCTGGTCTCGACACGCGATTCAGAAAAAAACACTTTCAGTGATAAACAGTGTCCCTCACAGATTGAATGCCAAATCAATAAAGGCAAATTTCATTCCATTAGTGCAGAATAAACTCTTTGTTCCGTGAGAGTCAGCTCTTAAATAGACTCCATGAGTGCGGTGTTTATTTATATGCTAATTCTCAAAGGCGAGACATCAGGTATTATCTGCGTCTCACTACAGCACTGATGAGCTGCCTACTGTTGGAGAAGCTGGATTGCTATTTCATTACCAGGGACGGCACGAAGCAGTTCCGCAAGCATTTTTCTGATCCAGCAGAGGGCCCAGACACTTTAATGCAAACCCCTCACCTTGCTGGTGTACAGTTAGCGACTGTAACCCAGCCCATGAAGTATAGTGATTGCGTATGTGTTGGTGATCCTGTGGCCCATCGTCAGCAATCCAGTCTTTGTCTGACCTCGTTCTCTATGTCTGGCATCTCAGACTGGCTACCTCAGGCTTGGATTCAGTGCATGCCTTTTAATTGTGGTAAGAACAAACAGGCAACTCATTGCTCAGTGCAATTGCGATCCGTTTATATGTCCAGGTTTTAGAGTTGCTTTAGGGTCGACTGAGATTCAACCTAAAGAAATGACTTTATTAATCAAATGATGGTTCATTCAGAGTTATTATTTAAAATGATTTTCAGAACAAGCTTGTTGTTAAAGCTAATTGAAGGTGAGTGTTGATTGGGTCAACATTGTTTAGTGGTCCACTGGACTAGTGAAGAATCTCAAAATCATAAGGGCACAAAATACATTGTAAGTTGGTATAGTGTCTGTTGCTTGATTAACTTTGTATAGATATGATTATGATATGATTGGTAAAGTTTGTGTGTTGGTAAATGTTTCTGATAGTTGTAAATTTACAAATGGTTGGTGAAATGTCTAATTGGTAAAGCTACAAATGATTGTTGAAGTTTCTGATGGTGAAGCTTCTGATGGTTGGTAAAGTTATGGATAGATGGTGAAGATTCTGATGGTTGGCATAGATATATGATGGTTGGCATAGATAGATGAATAGATGAATTTTCTGATTGTTGAAGTTTCTGATGGTGAAGTTTTAGATGGTTGGTGAAGGTTCTGATTGTTGGTAAAGTTATGAATAGATGGTAAAGTTTATATTAGTAAAGTTTCTGACGGTTGGTGAAGTTTCTGATGGTTGATAAAGGTTTTAATAGTTGGAGATGTTTCTGATGGTTGGTAAAGTTGTGGATAGATGGTAAAGTTTCTGATGGTTGGCAAAGTTATGGATAGGTGGTGAAGTTTCTGATTGTTGTTGAAGTTTCTGATGGTGAAGTTTCTGATGGTTGGTGAAGTTTCTTAAGGTGAAGTTTCTGATGGTTGGTAAAGTTTCTGATTGGTAAAGCTCAGATGGTTGATAGAGTTTCTAATAGTTGGAGATGTTTCTGATGGTTGGTAAAGTGATGGATAGATGGTGAAGTTTCTGATGGTAAAGTTTCTGATTGTTGGCAAAGTTATGGATAGGTGGTGAAGTTTCTGATGGTAAAGTTTCTGATGGTTGGCAAAGTTATGGATAGGTGGTGAAGTTTCTGATTGTTGTTGAAGTTTCTGATGGTGAAGTTTCTATTGGTTGGTGAAGTTTCTTAAGGTGAAGTTTCTGATGGTTGGTAAAGTTTCTGATTGGTAAAGCTACAGATGGTTGATAGAGTTTCTAATAGTTGGAGATGTTTCTGATGGTTGGTAAAGTTATGGATAGATGGTGAAGTTTCTGATGGTAAAGTTTCTGATGGTTGGCAAAGTTATGGATAGGTGGTGAAGTTTCTGATTGTTGTTGAAGTTTCTGATGGTTGGTGAAGTTTCTTAAGGTGAAGTTTCTGATGGTTGGTAAGGTTTCTGATTGGTAAAGCTACAGATGGTTGATAGAGTTTCTAATAGTTAAGTTCTAATAGAGAGGTTTCTGATAGTTGGTAAAGTTATGGATAGATGGTGAAGTTTCTGATGGTGAAGTTTCTGATGGTTGGTGAAGTTTCTGATTGGTAAAGCTGCAGATGGTTGGTAAAGTTTCTAATAGTTGGAGATGTTTCTGATGGTTGGTAAAGTTATGGATAGATGGTGAAGTTTCGGATGGTTCTTAAGTTTCTGATTGGTACAGTTATGGATATTAAGTGAAGTTGAAGATGATTGTTAAAGTTATGGATAGATTTGAATTTCAAATCTATGAATTTTCAAAATGGATAAAGTTATGAATAGCTGGTAAGGTTATAGATGGATGGTGATGTTTCTGATGGGTGGTGAAGTGTGGTGAAGTTTATGATGACTGGTGATGTTAAAGATGATCAGTGAAGTTTCTGACAGTTGGTAATGTTTCTGATGATTGCTAGAGCGAGATATTGTGTTTGGAGAGACATCTGATGCTTTGTAAAGTTTGTGGTCTGTCATATTAAAATCTCACTGATACAGTGAATTTGCACATCTATGATGTGATTAACCATGTTGAGCTCTCACCTGATCGGAACAGCGGATAAACAGATGGTTTACAGCTGTCCATCTCGTAATCCTCAGTGTTTATTGAATGAATCAACTTGCCATCAGGACAGACTGGTCAGTCTCTGTGGTAGCGGGCTTTGATGTGGATGAAGCTGTTTGGGTGCTCAGTTTGCATGCTTTTGTACTGCCTCTGCCCACAGTCTTTCCACAAGAGGGAGCATTTGCTTTTCCCAGCTCTCTGCAGTGGGATAATGTAGGAACAGGGGAAACACTAATCCATGCCTCATCATCCACTGAGACTTTTATATTCTCTCCATCTGTGTGGGATAGGAGTCGGGAGGGAGGGTGGGAGTTCGAAAAAGTTGGGGGCTGCTCTAGTTCACCACTCGTCTGCCTCCCACGCTCAAAGATCTGAATTTGTTGGACCCAGTTTCAGGTAGTTTTTTATGCAAATTTCACAAGTGTATCATTTTTTGTCCTTTCAGATTAGGGCTGATATCAGTAGATGTATTTCTCTACTTCTGTTCGAACTGATGATGATGATGTGCTACCTCCTCTCGTTATAAACGACCCTGCAGATTGCATTAACATAAAGCCCATTTGGTAAATGAATAGGGGCCGACAAGACACTGTTCTATATGTCTGCCATTAATTCCTTCTTAGATAACTCTTCTTCTCCTCTGGCTGCTTCCAAGACTGGTAAGTAGCAGAGTAGAGCCACAATCCATCACTGTCAGCACATGAGATACGGCACCGGTGCTAATGGTGGAGTAATGTAGGTGAGATACACCCAGCAGCCCACTGTAGGATTCGGGGAACTCAGCATTGTCAGAACAGATGGGAAGCTGCTATTCAGTGATATGAGTTGTGTAATACTTTAGTAATAATGGGGGTGGTACAGAGTGCTGGGCAACACTGTCTGATGTTTGATTTCCCACCTGGGCTACAACACCACACTGTACTGATAAAAGTAATGTCCTTTGTCCTTTATTTAGCCTTTTTTATTTAAACATACACTATAACAATATAATAATAATAATAATAATAATAATAATAAAAAGTATAAATATTTAATTGTAGTCAAGTTTATTGGTAATTGGTTATAAAAGTAATGAGTTTATCCTTGCCTTTATAATTTAAACATGCACTATACAAAAATATGTTATTATTATTATTATTATTATTATATTCAACTTAAATATACAATTTTATAAAGTTTATTGGTACTTGGTTACAAAAGTAATAAACAGCTTATTCTTTATTTTGCCTTTATTATTTAAAACATGCACTATAAAAATAATTATATTATTAATAGTAATAATAGCAATAAAAACAACAACAATAATAATAATAATAATAATAATAATAAGTATAAATATGTAATTGTAGTCAAGTGTATTGGTAATTGGTTATAAAAGTAATAAGAGTTTATCCTTGCCTTTATAATTTAAACATGCTCTATACAAATAATAATAATAATAATAATATATTATTATTATTATTATTATGTTCAACTTAAATGTATAATTTTATGAAGTTTATTGGTAACAGAAGTAATGCACAGCTTATTCTTTATTTTGCCTTTATTATTTAAAACATGCACTATAATAATAATAATAATAATAATAATAATAATAATAATAAGAAGAAGAAGAAGAAGAAGAAGAAGAAAAAGTAATAAAAAAACATTACAGTTTATTTGTAATTTTCGTAAATTAGCAATTGGTCCTGTTAATCAGGTTTTTAGATACAGTGTAAAGAATAACTACCCTGTTCCAATTATGATAAAAGTGAAAAAAGAAAATGGTAAAAGCAAAAAGAGAGATACAATGTGTTTGTGTGACAGTGACACTATATAGTGTGTTCTGAAAGTCTGAGCCCACTGGTGAAAATGCTGTTAATGCTGTACTACAGTTTACTAATACTATAATTATATAATAATATAATTACATTAAATACATAATTACATATAAATACATCACAATACAATGATGTACTATAATTCACTAATATCATCAGTATAGCAAAACATTTTGTTTCCCTACTGTATATAGCAAAAAGCATGGGGCCAAGGATAGATCCTTGAGGGACACCTTGGGTAACAGGAAAGAATAGGATTTCTGTTTAGCAACAGATATCAAATTTGATTTTTAAAAATAGAAGCATTTATTTATTCATTTATTTATTTATTTGTTTGTTTGTTTGTTTGTTTGTTTACAGTGGTTCAGAAAAGGCTTGTCTGTAGGAACTTTTTTATTACAGAATCAGCTATTATAAACAGCTATTTTTAAAATTCTGATTATTATTAATACAAAAGGAGCCCTTGTTATTTCAGTTAGCATCTGTGTAGCTGTGCACTGCTGCAGGTGAAATGGCTTAAAGTATGTTCTCCTCAGAGTTAATGGTGGTTAGAGTCCTGATTACGAATCAGCTTGTTCCCAAAGCTCTGATGGAATTAGACGTTGGCTAAAGTGGATCACGTATTTGTCCTGATAATGTGATGCTCTAATGTGTTTCCAGGATTAGACAAGATGCACTGTACTAGACACAGCTAAGAATACAGGATAGTAGGCAAAGGCAAGAGTAAGAGGTGTGGCCACTGTGAAGCTCAAATAGTTGCTAGTGTTGTCCAATACCGGGAGGGGTGTGAGTAGTTATTTTTTAAGGGATTTTTTTCAGATTCTAAATCATAAAAGTGAGATGAGCCACCAAGACACAGATGACTACTCTGAAGGAGCTAAACCGATGCTGCCACCACCATGTTTCACAGTGGGGTTGGTGTGTGTTTGAGTGTGTTTGGAGACATTGTTTTAGCAAAAACTCTCTTACACACACACACACACACACACACACTAAACCTCATGGGCAGTAGCAGTCAGAAATCCTTTTGGGTTTTGTCACTGTGATTGTATTGGAAGTCTTTGATATATGAGAAGAGGATTGTGGGGGCAGAGGTTTTTGTTCTCTATTGATATTGATCCTTTTCTCTATTGATCAGCCCTGTGGGTGATCAGAGACAGGTGCCATCACAGTCAACCAGATGTTTTTGCTTTGGTTAAAAAAGAAAATGTATAAAATTAATTAATTAATTAATTACTTAATTAATTCATTAGTTAAATATTTATGTGCTGATTTATTTGTTAATTTAGTGATCATATAAGGCCTGACTAAACTAAAATGCTCCACAAGTCTGTGAAGTCTAGAAAACACTCACCTTGGGAATTCTACTGCGGCATCGTACAATAGAATTCATGAAAGAAGAATTGAAATAATGCTGTTCTGCTGAAACAGTGTTATTGTGTTGGTAAATATTCTTTCAGCATGTGCGTGATACCATGGTAATGTGGAAGTCTTCAAAGAACAGTGTTGAGACAGTAATTTACATCTGAAGAATAAAGACAAGAAGGGAAAGAAATACAACATAGTGGTGAGAGAAAGAATGTGCAGGGATCATGGAAAAGCCCAGGGGAAGGGGAACAAACAGAAGATCAAAAAGAGGGAAACAAAGAAGAGAGAGTGAAGGAAAAAGCAAACAAACCAACAAACAATATTATATATATATATATATATATATATATATATATATATATATATATATATATATATATATATATATATTTTTTTTTTTTTTTTTCTAAAGGGTTGCTATGGCATTGGTATTAGCCCTGCAGTTATATACCAAGCATTTTTGCCTTATGCTCTCTTATGTACTTAGACTTTTTGCCAGGCTAAAGTACAGCCTCCAAGCATGGTGGAGGTAGTTTTCTCAATAACTCACAGTGGAAGCTAGCCAGGCAAAAGTACGGCCTCCAAACATGGTGGAGGTAGTTTCCTCAATAACTCACAGTGGAAGCTAGCCAGGCAAAAGTAGTACAGCCTCCAAACATGGTGGAGGTAGCTTCACACACTGTTATAGCAAATATAGCTGGAAAATAATTAGATAACCCCAAGCCCCCCGCCCCCCTCCCCAGCTTATGCCCGAAGCTAAGTTCTTATGCTTGTATTTATGTGTCTTATGCTATGTAGGGTAAATATAGCAGTGATAGAATTGTCTGCTCTTCCACACACACACACAGCGATGCCTCCTTGAGTTCAGACACACTGAGTTGAATCTTGCTGCTGGGTGACATTTTTGCAGGTCCTGTAGACCCACACAGAAACACTCCCACTGGTCCACATGGTTCACTGGTGTGAGATTATTCAAAACGGAGAGAATCTGCCACAACACATTGAGAGTATGAGCATTGTGGTGGTTTATGCCATATTATAAGTCTGGCTAATTCTCTGAGACACATTTGAAGCTGTGCAAACTGCCATTGTGGCTCACTCACCAGACACTAAGAGAGGAAATTGAATTGAATGTGAATGGGGTACTTCCTGCCTCCCACATTCAAAGACAAGGCAGGGTTGATAGCATCCCAATACGAGTCATTTCCATAACCCAACGCTTGAGCAACATACACTGATCTGCCTCATAGAGAGGTGAAGTGATGAACATTGATCATCTGGTTCCAGCGGCTCCTGTCGAGGGGTGGATCTACATACCAGGCAGCAAGTAAACAATCAGTTCAGTCAGTGAAGGTAATGAAGGTGAGCATAAGAATCTGAGCCACTTTGACAAGAACCAAACCATTAACCAACCAAACTGTCTTGTCTAGACGATTGGGTCAGAACATCTCTAAAACCCTAGGCAGGGCTTACAAAAGTTCTCACAGGGAGAACAACCAGTGAACCAACAACATCATCGGAGGGTCATTGGTGCCCAAGGGCTCACTGATTCTCATGGAGGCCCTGTTTCACAACTTACAGGACTGCCTAAACTGTGATGTCTAGACGATTGGGTCAGAACATCTCCAAAACGTCAGGTAGGGCTTCTGGGATGTATGTAAAGTGGTCAGTATCTACCAAAAGTGCTCCAAGAAAGAACAACTGGGTGAACTGGTGACAGGGTCATGGGTGCCTAAGCATCGTTGATGCTCATGGATACCCCAATTCACAACTTACAGGACTTGAAGGGTCTGCTGAGAACATCTCCAAAACATCAGGCAAGTCTTGTGGGGGTATTTGGGTATATGGTGGCCAGTGGCTTCCAAAAAGTCTCCTGTGGAGAATAATCGATGAACTGGCTACAGGGTCATGCTCATGGATGCCCCGCCTCACAACTTACAGGACTTTACAGGATCTTGGTGTGAGATACCACAGGACATCTTCAGAGGTCTTGTGGAGTCCTTGCCTTGATGGGTCAGAGCTAAATGGACAACACAGGGTCTACTAGTTGACTAGCATACCAGTGTTCAGAACTGGTTTATGCTGGTTGACCTTAACCAAAATATAGCTATAGTTGATCTGATTGCAAGCCCTCTACCAGGTCCTGTACCTTTCGTCAGAGGTCCCTTTATTTGTCACACTTCCAGACTTAACGCAGAGTTCCCCATCTTGCTCATCATTTTAATTGGAGTATTGACAGGAGCTGGCAGGGTTAAGAGCTTTCAACAATTGTGGCAATTTTGTCAGCAGCTTATTGAGTGGTGCTGTGTGACGTGAATTAGGGATGATTGAAATGTGGATGTGACACCTTCTTTCGTCGAGATTTCATCAGCACAGATGGCTCCAAATGAAGGAGCATTATTCTCCATTCTGTGGAAATCCCTAATGGGGAATCCAAGGCAAGCACTCTTACGGAAACATTTGGGCGCCCTTGGCCAAGATAGCATAGCATAGAACAGCATGATTTTCAGTAAAATCTAGGATCCACAATTTTGTCGTCAGCTTTTCTTCTCAGAAAGTACAGGACCTAGTATAAGTTCTATGATGCTTAGGTCAGGGAACTGCGAGAGCCATCCCAGTTTGAGTCTCATCAGGTGGTCATGGTGGTTTTGAGGTGTGTTTTGGATGATCATCATCCTGTTGTAGAAGCCTTTTTACTTAGGATTTGCTGGGATTTGCTGGTGGAATCCATTCTTGCCCTTACTCATGCAGTTTTGCCAACAACACCGGCAACAACACAACCCCAAACATAATAGATCCACCCCATGCTTCACAGTTGGCAAGGTGTTCTTTTCATGAAATTCCCAGTTCCTTGGTTTATGCTGGTCTGATGCTGGTCTGGTGCCGGTTGACCAGCATTACCAGTGTTCAAAACAAAAAGAAAATGGTTGGTGTGGCGCAACAGATAACACCACTACCTTCCAATGAGCTACCACACCAGGGTCGGATTCCTGGTCTGGGTGGCTATGCTGTGCTACACCAATAAGAATCCTTGGGCAAGACTCCTAACACGACATTGGCCCACCTCTGTGATACAAGTAACCCTGTAAGTCGCTCTGAATATGAGCATCAACTAAATACCATAACACTTCCAGACTCTCTTGCTCATTATTTTATTGGAGTATTTACAGGAGCTGGCAGGGTTAAGAGATTTCAGCAGCTTATAGTCAGCGGCTAGTAGCAACACAACCCTGATACATGACAGATCCACCCCATTCTTCACAGTTGGCAAGGTATTCTTTTCATGAAATGCCCACCTCGAAGCCACCTAGTTAATGTTCTATCCATGTGGGCCTCTGACTAGTATGCCAACAACCCCTGTAATAACAGTAACTACTGGTGATATACTCACTGTTACAGGTAAGTTACCGTGGTCTTCCTCAGTCTCACAGTTCTTAAGAGACCC